>NC_135507.1:73834519-74147019 GCF_052857255.1 Amblyomma americanum
TTTGCTGCATATCAGAAGAATGCACCATTACCTTCAATATTTCTATAACAGTGTCTTACAATATTCCAATTTTCAAACTTTTTGCTCGAGATAGCTGGACTTGAAGAAACGCGAGGGTTCCCTCTGGCAAAGCATGATCCGTGCACGCGAAAAAAAAATATACATTTTTTTTATAGGTATCCTTGATACATCCCACCGCAGTGCTTCAACAAGGATGGAGTTCTGCGTGCTGAGCCTGAGGTCTTTGGTTCGATTCCTGATCACGGCAGCTGCCTTTTCTATGCATTTGAGGCGCAAAAACGCCTGTCTGTGAAACGTAACTGCACGTCAAAGATGGTCGAAAAATTAATCCCGAGTTTCCATCTACGCGTAGCTCAAAGCCAGCATCGTTGCTTTGGCAGGTAAAGTCACGTTAATTGTCCTTGGTTCAGCAAGTATTTATTTAATGACGTCACGCGTGAGTTCAATTGAGAAGGTGCTGAACTAATTACCGTTTTCCCTTGCGTCGGACTCGCTAATGAGATTAAAGCTTCAGCATTGGGGTGGTTTCGTGACTCTGGAATTCGCTCCGATGACACGCACAGCCACCCACGCCAAACGCGCTATCACACAAAGTCGCAGTTAAATTGCGGGACACGTACTCTCTATGTCGAGGCTGTCTTTGTCGCGGTAGCGCTATCAGCTGTAGGCAATCTACCAACGAAGGCACTGTATAGTACGTATGTGCGAATAGTCGTATTCTTGGCGCTTCAGATGCATCTCCGGCGCGTGACCTCGGGCGTCGCTGAATCAATTGCAACATCATTTTTTCATCCTGTAACTGGCGCCACCCACGGCGTAATCGACTTTTCCACTCCGTCTGGCATTATAGGTAGAGAGAGCAATGTTTCAAATTTCTACTGTCCCGCTTTCGACTCAGGGGCGGATTTTTAGGAGGAAGAGGGGGGGGGGGGGTCGATCCCCCCCTCCCCTAGTTGAGGGAAATTTTACATATATGAGAACCATGACGAACCTCATTTTTCGGCCAAAAATGCCGAAGAAATACATGGCTCAGATGGGACCGCCTCCCGCCTCCTGCAAGAGTTGCCCATAAATTCGCTCCTGCTTCGAATGGACGGCCGTTAGCCCATTGTGCGCTATTCTGGGTCAGAGTGTACAGCAAAACAGATAGATGACCTAGGTGACATTACATTTCTGAAGGGAGGAGGGCAGCAGCAAAGGTATAGAGGAGTAGACAAATCAGGCGCTGAAAGGTCAGGTTGTCCTGCTTTTGCCCGACTTTAATCCGTCTGTCGTTCTCCAGCATCTTGGAAATGAAGGACTCCAGGTTGTGGGCTACAGGTGGCCCTAGCCTCGCGTTAAATCGGCCGGAAATGGCTCCACCCTGTAACGGCATATTGAATACTAGTTAGTAATTAAAGGCAAGAGTAGTGCACAGTTCTGACCCAGTCAGGAACGTCACTGTCACCATTGGAAGTCATTGGCGGAGGGGGGGGGGGGGGGGGGGGGGGGCTTGGCAATAGCCACTCCTACTCAATTTCATAGCGTAACTATCGCGTCGCACCTCGTAGTGGCTCAGGGTGGATTCCGAAGAGGACAAGCGCAGCAGGGGGCGTGAGGTGATCAGGTGGTTGCATGGAATGTGATAGTTTTACGCGCATAAGGTGACCGCAGCTGGCACAGTACAAGGTTAATCGGAGGGATATGAGAGAGGCCTTTTTTGCCGCACTGAACGTAACAGGGTTACTGCAGAGGAGAAAAATGGTGATGATGATGATGATAGTGCAGGGATGACGTCCGGAATGTGGCGCCTCGAAAACTACTACGCATCGCGCGGACAACACCGGGCCAGTTATGTGTGCCGCATACGCCTACAGGGATACATATACACGGTGATTCCGAAAGGGGGGGGGGGGGGGGGGCGACTAGCGCAGATCCGGGAACCCTGCCCTCGTGTATCACAACACAGGCGAAGAGCAGAGCCAGCTGTGGTGCCTCCAGCACACAGCGCCAGGCCCAGAAGAGCGGACGCAAAGCAGAGCGTGTGTACGGTGGAGGACGCTCCACACATCCCTTGGCGGCTAAGAGCCGGATGTGGACCAGCGCGAGGAGCGGCGGCGTTTGGCGGTGTGGCCGCAGAGGTTGGAGAAGAAGGCGGTGGTTGGTTGCCAGCGGCCGTACCCCGAGTGAGGAAGCAAGGGGGGGTTGGACGGACAGAACTCCGTGCAAACAAACGCCGAGGCGGCGGACACGGAGGACTCTTACAAAAGGAGACCGCGTCGCCGCCGCGTCACCACCGCGTTTCTTCCACAGACTGGGAGGGGGTTGGTAGGGAGGGCCAGAGGCTGCAGTGTACACACACACACAGCATGCACGGAGGTGTTCCGGCGATAGCTCTTCACTCAGGAAGATATATAAAAGAGAGAGCAGTACAAATACAGTGCACGGGAGACGAAGGGGAAATGGGCCATGCTAATGCGTGGTAAGCGAATAAGAGGAGAGGGAAGGAGAGGAGAGTACCAAAAAGAAAAGAACGCTCAACCGCTCAACAGCGAGAAGAGAGGACCAGGGAGAGGTACGAGATCGGAGCAAGAGGAGCAGCGGCGCTTCGTTTGAAAGAGGAAGGCGCGGTATGCGGGCCCCACCCACGCGTCTGCGGCGGCGCCACCGAGTCGGCGGCTGCGGTGCAGGAGGGAGGGAGGGGAGGTTGCCGTCGTTGCGCGCGCGGGGCAGATTTTACGCGGATTCCGAACAACGCCCCACGGAGGGTCCCCGACCGGCACTCTCCCTGCTCCCGACTGCGGGAACGTCCGCGTGCATGCTGTGCATCGGAGATGTGCTCAGCTCCGGCAGCGCTCGAGTGACCTGGCTGGGCTGCGTCGGGTCTCGTCTCGCGGTTTTGTCGGCGCTGTGATGGGACATGCGGGACTTGCAGCCTTGATCAAAAGTCTTGGGGCCGTAGGGTGTGCTTTGCAGTACAGCCGAAACTCAGAATTTCTGGGATGTGAAAAGGACACTTGTGGTCACTACACTGTGAGTGCCCCGTTTAAAGGCTTAAACGTACATCAGGCGGTCTGAAGGGTTGTGAAGAAGGGCGTACGGAACTCGTCGCTCTAGGTTGCGGGCAGTACTTGAGAATATGCTCGAGGTCAACTTTCTGTGACACTGCAGCAGAGGCTAGGCAGGAGAGGAGGGATTCGGGCTTTTGTCCTCTTGCCGTCGAATAGTGGGCTACCTCAGCCCTAGCGACACAGTACCGTCTCTCCAACTTCTCCCCTTCACCCCTAGGCCTAACAGCCCTCACTCCCCATGACACGGGGACAACGGCCCGTCTCCTTCCTTTGCTGCAGTGGCACAGAAAGTTGACCGCGAGTATAAGAATTCTCTCAAGCCGCAACCATCGCATTAGTCGGCCCGTTAACGCAAAAGATAGGCTTGACGATCAAACATGATAGGCACTGTCCCGCAGCGAAAACTACTACAGTGCTCCTTCTTTACAGTCAAGCAGGCGAGGACGAACACACTGCAGTACAAAGTCCTCTCCCATTGGCGTATTAACCGTGCCTTGCGAGAGCCACGACCTCCTTGTAGCGCTTACATCTGCACCTTATACTTTCTTCCAGTGCGCTCACCTTCCCTTACTCTTACTATATCCTGCTCACATTAACTGATGGCCAGATAAGATATAGGAGCAGCGCCGAACATTCTAGGGTTAACGCATGCGTATAGTTACGGCGTTTGAATAAAGCCCGCGGTATAGCAGAGGCTAAACGCCGGGCCCGTATTCCCCCGTTTCCCCCATATAACGAAGCCGCTCTTCGCCAGCTGAATACACACTCGCCCACCGTGGTCGACGAGTGGCAAGAAATGAAGGCATCTGCATGCGCGGACGCATCTCATCCGTCGGACCATCTCGACGATGCACTGCCGAGACGGCGCGGAAGGAACTCGCTTCGGTAAAGGAACGCCTGCTTTGTATGAACACGCCGTAGCCGTCTGCGCGGTGGTCGCAGACAGCAGCGGGCTGGTCGGCGTCGGAGGTCTCCTTTCCCACGGTGGGCAATTCAAAGTGGCCCGGAAGCTCGGTTGGTTAGAGGAGAGCCTGATTGGTTAGAGGAGAGCCGTTGGTGAAGTGCGGTTAACAAGCTGTTTATCTTTCTGGAACCTGATCGGAAGGCACGGCCGTTAGGCTATAAACGTGCACGACGGGTGGTCAAGCGATAACGGAACGAAAACGGCTTTTCGTACAACGTGCATACGAGGGGGTGCCTAATTAAAATAGCTATAGCAAGACCATTACGTGCGCCGTAACTTAAACTATGCGAAAAAGCATATTTAGAATCCAAACTGCCGCAGTGTCTGTATTTGTACATTGTGTATATTACCGCCTACCCCTATCCATTTTGCCGCCGCGGTGGCTGAGTGGTTATGGTGCTCGGCTGCTGACGCGAAGATGCGGGTTCGATCCCGGCTGCGGCGATCGAATTTCGATGGAGGCGAAGTTCTAGAGGCCCGTGTGCTGTGCGATGTCAGTGCACGTAAAAGAAGCCCAGGTGGTCGAAATTTCCGGAGCCCTTCACTACGGCGCCCCTCATAGCCGGAGTCGCTTTGGGACGTTAAACCCCGTAAAACCAAACCAAACCCTATCCTTTCTTACTATCGCTCTCCCTTTCTTTCCCTCTCCCTCTCCTTTTATTCCCGCTAGTCGCAGCTCAGGTGCTTCAGGTTTCGATGGCAGATGCCGCGGCTATCTTTTCCTTCCACTGTTATTTTATTAATAAATAGCCACTAACAACGACTCGATAGAGTCAAGGAGCTCGAAAGTGGCGTTTTACCGTATTTACTCGCGTAATGAACCCACTCGCATAATGAACCCACCCCCCACTTTTATCAGTCGGAATTTACTTTTTTTTCAGCCTTTAGCTTTTTGTAGCTGGTTCCTCAGTTTTTGCGCTGTCCGCAGCGCGCCAAGATGCTGCCTGCCGCCGATAACATCACTTGTTTATCTTTTCAGGACAGCTCCTGCTAGAAGGAAGGGGGGGGGGGGGGGCAATAACACCGCCACTTGTTTATTTTTTGAGGAGAGCTGCTGCCAGAGGGGGTGTGGGGAGGGGAGGGGGAGAGCGCGGTGCGCTAGGCGACCTTGGCACAGTGCCAAGACGTTGTATGCTGTAAGGTAAGGCATAGTCATTCGCATTACGGACTCGTCACTGTCCTGCGCGTTTTTTTAACCTCGCGTGAAAGAACATGTGCCTGACTTTCAGGGCCGGTGTTCAGCATGTTTGCGTTATCTCGAAGCGAATGGCCGGCGCTGCCGTCGGCTACTGCAGAATTGCTGGATCGCGTCAAAGTGAACGAGCGGCACGAACACGAACCTCGCGCAGGTTTGTTGATGACGGAAGGACGGGGACGGAGTATGATATGAAATATCGACCCTTGCAAAAAAATCGGTCTAAACTTTTTTTTTCCCTCGTAATGAACCCTCTCCCCAAACTGATGTCAACTTTTCTGGAAAAAAAGTGGGTTCATTACGCGATTTAATACGGTATCTATGCATGTGGTTCGTTCCTGTTGATTCACTGATCCTGGTCGATGCATGTCTGATGGGCTAATCTTGTGTTTTGTATCCCACGTTACATTAATTTAGACACGCGTTTCCTTTTGATCCATTAGTACACGGCGTTATAAACGAAATCGTTTGGAGCCGCCGATGAGTCTGCGTACACGGCTCTGTCTTTCCGCCAACAATAATCACCAGGCCGCGCCTTCGACCGAGCGATTCTTCCACGAGCTCTCGACGTTTAGCAAGGTCTTCATATTCGTGAACCGCAGGGTGCGATGCTGGGAAACGTTTCACGTGTGCCATCTTGTCCCCTAAACGCCGCTCTATTAGTAGACTCCGATAAAAACATGCGACGTAGACTCCCCCCCCCCATGCGGGCGTGGCTCCAGAATGCATCCGTATCGACGCCCTCGTTGAGATATGCGCTGCGCATTTCGTTACAGGCCCCACCTGCTGAATATTTTTCCGGTAAAGGCATAGCGTAGTGCACGTAGCCGTTGTACAGCACGCGTTCACCACGCACGTACTACGCATGCTGTTAAAGGTAAGCCGCGTCCGAACCGCAGAGAGAGAGAGAGAGAGAGAAAGTATCGTCTTCCAAGAAGTAAGGGCGTGGTGCAAAAATTGTAGGAGCTGCTCTTACGGGCTGTGGCGGTTCGGCAAAAAACAAAAAAAGGTAGCGACCCCGCTGTCATAATATGTGCCCCGTGGACTATTGAGGTACGATTTACATGCAGGCGTGTGCGCGTGTGTACCCTTGCCTAGACGCAGGAATGCTGCTGCCCTCTGCGCATGCGCGAAGGTAAAGGCGGGGAGGGCGCGGCGGATACCGGAGCATCCTCCTCTGCCTGCAGCGTCCGCCGCTGGGCGACTTAATTCCGCCGGTGTGCCCCGCTTTGGTCTGCGCCGCGGAGACCACCCAAACGTTGATGACGGGGCCCCGCCTCATGTTGTGTGGTGGTGGCATACGAGAACGGCGTCAATAATCGCCAGGTTGCTCGACCAGGTCGTTGACGCCTGAGCAGCACGTCGGTTCTTAATGCTGTGTAAAAAAAACAAAAACAATGCGTGGACCGCACGCAGAGAATGCAGGGAGCGCAAATTATACAGCACTGACACTGAGGTCAAGGACGCGGTTTCCGGCTGGGATGCCACGAAAGGGCTGCACACTGGCCACGTGGAATTCTGCGGCCGCGAATGCTCGGACCGTTATTTACTGACGGTGACACCGACTTTGACAGTCACTTTCTCGGGTCAGAATAGATTTTTTTTTCTTCAGGTTTCCACAAGACATTCATGCCCCTGCAGTCAATTTAAGCTCACATGGTGATCATGACCTCCAAGCTGTGCTCCGTGTTTTGCACTAAGTTGAATGTTAGTCAGGACTTATTCGATCCGACAGGCCGATATCACTCAAACGGGCAGTGCTCCATATAGAAAGCCGCTGGCGACTTTCTAAAGGCAACGAACTGGAGGGCTGCCTTCCGAAGCCAGACACCTCGTACAGCAACATGACGCGAGAGACACTTTCAGTAGAGCCTGGGACACTGCTTCGGTGTTTCTGTTGGTGATTGGCGCCGAAATAACACCGCTTTCGGGTGGTGACGGCGTCGGGGTGAACGCCATCACTTCCGAAGGTTGTCGCCTGCATCATCAGCATCCATGAGGAGAGCGTCGCGGTAACGACGCGCGTTCACCCGCTGCGCGGCGCCACGAGCGCATTAGTCACGCACCATCGGACACGCGCGCGCCCGAAAGCCCGCCGAGCATGAATTCCTTTTGCGCCACCTTCACATACCCTCGTAGACACCCCCGCCGACTGCGCACGCCTCTACGGTGCTCAGCTACGCATACACTCCTGCAAGCTCCGCTGATGGCCTCGACATGCTTGCCTGGCGACGCCTGTAGTGTGTATTGGCGGGCGACATCGGTACATTTTTGCGGATGCATGTAACGAAAGAACGCTAAGGGAGGCAGAAGTTCTTGGTTGGTTTTATGCGGTTTAACGTCCTGCCAAGGTGGCTCAGGCTATGAGGGATGCTGTAGTGGAGGGCTGTGGATAATTTCGACCACCTGGGGGAGGAGGAGCAGGGACTTTAATGGAACAGGAGAGGTCTGCCTGGTTGCCTGAAGAGGCAAGAACTATGGGGACACTTTAGACTTCTTAATTGCGGAGTGCCATTGCTTTGGATTTCAAAGATGGGTTCGTTTGGTGTCACGTCATTTTATGACGTCATACATATTACGACCAATCTGCGAATTTCGTGACATCAGAGGGCCCTGGGTTCTACCTGACGTGAATTCTAATGCTATCTAGGTATCTATCTAGAAGCAAGTTGGCTCACAACCCGATTGGCAGATTTTGATGACGTACGAGATCACGTGACTTCTCTCGGTCAGTGAGAAAATTTTGTGACGTCAGATGGCAGATTTTGTTCCTGACATGAAATCTAATCCTGCCGCATTGGACGCCTCGCGCGAAAAAACAGCTCGCGTACAAGTGCAACACCGGCGGCGGCACGCTATAGATTGCACCCGCTCCTCATCACCAGCGCACCAGGCGTCGCAAGAACAAAACCACCAAGCCAGCAGAGAAAAAGGCGGGCAATCAAAAGCTGCGGGATGAAAAAGAGGGAGAGAAGGCAACAGCGAGACGCCGCGTCAGCGCTTTGGTGAGGTTCCTTTGGCCGGCCGCGCCGACGTCTTGGCGAGCGCCGGTCAAGACGACGAAGAAGAATAAACAAAACAGAAAAAGTAAGTACGCAAGTTGAGCGAGGCAAACCCGAGACGGTGCGTTACGCTCCGCGGGGCGCCGTTCCTTTCTTGCAGAGAGAAGAGCGTGTTATAGGCGAGCCGACGGTGGGAAAGACGATGAAACGAACAACAGAAATGAAAGAGAGCTCAAGGCCGCGTCGTGTCCGTCTCGACCGAGTCCGCGGGGTGCTGTTGTTTCAATAATCCGCCATGATTGCCTCTGCCGCCACCGCGGCGTGTTCTTGCGCGCCGCCCCCGGCGAGCAATGAAAGCAGAGTGCGCAAAGGGGACGGAAGATTCGTGTGAGATGGAGCGAGTGTAGAGGGGGTGATCGCCAGCCTAGCGAGCAGCTCCCACACCCCACTGTGAGTTCGTGCGTGCGTGCGTGTAAGGACATGCATACAAAGGGGCGCGCTCTTCAGCTTGAAGTTACACATAGAAACATCGTGCTCGGGAGGGCGCTCGGAAGGAAGGGCATTTTCAAACACAGCGCGCGCCGCCAGAGATGAGAGGAGGTGTATGATTGAAGCCGGTCCGGCAGCGAGGTTTATCCTACGCCGGGGCATACCAGCAATCCCGCGTCGTCTAACCGGGGAGGCCTCGCAGTTTGGCGTCTATACGAGTGGTCCGCCGCGCCGGTACGCCACACCCTACATTCCGCCAGCTGGTCGGTGGCCGCTGGGATGCCGAAGTGCAGTAAAAACGAAACGGGCCGATAAGAATAAGAAGGCTGCAAGAGGGCCCTCTTGTCTGGCAAGGAGTTCCGTCCCGTCGGCCGCGTTTGTTTTCTGTTCGTTAGGCGCGTTGATTGCCTTCGTGGGACCCCCCTCCTTCGCACGGGTTTTCTCTTTGTGGCATGTTTCTCTCTTTGTGAGCGATTGGATGTCAGGTGGTGGGGCGAGCCGCACCTTGTACACCCCTAAGGAAGATGTATGCGACCACTGGACCTGCGGTGTGATGGCGCGCCCTCTGTCGACTCTTTTCTGCCACGTACATCGCGAATTGCGGTTGCGTGGCGTTATGGGGTCGAAGGAGCCTGGTTGGGGCCGCGCCACGGCGTTTCGAGGGGCATCGGCAAAGCGTGTACGAAAGGTCGGCGTGTCTGTCAGTGAGGAGACGTGTGTCAGCGTAGTGGCAAGCTGGAATCCATTCCAGGCAGTCCGGTATAGGAAGGCCGCTGGACGGTGAATTACGCTCCGGCTGATAGACTCTGCTGTCCGTCTACGTCACGCAAAAGCAGTTCATGTGTCACGTATTTCCTTGGCGCGAGTTTGCCGGGGCCGGAGGCGTGGTGTTTTTTTCTTTTTTTTTCAAATTTTCTTTTTCGTTCCCATCGGCGTTGGAACATACCCGAGATATTACAGTGCCCCCGCTTCCCCAAGAGTTGCTCCGTATCTGTTCAGGCCTTCCTTTGTACGCGATCTGTACGAGGCGATCCACCGATACGAGTCTCCGACGGTTGATCGATGGGCCCTGTCCAATGTATATGCCCGACCCTCATCCTAGGAAGTACTGCACGAGAGGACATTATACTAGACTCTGTAGCAGTTCCGTTCTCCCGGTCATAGGCCGCGCTTTTCCGCATTTCCGACCGCAGTTCTGACCGCAGATTCAAGGCCTGCAGTACAGGCATCGAAGTCCGTACATGCCCTGCTGCACTGGACACAACCGTACACTTACGAGTGCAGTGTCATTGTCCGCGTGACTACCACGCTCTGCTTTGAAGTTTTGTAGCGCCTAAGAGAAAAAGCTATGCAGCGGCGCCGGACTACCGAAACATCGGGGACGTAAGCGTATATTCACAAGGGTGGAAACTCCGACGAGTCGGTATCGGCGATCCATAGCAAGAGATGTATCAAAAATAGGAACAAATGAAAATTGGTTTTTGGGGAAAGGAAATGGCACAGTATGTGTCTCACATATCGGCGGACACCTGAACCGCGCCGTAAGGGAAGGGATAAAGGAGGGAGTGAAAGAAGACAGGAAGAAAGAGGTGCCGCAGTGGAGGTCTCCGGAAAAATTTCCACACCTGGAGGACTTTAACGTGCAACACATCGCGCAGCACACGGGCGCCTTTGCATTTCGCCTCCATCGAAACGCAGCCGCCGCGGTCGGGTTCGAACCAGGGAACTCCGGATCAGTAGCCGAGCGTCCTAACCACTGAGCCGCGGCGACGGGTCTATGTGGTGTGTGTACCCGTTTTTTGTCCGTCGTCTTGGTTTGCGCTGCATCTCATGCCACGAAGCGTATGCGGCTGGTGACGGCTTCGCTGTTGTAAACGCGGCAGTCGCGAGGCTTACCGATGTACAGCCGAAACGCCTGTCGAGTCGAGGACCGTTTTACCGCGTGGATAGTTCCGAGCATTCGTCTGGCTCTGGCTTCCTGTGAGACGAAATACCGTGCAGTCCCGGACAAGGACAGTCCAGGCAGCGTTTGGACCACATGCATGGTCCGCAGCATCCCCCGGAGGACTGTCACCCTACCGCTTTCGTGGTCGCCTGTTACTTTCCTGCCTCGTGTACATATTATACATAGGGACCGCGCTGCGCCCACCTCGTTCGGCGGTGCCCACCGGTGCGGAAATAAAACGGATGGGTGGAGACCGCGGGAGGGGCTGCCGAGGCGTTTTTATTGGCGGGCAAGAGGAACGAACACAGGGGAAGTGTTGCCGAGCGCCGTATTATATGGGATGCTCGCGGGCAGCCCATCCATCCAACGGGTCCACCGCGCGCGGCAGGGGATACATAAGCGAGCGTCTCTCGTGCAAGGCCGGAACTACTGCCGGGTGCACATACCCACCCGCCGTCCCGCCACCGGTCCCGACTGCTCAGTCGGCGTACAGGTACCACATACAACAAAGCCGGGCTCCAGATTGCGCTTAAGCTTCCGCCACGTTCATGATGGTGATGACGATTGGGTACGCCTTTTGACAGACCGCCGCTGCTCTTCGCGGCCGGGTGATGTTGCGTGCAGCTAGCTGTACGGAGAGCCCGACGTGCTAGGACTAGGGGCTAGTGAAACGTGTAGTTCAGTGCAGAAGCGCTGGTTGAGGCATTTGTTTGTTTGTTTGATTGATTGAATCGGAGCCTATTGTGAAGTTCAACCTAAAACGTTTACTCGAACTTGTCTCACAGGTCCGTTATTGGTTGCATCTGTAGACGAGCTCAAGTGACTGCGCTTGAGACGTGCTCTAAGTATAGATGCTTATAAAATTGCTCATAAGCTTCTATATTACGCGTTGCTGGCTCACTATAGTAGCGTTGTACGACGGCTGATGCAAAACTTTTCTGAACCTGTGGGTACCCGCCGCGGTGGCTCAGAGGTTAGCGCGTTCGACTACAGATCCGGAGCACCCGGGTTCGAACCCGACCGCGGCGGCTGCGTTTTTATGGAGGAAAAACGCTAAGGCACCCGTGTGCTGTGCGATGTCAGTGCACGGTGAAGATCCCCAGGTGGTCGCAATTATTCCGGAGCCCTCCACTACGGCACCTATTCTTCGTTTCTTCTTTCACTCCCTCCCTTGTCCCTTCCCTTATGGCGCGGTTCAGGCGTCCGCCGATATATGAGACAGATACTGCGCCATTTCCTTTCCACACAAAAACCAATTATTAACGTGTGGCTCACTAAACTACGCTGCTTTTTTTTTTTTTAGAAAGCGGTCGCGGTGCATTAATTCCCTTCGGGATGTCTTTCTGTATTACATTCCTGGAATTTTTGCACTACTTAAGTATACGTTGAATTATAACCCGGCCTGCAACGCAGAGCCGCGGATACTTCAAACTGTCGTACATTTAAAACATCTGCTAAAGACACGCAGAGCGCTACCTCGCGCTGCTATCCCTCCGTGAACAAGCAGCAATAGAGGTCTGGGCGATTGCAGTGCATAGCTGCGTTCTCTTTGTTGCACTCAACTCGCAAGCGGTCAAAGCGGCGCGCATCAGTTGCGATCCTTCGAGGCGGATGCAACTTGACTGAGCACGCTGTAATTTGCCACGCGGGCGCACCGGGTGCTCACGTGCCAAGAAGGATAAATCACGCGCCAGCCTTTGAGGAGTGGAACGGGTGCGCGCGCGGTGCCGTAATTACGGGCACGGTAAACACGATACGATATGCACTGCGCGAGTCGGGCATTATTACACCGGGCATGGCGTGTAAGTACGTCATGTAATCGCGATCGATGTGCGAAGAAGAGATCGCCGGTTTCGTATTAGGACGAGAGAGACCCTCGCTCTCCGAGAGTATCGAGACAAGTTCATTGGATGGTAAAACGCGCGCCATCGTTTCTGATAGTTTTCCTTAACTATACTAGGGTAGGAGGGGTTTAAGAAGGAAGTTGAAAATAAGTGGCTGCTTTGGTGTGCAGACAGCCACATTTGAAGGCCACAGAGATCATTCACGCCTCACCAAACGAAGGTCGAGTAAGTTGACAAGTAAAAAAAAAATCATCTAAACCGTCTCCCCTACAGACTTATTTTTTAATCTTATTCCTGCCTGTAAAAGGGCTACTGCTGAGTGTAGTGACAGCGCTACGTCGTAAAATAAGCGTGCCAAAATTCTTTTCCGCTGTTTTATATTCTACAAAATAAACAAACAAACAAAAACAAAACAAAGCCCCCTTCCTCTCGCTCGGTGCGTAGACCAGAGGCGAATGGAACGGAGGTCGAGTGGCAATGCAGTACTGACAAACAAACCGTCCCGCCCTCCAAGGTTCCACGTAACGCGCGCGGGCCGCGTGGATATTCGGAGTGCCACTGCTGGTCGCACGACGAAAGGCGTCAAGTACGCGCACGGCGCCGGTGCATACTCCTCCGCCCCGTTCGAAATTCCTCGCGCTCCGCGGAGCGTGCATTGCGGCACCCCCTCACTCTTACACGCATACTCACAGTTCTTTGTTTTTATTATTTTTCCAACCTCGAGAGTGCGGACTACCCCCCGCATATGAAGCACAGCAGCATAACAGACAGCCACAACACACTGCCCATGCCTTGCGTCGTTTGGAGTTGGAGGGGGTGTCGGAGAATGAGAGGTACGGTCAAGGCGCTGGACGCGGTCCTGTGCATGACAAAGCACGACTCGATTCCATCCTAGCGGTTGTTACGGTGGCGGCGGTGGTGGCAATGGTTGTAGTTTTCGCTACACAGAAGCGACGATGCCGCCCCCCCCCCCCCCCCCCCCCCCCCGTTCTTTTCCCGCTCCCCGCCACCCCTCATTCGACGCCGACGAGGCTGCTTAGCATTCGCCGGTAAAACGAGGACGATTGATGGAGGGAAAGGGAACTCGTTTTATTTCATTTTTTTTTTTCCTCTCCTACGCTGCTCGCTAGATACGTGACAAGGCGACTTGCGCTGCGGCGTGCGGCACAAAGCGGTAGCGGCGGCGCTGGTCCTAACAGTGTTTCTTCGCCGGCGCTGCTTTTTGTCGTCCTGAGCGACCTCCCCCCCCCCCCCCCCCCCCTCCTTTCTTCCTCGCCTGCTGAGTGGTTTGTAGAGCACGGTCGACGTTCCTTTTTGCCTTTGTCTATCCGCCTCTGTCCTCACGCTCTCCCCTCTTCGGAAGCCGTTTTTTTTTACACGTTCGTTTCATTTTGCCGTTCTTGTCTTCCGCGTATTAGCGAGACAAAGGGGAAGGAACGTTCGCGTGAGACCGTCCGAACACTAGCTTACGAGGAACAAAAAAAAAAAAAATAAAGGAACGAGAATAATCGGAAACTGGGGCTACGGAGTCGACGAAGGCGACAGCGGGTTTAAAGGCAGTCAGTCGATCGCTTATCAGGAGCCTAAGGGGTTAGTTAGACTACGGGGGAGCGACTCGTTACACACCGATCGTCTCTCGGCTTTGATCCGAGGTTAGACAACAACGTGCAATGCGCGCGTACGCTATTCAACTCCCAAGCCATTCATGAATGTATCGGTGTCGACCGGGAGGAGTTTGAGGAAGGAGTCGAAATGGGAAAGAAGAAACTATGGGACGGCGCGTATCTCTTCAGGAGCGTCTGTTTACGTTCAAGCGATCTTCACGGGCTTACATACTTTTGAGCTGGCTAGGAGTGCAAGAATTAAAAGTGCATGTCGGTCACCGAAAGATCGACGTTTAATTACGTTTCTTGAGACCACCGAAGCGCCGCCAATTATGCTCCTTTTATTCCTACCCACACTGCCCCTTTTACATCGCACCTACGTGCAGCTGGCGGAGCGTGGGCACCATTAAACGCTTTATTTTCTCCCTCTCTCTCAGGCTGGGCGCATGTGTCCGTTTAGCCTGTGCAACGATATAACAGATTACATAACGCATTCACTCAAGCGTTGTCATCAATTTTTGAACAACGTTTACCCTCTTTCCATTATTCTCCCCCCCCCCCCCCCCTCTTAGTCTGGAAAAACGGCCTACCGGTCCCCCGCATACAGAGGCAGCTGGCTGTTGCGCATAACGTTGTTCCTGCAGCACCTGCGCAGAGTCACGACGAGGGCTGCTGTAACAGTTCGAAACACTACCTGCGCCACCAAGTCACCTCCGCGGTCTCCCCCTTGAGTCTGCGGAAACGAATCGCAAAAAGGCGATGCATTGCGTTTTTTTTTTTTTTTTGCCCGGTACCCAGGGACAGCACTGTCAACTACCGACCGCCGATCCCGCTATATATATGCAGGGCAGCGTGGTATGCAGAACTAGGAAGCCATACGCGCAGCAGACAAAACCGCGGGAAGGAGGTGGGGGTCGCCGCTCAAGGTATGTACAGGTAGAAGCAATATGAAAGGAAAGACGCGAGCACGTGGCCACCGCGCCTCGCGAAGCGCTGTCGTCGAGAGCAGACGAGAATAAGCGGCAACGGCGCATGCGCAGTAAGCACGGCCGGCTGGTCCTTCCGCACATGCGCCCGGTGGCGCCCATTCTAGCCGGATGCCGGCAGCCAGGCGCTGGCGTGTTCCCTTTCATATTGCTGCTACCTGTATGTCGAAGGCAAGAGGGAAGAATGGAAAAGTATGTATGACGAGGAAAAGAAAGAGAGAAGCCAACGTTTCCTTGCACATTAGCTGTTTCTTGTCCTAATTTTGTCGACGAGGGGCGGGGGGGGGGGGGGGGGGGGGGCTGGAAGAATAAAAACTCGTTCTTACGGCGTGCCCTCCGTTTGCTATGTAAGCAGGTACAGCGTGAGAACAAAAGAAGATTGCTCGGTAGCAACTTTTTCGTCGGTTTGTTTCCGTGGAAATCCTCAATGGAGGTCGTGCCTGTGTTTGCTTGTTGTCCGTGAACGGCAGAACATGTGAAACACATGGTGCTTCTAGCTGCGTGAGTCAAGAAAAAAGATGCTAGCCCTCAAGCAAGCCACCGAAACACGGCAGGTAAGTCAGAAGCCGAGAAAGAGTTGAAACTAACGGACGTAAAATGCCGCGTGGATTTGAAACGGAAAAATGGTTGCGCAGACGTAATAGCTAGCACGCGTATGGCGCGAGCCAGCATGCGCATGTGAAGCGGTGCAAAGTCAAGAAGAAAAAAAAAAAAAGAAGTCGACCTGAGCGAATGAACGGAGGGACTACAGAGGGGCCCACACTTCTTATTTTCTTTCACGTTTTTCTAAAAATAGGAAGCTCCCATCCGTCACGTTGCGGAGCCCCGTTTTGGGCAAACACCGAGACCCTCACACTCGCTCAAGATGACGCGCACAGTGACGAAGTAGGCCGGAATGAAAAAGTGAAAAAAGAGAGAAAAAAAAGATTAAAAAATACGGAGTGAAACCGCCGCGGTACCTGGACAGGGGCACCGGTCGCATGCGTGACAGAGATACGGAATCGCAAAAAAGGAAGCGTGCACATGCTCCTGGAAGAGGCGGCGGAGGAGGCTGGGAAATGGTGGATGACTGACTCCTGGGGGGAAAAAGCCGCGCCTCTATTATTTGTATCAGGGAGGAGGAGGTGGGAAGAGTGTTCAGGTGGAGAGGGGTGGGGTGGGGGAGGATACGCAGCGCCAGATGGTCGGTCACGCGTTCCGCACGCGACAGCTGTGTGGCGGCGGGCGGCTGGCCCCGACCATGTGGCCTCGGGGCTCCCAGCCGCCGCATGCCTGAAGCGTGGCGCGGCACGCGCCTCACTCAAGGAGAGCAGCAGCTCTGCTTTTCCTCGCCCCAGGAGCACGGCACAGGGGGTGGCTGAACAACGCGAAACCCCGGGAAGACATCACGTGCACCCCCCTTCCCCCAAACCTTATGTCGAAAACACAGGAGGGGGAGGAAAGAGGGCGGGTGGTTGGTGCAAGGGCGATGGGGTACTGCTGTGCGTGCTGGAATTCATTAGCCGAGCTGCTCGATCGGGGCAGCCTTCCATCGGCGAACGACCTGAGCGAGGCCAGGTGTAAGACTCCCGGTGGCGATCCCGGCACGCATCTGCACTGGCCTAGCACCGGGATCATCAAGGATCACCCGGGATCATCCTAGACGCTTAGCTCGCAAAAAGAAACTTCTCAATACGGTAGGGAAAGCAGCATCTAAGCCTTCCGTGCGGGTGATCGTACAGAGCGCATATAATGGAATATTAGAATATATGCATAACACATGGTAAAATCCAGTATAGGACGGTTCGTGATAAGAGCGTGAATATTAGGGAATCTGAGACAATAAGGACGATAGACTCAAGCGCTGCCGACTTGTGTTGCCCAGCCGACATGACCACCAGCCAAATATAGCGGACTGCCCTGTGTGATGCAGGGTCTTCCGGTCGGACTTCTCTGGGGGAAACTAGAGGACCAGGACAGTGCTTCCAGCTACTTGAAATCGTAGCTTGCCTGAGAAATCTGAGAATCGCCGCAGTTTTGCAGACAACATTCGTGTGTCCACCCGCCGTTCGATAGGCTCCGACAGAAGACATCTGCAGTGATAGTCATACCACCCGGGACACTGTAGTCACAGTCGGCCAACAAGCGGAGCGTGCTTAGGCAAATGAAAATTTGTGACTTTGTTTGGATTCAGGGAATAAAGTTTTAATCTCCATACCGCATGAACAAGCGCAAGGTTTGGACAACCAGCCTCACGTTGGGACGCCGCGCAAAGAGAAACCCTCGTTCGCCAAAACGGGACAACACAGTGTGTAGTTTGGCGCAGTCGAAGCGAATTCGCGAAAACAATGGCCTAGATATGAGATGCAAGAAGAGGCGCACAACAGCGCGCCAGCCCTGTTGCGTTGGGCTGTGTTGTGTCCCACATCAAGGTAATGTTTTGTGATCATATTGTCGAGAAACCCAAGAGGAAAAGTCGGCTTGTGGCATGAACCTTTCCATCGCGCGAGGAGGTTGCCGAAACGCCTCCTCTCTGGGCTCTTGCAAGCCGCTTCCGCTACCGTTTGCTAGCGCGAAGTGCATACAACAGCGCAGCGAGCCATTACGTCCAGGGAGCCCTCAAGGATGAGGTCTACATCTCGGAGCATATAGTGACGAGCTGCGAGACACATCGAGTCGGTCTATTTTGTCCAGCACTGCCGCGATTCGAAGCCCGAAACCAGCACAGAGTGAGAAGCGCACGATCGCAGACGGGTGCGCGCGCGTTCCATGGCGCGTTCCAGACGGGAGGCTGAACGCACGCGGTGGCGTCTTTTCGTGAGCGCCGATTTCCGCTGCGGCACGCGGATGACCCATCTCCACCCTCACTCGCGTGTGCCCCCCTCTGTGCGGATGGCGTGTAAATCAACGTGAACGCTCACGCGAACGCATTCAAGCTCACTGCAGCGCGCGTGCGTTAAAAGGAACAGCGCCGGCAGCAGGCTCCGAGGGGTACCATCTGCGCCCCCTGGGAGCGGTGGGAGGAAGAGAGGAAGTGGAGCGGGGTGTCTCGGAGTCTCGGATGAGGACGATCGCCTTTCGTGCGCGCACAGGTCGGCGCGGCGGCGGCGGCGGTTCCGTCATCTGGTCGGCCTCGGTTTAATTGCGGGCGTCTTATTAAGCTCGCTCGTGCGTAGTGATGCGGCGGCGTTGTGCGCGCTCAGCAAGAAACGGGGTTGGGAATGGCACTCTGCGATGCGCGCGCACCGCCCGCCGGCGCAGCCTGCCGTGCTTGTGCAAGCAAGCACAGCGCCCAGACCGTGACGGCAGGCGGCGGCGATTTGGAATACGCGGAGGTGTGATTAAGGACAGAAAACAACAGGAAGCTGTTCCGCCCTCCTTCTTTCCCTCTCTTTTCTTCTCTCGAACTCTCCGTTTAAAGGGCCGAAAATTGGTGGGATTTCGCGCGTTTACGCGAACCTGCTCTCGACTTGGAAGAGCAGCGCCCCGGTGGCAACGACACGATGACAGGCACGACCGGGACCACGGGTCGCTGGCTTTCACGGGCTGCAGAAGACGCCCAGCACGGAAGGACGCTAGAAGAAAAAAAAGCATTTTGTAGAAAATCAGTAGTATAAACAAAACGAAACAGGCAGTGTGTGTATGCGGGGAAGCTCGACTCAGAACCCTCTCTCCGGCGCCGGCGAGTTTATCGGGGTGGAAGTCGGACCTCACACACTGTGGAGGCTGACAATGGCCGACAGTCGACGGCTTTTAAACGCATGGCGGGGCTTTGACTGCGCGGTGAAGTCTCTGGCTTTTGAAAGAAGCACGCATGCTTGGAGAGAGGCTCTGGTAGCCGCGCTTCGTCGGAACGATTGTGATGGACACGCTCCCGTGTACAATCCTGATAGACAAAGCGGCGTTTGTGTGCTCTAAGATTAGTACTGTGTCCCAGACGATGGTATAAGACAAAATGACCACTCACTAAAATACGGGGCTCGACAAACAAACGCGCTGAAGTTTCGTGACCCTCATTTTAATTTTCCCCCGGGTATTGTCTGTATTTTTTTTCTTTGCGAGATTCCTCGTTTTGCTTTGAGTCAGAACAGTTTATTCTTCGTCGAAAGCACACCGACAAAAGGTGGCTCGCAAAACCGCGAAGGTCTGCAATAGAGAACTCAAAATAGTCGCATACATTTAGAGTGCCTGTAGGCAAAATGCACAAAGCTCGCTGCGTCGAAAGTCGAGAAGTTATCAAATCGAGCCGCCATTTCCGCCAGTGAACTCAACTGCTCACATTCGCTGGAAGCATTAATGAAGAAGAGCCCCAGGGCGCAAGCCTCAGGACATCATCATCATCACCACCACCTGTATAGCTAACACCTGAGGTAGTAAACGCTACCTTTTTATTTATTTACTACATATTCTGCAGTGCCGAAGCATTACAGCAGTAGAGTGGGTACAAATGTAAGAAAAACAGTACAAATAAGCAAACAAAGCAGCAACTGAAGATATGATGAATATAAAACGAGGCACCTGCAATTTCAGAACATGTTATGCAAGCCACAAGAACAACGCAGTGCAAAGCTAACTCTTAATGCCATTATAACACATAATGCCCGGATTCCTAACCTCAAGCTTATTGAAGAAAAAGCTCAAGTAAATTCAGTGCAGAGCAAAGAAAACAAAAAAAAAATAAACGACAGTGATTGAGTGAGTGATATTTACACGAACAAGCTAGTTTACTCACTTGTGCCTCAGCATCCGTGTCCTTCCATCTGGCGCGCGCTCAAAAATCCACCGCTGAAGCTCTGGTATTTTTCGTCGACCGTGAGGGGAATTCCACAAAGACATTGGCCCGACAGAACAAACGGTACAGCGCCGCTCGTCTTCGCGAGCGTGTAATACTGCCCCCCCCCCCCCCCCTCCCTCCCTCCCCTCTCAGCCCGCTCTGTATTTCGCTCGGGGCTCCGTGACAGCGGTCGTCGCATTCCAGCCAGAGGCACGCGGAGCGTTGCGATGGAAGGAATGAAGGAAGGAAGGCAAGGAGAAAGAGGGAAGACAGATAGAGAGACTCGTCGTGAACGGCGCGGCGCGCCTTTGCGGCCGCGGCGTCACGTTTAGGTCGTTAGAGGACGCCAAACAAAAGGGGCCGACCGGAGCGGCACACGCCGGCGTTCCGCAGGACTGCTGGCGGAATTTGTTCCCCTCGGAGACGTGTGAACTCAGGCCTGCCGGAGAGTAAATAGGGAGTAAAATATGTTCACGAGTTGTACACCGGTACACCCTAAAAAGAAAGCGGTAAGAAGGGAGTAAGCTGTGCACTTCCTTTTGAAGGGAGTGCTCTAGAGGACAGCTCACTCCCTTTATATAGGCGTATTCGTGTTAGAGTGTACGGAGCAGATCTGGTCGCGAAAGGACAAAATTAATGCACCAGCTGTACAGACGAGCAAGACAAGAGTGGCGTAGGCTATAGTCGGATACAACTCAAGAACGAAGCCCCGAACACCTTCCAAAGGAGACCCTACAGCCAATGGCGTTGACCGCTTGTAATTACGTCGCAGTTAATACCCTAGCGTGGCATCGCAAGTGGCTGGTAGGTGCCGCCGTGAAATGGGATTAACCGCGACTTCATGACAAACACTCATCGCCATTGGCTGGAGGGTCTCCTTTGATGGGTGTTCGCCGCTTCGTTCTTGAGTTGTATCCGACCATAGCAGCTAACAAGCAGAATGAAAAAAAAATTAACGAACTGTGACACAAATGGAAATAAGATATATCTTAAAACATAGGAATAAAATCGCTTAGGATGGCAAACAATCAGTCCTATAAAGTTATTCAAAGCATATAATAAGCAAAATCGCCACTTAAATTTATTATAGGTGGCGCAAGCCACCGCCCTGATTAAAAGCGGGTATGATCTTCGCGGGACGCCGTAGAGGACAGCTCCGGAATAATTTCCACTACCTGGGGATCTTGGCGACATCGCGCAGCACACGGGAGTCTTTTTTTTTTTTGCGTTTCGCCTCCATCGAAACGCGGCTGCCGCGGCCGGGTTCGAACCCGGGTACTACGGCTGAGTTTACGAGCGCCCTAACCACTGAGCGACCGCGGCGTTCTTCCTACCGTCCTGTTGCGCTGTTTCACCTAATCTGCATCCATAACAACTCTCCAGAGTTTCCATCCTACTATACAGCCCCATAGCAGAAGTCGGTGATTGCTGTCGTTAATTATGTTCTTTACCTGCGGTTCCGATCCTCGGTGGTCTGAAACCGAGCGTATTGTTATGAACACTTACCTATCTGACGCACTTGTGGTTTTATCTGCTGGCAAGATGATTATCATATAAGTTGTATAAATTTTGTACTGGTGGCTGTGTGTAGTTCTTGAGTTGTATGCATCCACCCTGTAACGGCCTTACGGCAGTATCAATAAATAAATAAAATAAATAAATAAATAAATAAAAGACCAGCCAGATTCGCCAAGAAAAAACGACAACACAAGACATTGCCAGGAGTCAAAGGGCGGCGGCCCCTTTGTGGACCCTGTGGCGGAGACACACGTGCGGGCAAGACGGAGAAACATGCAGCCGCCGCCAGGAACGACATAAACATTTGCGGCCGCCACACACGCCCTCGAAAACGTTCCGCAAACGCGCAAACGATCCTCGGTCGGACTGCATATCCCCCCCTCCCTCCTTTGTGGACCATTCCCTTTTCCTCCTCTCCCCTCTTATGATCCGAGCCGCTCGCAAGCGCCGACCTTTGATGTTGTCGCTCTGAATGGAGCAGTCGTGAAGTGACGTCGTGATAGCGCACAACGCCGGCCGCCGTAGTGACCGCTTATGTGCGTATGTTTGGGTGTGCGCGGCGCGGTTTTGTGTTGGGAAGACAGCGCTTCGTGCCCCGAAAGACGATCTCCGGCGGGGATTAAATGACGAGAAGTGGCGGATTAAAAACGAAAAGAAAATGAAACTTGATTCTTTTTCGGTCTCTATCTCGAAAGTGAGAACAACTGCAACCCCCCCCCCCCTCCCCATTTTTTTCTTGCGTTTTGTAATCACGCCCAGGCGTCTCCGCCTGAAGACGTGTACGTGTTGTGTGACCGACGAAAGGTCACGGTCGGACTATCTTGGTGTAAGGTCGGTGCGCTGAGGGTCAGCGAACGCAGGCCCTTCAAGACAGGTCGTAGGTCAGCTTCTTCCGCCATTTAATCTCTACTTCAAAAATATTGGAGGGGATAAGTTAAGCTCCACCCTAAGGGTCATGCCACGATAGCGTAGTGGGTTAGGCTTTCCGCTCTGAGCAGTTTGACACCTTTGAACGCGTTTTTCGTATGTTTTTCATAGTTTACATTAATCAGTTGTTCAATTACGCACTCTAAATTTTCTTTATAAAGCATCATCAAGCACGGCTTTTCACTCCTAACATCTTGATACCTTTAAACCCCCTCTTTTCCCAATATATTCTTTCATTTATTTAATTAACCAATTAATTACACAGATTTCATTAATTAGTCATCTTCTAGCTATCACACACACCAATCAATCATCAATCACTAGAGCCAAAAATTACCCTGATACGATTTTTTTTTTACGCAGCCCCCGATTATTTTCGACGCGCGGTGCCGCCTACGCCGACGGCTTTTCGACTGAGTGAGCTGTATACGCTGTCGCGTAAAATAAGTCGGTCGGTGAATTAGCTTTGTGCGAAGTGTTTTCGATGAATTCTCGTTTCTGACAGGTGTCGCTTACCTCGTTTGGCGCAGATGCGTGCAAGCATTGTCCATAAGGCCGTGTTACACGGAGTGACGTATAGAAATGCGTTTATCCAATGAAACGAATAATAAAGGCTCTGGCTCTGTCTGAAATTAGAACGGCGCTGATTTTTGGAGCGTTTTGTATGTTAGTTCACTATGTACCAAGTACTAAGACCAAAGTCGAGCTTTGATAAGAACTAGACTGAGAGAGTAAAGTTTCACCAGACTGATCTTGATAACAGCAATGCGTGGTCGGCTTTCGGAAAATTAGTCACGAAAGTTAGTCAAAAACAGCGCTCATAGACTGCCTATGATCTTATCTTGGACAGATCACATGATCTAAGATCATATGATCTTAGACAGATCATAGGCGATCATAGACTCTGCTAAGTCTAGGTGTTTTGTTGCATCTTACCTTCAAACTGCCGTAGGATCGGTTTCAATAAGGTATTTTCTAATTGCCTTCATAATGAGCTATTACAATGACAGAAAGGACAGAATCTAGCCGACAGAACGCTAAGGCGCCCGTGTGCTGTGAGATGTCAGTGCACGTTAAAGATTCCCAGGTGGTCGGTCGACATTATTCCGGAGGCCTCCACTACGGCAGCTCTCTCTTCCTTTCTTCTTTCACGCCCTCCTTTATCCCTTCCCTTGCGGCGCGGTTCAGGTGTCCAACGATATATGAGACAGATACAGATACTCCTTTCCCCCCAATACCAATTATTATTATTATTATTACTAGCCGACAGCTCCAGTCGTGCTCTTTCTGCTTACATGTGGAAATCACTGAAATCATCGTTCCTGCTTTTTTTTTTTTTTAAGAGCGTTAGCTCTTACTCATCACGCTTCTCGATTTCTTGGGGTCTGCTACTACCTCCCTTCGGTGTGAAATTCTCTAAGCCCGAGGAATTCAAGATGGCGGCCCCATAGTAAATCGATATAGCAACCCAATTTGTGATTGCTGACGTCATTAGTATATCGAATTGGGGATTGATTGGTTACGTCACTGATATATCCAAGATGGCCGCCAGTTGACGTTACCGATAAATCCAAGATGGCTGCCGCCGTAGGAAATCACTAGCAACCCAATTGGTGATTGATTGGTGATGTCACTTATCAAACAGCTAACGCTCGTTACTTGAACGTCTTCCAGACGGTGGCGGCATCATTTTTTAGCACTTAAAGGTCACTGCACGCAAAGAGAAATGCAGCTCAACCGCTCGAGCAGAAGCTCTCGCAGGAAATGTCCAGACAAGTAAAAGAATAGTTTGAAGACCTCTGGTTCTACAGTTCAGAGCTAATCGGAAGGGAAGAGGCGACTGCATCGGGAAACACGTGAGCACAAATTAGTCGCCCCGCATACAAGAAAACGAGACAAGCCGCGACAGACGCAGGAAGTGTCTGACACGAGGCAAGAACAATGTTTTCGCTAACACATATCAACGCGACCTCTCACACGCGAGCAGGTGATGACAGGGGAGACCGGTAGCAGATGAGTCGGAGATGAGAGAGACGGGTCGACTTCCTTTTATCTTAGTTTCAAAAAAACAAAAACACAAAGCATAAGGGAAAAGACACAGAGCCAGACGGAGTCATCATGGTCTCACACAGCGTGGCGCTGAGGAGCCGCGGTAGCGGCAACCTTGAGAAAAAAAAAAAGCTAAACACAGAAGGGAGGAAAGAGCACCTCGCCCCCCGCGCTGGGTGTTCAAAAGCACTTCCGGTCCGTACGTTGCTCTCCGAGCGGCGGAACCGGAAACGGGGATTTGCTCCGTCCCGTATCCCTGCTCTTTTGAGCACCCCCCCTCCTCTGGGTCTGCTGTTATTTAGTGCTGCACCGTAGGGTTTATATGTCTGCGTTGCGTCTGCAAAGACTGTTTTCACTTGCTTCTTTTATTTATCCTTTTATCGCCCGTTGTCTATAGTTCTCTTCGCGCGCACTACACCGACTGCTCGTCGTTCCCTCTTCTTTAGCGCGTTGCACCGGTTCGTGATGTTTTGTTATTGCTTTCCTTGAAATTCGCCTGACCTCCGCTATTTCTTTCTTTATTTTTTTTTTGCTCTTGTTGTGACGCGCTTTGAGCGCACCCTATCTTCCCGTCGCCCCGCCTCCTTTCCCTCGCCTCAGAAACACGTTCATTCATGCCCTGTGCTCGCCGTACGCGCTGGCAGGCCTTGGGCTTAGAGTCTCCCCACCCGAACCGTATTTTCTGTCGCTCTATATTCTTGTTTTTTTTTAGCTTTCGCGCCACCGTTCTTTGCCGGCGCCTCGGTGTGAGAGCTCACGGGAGCGTCTGGCTGGCTCGACTGCGTTCTCGTCTTGGCTTGTCTCGACTTGCACCTCTCGGAAGCAGGCGAGGGAGCGGCGAGGTCTCACAAAGCCGGAGGGACAAGGTCACAAAGCGGTGCATCTTTTAGTTCTGTTTTTTTTTCAGTAAGAAAAAAAGAATTGCAAGTGCTAGGACGCAATATCGTAACACGTATATCATTCATGGATTTTCCTTTTTAACTTTTTTTTATTTTCTGTTCCGTGCAGCGTCCGTTTACGTACAGCGGCCTCTCGCTTCTTCCTTCTCCTCTACCTGTCATTTTTCTGTTAGGTACACCGCCGCAGTGCGAACCTTTTGTTGTCCGCCGTCGGCGGTGCGGAGCCGTTGGGTGTCCCGGACAGGTTTCCCGGATTCGGTTCGACGCGCAACTGTAGCACCGACTTCACACGCCTCCTCTCCCTCTATCTCTCTCTCTGTCATATATATCTAGTACGTACATGTAGCACTTATATCTGCCTTTCGCACAGAGCGAACGCACACACGGGCGACGGGAAATCGCGGAGCTCGGGAGGCCGATTTCGAAACGAAATTAATAACGCGTTCTCGCGAGGCGAGCGCGACGCGTGGCGACCGGAAGCGTTGTGTTTTCTTCGTTATTATTCGCGGTGAGACGGCGCTGTAAACCACTGCTGGTGCTGTTTCGAAACGGGCCTACATTGTTCACTCGAAAACATGCGCCGTTGCAGCACGGCAGAAGTCAGCGTCAAGCTATCGCAATCCGCGTCACTCCTCCCTCTGCTTACATCCGTCTCAAGTAGTGAGCGTTTTTCTTAAAGTAATCATAAAAAGGAAGGAAAAGATTTTTGATAACCCCGGCATCTGCCACCGATACTGAAGCACCTGAGCTGGGGCAGCGGAAATAAAGCATAGCAGCCACAATGGAGAAATGAAATGAAGATTCTGGGGGGAGAGGTAATATACACAAAGTATTTACACAATAAGAAATGTGTACAGGTTGTGCGCGTGATTATAGTTCATGGTGGAGCAATAAAAACACACGCGCACAGCACTACGTTGATTACAACTGGAGTGGGGCGTCCAGTTGTTAATCGTCCAAGGTAGAACTCGAGGGGCGTTAGGTCACTGCGTGTAACTACCTGGCGGAGAACAGACGGGACGTCAAGCCCGTCTGTTTGACCGTCACAAGCCGCGTTTACATGAATGCGACAGAAGTCGACTTCAGTCCGCTTTTTTGAGGGAAAGTGCAAAAACGTCGAGGAAGAGAGTAGAGAACGAGTCACGCCTTAACTTCTCAAAACATGCGCTTTCGCTTTCCCTAAAAAAAAGTGGAGTGGAGTCGACTTCTGTCGCATTCATGTAAACGCGGCTATAACCACGCTATGAAGTCACCTAAGCAAGTGACGACAAGGTCTAGCGAGTGTTTTTTTTTTTTTTTTCGAGAAGCAACGCTCTCTTTCGACACCCGTGTGTTCCGGGCCTCCTTTGTTGGAGGATTTGCGGGCCGACGTAGCGTTTTTCGTCTACGATGAGGACATCGTACTGGGAACGCACACTCCTCGCGTGTTGGCCTTCGCCATTGAATGCACTGTGGGTTTTCCTGCAGGCGTCAGCGCTACGATCCCTTGTTCTTTGACGTCAGCGACCGTGGCGAGCAAAGCGCGAGTATGAGGCGCCAGGCTGACTTGTGGAGGAAACATGCTGTCTATTAAGTGTACAGACTTTCTGTGGACAAATCTATACACTACTCCGTAGCCAGTACAAATCTTATAGACACTCATAGACAATCTATAGATTTATGGCTACACACTCTTGGTATTCTTTTTCTACAGACTGTCTGTATACTATGATTTAACAAAAGGAAACGCCAATAGGAAGGCAATATAGTCTATAAGAAATCTATAGACGATCGCGCCTTCAGCCCGAGGTCACATTGTTATGTCATTGACCTGATTTCGTTTGGGAGGAGGCGTATTAACTTCTCTAAAGCAGTAATAATAATAATTAATAATAGTTGGTTTTGGGGGAAAGGAAATGGCGCAGTATCTGTCTCGTAAATCGTTGGACACCTGAACCGCGCCGTAAGGGGAGGGATAAAGGAGGGAGTGAAAGAAGAAAGAGGTGCCGTAGTGGAGGGCTCCGGATAATTTTGACCACCTGGGGATCTTTAACGTGCACTGACATCGCACAGCACACGGGCGCCTTAGTGTTTTGCCTCCATAAAAACGCAACCGCCGCGGGTACGTTCTGTGTTTTCGGCGTGGCGTTTGTTTACTGCTTGTTCGTATACTGTTTGTTCCGAACCGACGTAAACGGGGTGAGTCGCGTGTCGACCAAAACTAGGGAAATAATAACTTAACGATGAGGCCGTTGTTTGCTTTTTAATGAGTTTGAGGCAGCAGAGTATACAAGAAGTGAACAATCGGCGTCGGCGCTACCCACACAAATTTGTTGCGCCTACAATATACATTGCCGTAAAGCTGTTCTAAACATCAGTGTTATGCTTAAAGGAACACAGACGCGAGAATTTTGCTTGGACGCTTTCTTCTTACAAAGAGGAACTTGCACTGAAGTTTGCGGTGCCGATTGCAGCGCCATAACACACTGCCTAGCGAGAAGAGCAAGCAGTTTTGGGTACTACTATTAGTACTTTTCCGCGCCGAGCCTCCGCACTCTGTCGAAGGCGCACGTGCCGTGCGTCAGCTATCTGGGCTACGCCGAGAGAAGCTAGGCAATGAATGCTGTCAGCCAAACGCGGGTGTCTAATCGCGCAGAATGTGTTCTCGCGTTTGCAGTGGCCCAAGCGGCTGACACAAGCAGTTTTGAGTCACCGAATGGAACAATTGCAGTGCCACCTTGGCAGCGCAGGTTCCCCAATGATGCGTTAGGCATTAGCGTGCATGGATCACTCCACTGTGTCACCTTACGACCGCTAAATAATTTACAGTTGAATTCCTTCTTGATACTGTGACGGTTTTGAGTTCATCAACCGAAAGATGGGTGTGACGTGTAGTTGCGTGTCTAGGTCGCATGAGGCATGGAAAAAAAAAGCTAGCAATCGCTGATACGCACATTTAATTCAGTGCTTGAAAACCTGTAATTACAACAAATGACGTATCAGTGATTATACTGTAGATTTTTTTATGCCTCATATGACCTAAACACACCTTACGCGTCACAGCCATCATTCGATCGATGCAATCGAAACCGCGTGAGAGAAGAAATTCAGTTATAAATTATTTAGCGGCCGTAGGCGATTATCAATTGGAAATCCATGCGTTCCAGTGCCTTATGCATCATTAAACTGAAGAAAACGTGCCACTAAAATGCACCGCTTTATGCACTCAGCCTCAGATTACTTAGGCACACAACAGTTCAGAGTCAGATCCTGTATAGTTACCAGCAAGACTTTGATTTGAGCTAGTTGGTTGTAGCATGACATGGTTTACGCAAAAAGCGTATCGACGCTAAAAGACGGAGACAACACACACGAGCCAGGACTGGCGCATTGTTTCTGTCTGCGGATAGCCTGCTATAGAACGCCAGAATAAGGGCGCTTCGCCGTGGTCTGCAGTTTGATCTCCGCTTTCAGTTTTCGCCGGATGAAAAAGGAGGAATAATCAAACAAACAACATAAAAAGACGCATGAGAACACTCGCTCGACCATCCGCACGTATCGCACCACCACCACTCTGGCACCTTTCCGACTTCCTGCGCACGATAGACCGCTCATGCTTCCATGGCCCTACAGATCTTTACTTTTAATTGATCCCCCTTCCCCTTTTCAGAGCCGTCGTGGGGGCCACCCTCGCCATTTCCTCGGGCGCATACCACCGCCAGAGAGCACCACCGCGGACTGGAAGTTGTGAATGGATTTCCCGTATACACGTGTACGCGCCTTAGCGTAGTACGTGCTGCGCGCGTAGTGCATGCGCAGGTAAACATACAGCTGCGAGCGTGTGTAGCGGGGCGTTGCGTGGGAAACCTGCCTCACCTTCTCACACTTTTACGTGGCTCCGCTCGTCTTTTCATCGTGACAACGCGCCCCCCATCCTTCGACTCCCATCCGCGCACGGCGGTAGAAGAGGAGCCGGTCGGGCAGCCCAGCCAGCGAGCTTTTCTTTTCCAATCCGAGGAGCGGCAGAAAGACTGCTTCTTCGATCGCTTCAGCTGCGCGGTTGTTGCTTGTATTTTCCGTTTCCCAGTTTCCGGAGGGGGCAGCCCTTTAAATGGGAGAAGACGCCGGGTCCCTTCCACCTGTCAGAGCCATTCACGCTTCCTGCTCTCTCTCCCCCCGCCGAAGAGGAGGAGGAGGAGGGGAAAGATGGGGGGTTGCGCATGTAGATAGGCTCGTTGTGCACGTTGGCGTGTGTCGTAGCAGTTCTTGCCATTTTGCAACCGCATTCCTTTCCTGCGGGTTTTCGCCACGGACAGGTTAAGTGCGCGTCGAAGCTCCGCCTATGTACACGTCTGCCATATTTATTTATATTTATTTATTATGCATACTTTGAAGGCCCGTAGGAACCACAGAAAGAAATGGCGACTTTGTTACGTAAGTTGCAGAACAAAAAAAAAACAGCTGTTTCTCCGTGAGAAGGAAATATACAATTGCTAAAGCCTTTCTTTTGCTACGTAAAGGAAAAGCTAATCACAAGGCGAAGCGGTGAACGCAAGAAATTGGATGTGTCTGACGCGGTGGAGGGAATGAAAAATTGAAATACTCGATTTCGTTTACTCCTATGATTGGTTAGCGTATAGTAACATTGAGCCCCGCGAGCCATAGGCTGCTGTTGCCAACCGATGCATTTTTGAGTTGTGTCCTACTAAAAAAGATGTTCGTTTACGTCTGGCCGTTTTTCACTACGCCGACCCGAAGCCGTTCGAACAGAGTACGATTGCGCAGAGCGGCCGATCGTTGGACGTCACGTTTGACAGCTAGCGCGCGACGTCATTCGCCAGGTCTGCCCTTACAAAAATGGTCTATATATAGTCCATAGACTTCGTATAGACTCTATTGCCTTCCTATGGATATTGCTTTATGTCTATTCATAGTATATAGACAAAAGTCTACTAAAAGTCTATGGCCATAAATCTATAGACTGTCTACAGGCTCTATAGGATTTGTATTGCCTATAGACTGTTCTCTAGGGTTTGTCTATAGACTTTATAGACACAAGTCTATGGACAGTCTATAGACTGACTACAGAAATTTTTGTAAGGGTGGAATCATAAGCTCGACCGGAACTGGCTGAACTGGCGAAGATACGAAAGGATCGACCTCTAAAAAGAATATTCGCAAAATGCAGTTGCCTGTCGTGGAAAAGGCAGGTAGTTTGCATAGTCGCACCAAGAACACCGACCTCCTTTCCACTAAGGAAGGGTCATCGGAGGGCTCGCCAGAGTTCAGGGCCACCGCCCTGAGGTTGGAAACGTACTCCTCTGGGAAACCAGCGCGGGAGCAGGTCTCGGCACGTTGCTCCGCGGCAACCAGCCTGGGACTTCCGGTCGGCCCAGCATGCGCAGAATGCGCTCAGTGTTCGGTGAACAAGGCAAGCTCGGGCTGGACCCTCCCCTCCCCAATCCGATCTCCGACCCCGGCCCCCGACCCTCCGCATTTTTGCCCCAAAAGACAGGAAACGGCTTCCCACTTTTGCCACAAAAATAAAAATAAATAAATAAAATAAAGCGGAGGCAGAGAAGGTATGGAGGAGGGAACAGCTGCCCCTGTCCGCCCTGATCAGGTGGTGGCCCAGGGAAAGCACTTGCAAAGGCAAACAAGTGGCTGCTCCTATTTTTACAGAATATACTGCATGCGTATACAGGCGTGAGGTGCCATTCCCACTCCGCAAGTCTTGGAGCCAGCGGCCGGCACGATCACTGTTTCTGCCATGTCTGTGTCGACGGCGTGTGCTAAAGGCTAACGCGCTGCTCAGTGTGCTTTACACAATTTGTCTTTGGTGCGTTATGCAGTCGCGAGATGGTATAACTCAGTAGCAGAGAACAGCAGCGGTGGCTAGGTCGTCTGAGAATCCGCCTCGCACGCTGGAGGTGCGGGGTTCGATCCCCAGTGGCACCATGTACCCACCGTTGATTCAGTGCGGTACAAGGCTACAAGCTTTCCCCTGAACTTGTGCTCGGCTTATCTGGAGTGCGGTACTTGGAACCTGGGTCTCTGATCCCACCTCGAGTAGAGAAAAATACCTTGTGCCATGACGCTCTTTGGACAAAGTGGACCTTGCTAAATTAAAAAAAAGAAAAATCAATCGGTATAAGGTGCTGCGCAAAAAATAATGTGACGTCGTCTGAGTAGGTATAGTTATGATAGCGGAGAACCAGCTTTTCGAGAATAGGAACCTGGGATAAGGAAGCATAACGAATGATAAAGGCACTAGCAGGAATTACACGAAACCTTACGAACTATAGAGTTCGGGATAAGCGAGCAGACAGGCAAAGCTGGGCAGGTCAGGTGCTCGAAACCTAATCATATCAAGTACGTACACTGTTGAGCAGGCAGTGTTCGGTAGACGTGCCATGCAACGTGAGAGAAGGCCTAGGTAGCAGACTAGCAGGCGTTCCCCAGACTGCCTGCCCGTCGAAAGCGGGAACCATATACAGTGCTGTTTCGTGAGACAGGAATTTCGCCTCTTTTCCACGGGAATCCCGGATTCGACCGTTTCCCTTCATGGCGGTCTGGAAACGGAAGGACCTGCCCCTTCCTTCCGAAAGCTCCCCTCGGCCCCCAGCTTTGCCCCGACCGGGAACTTTTATTTTCCTGGTTTTATTTTTGCTCCCACTCCTCGCTCTCATTTCTGGCTTCCCTTTAAACGTCGCCCCGCTCTCTAACCTGCTCGTACCAAGGAAAATCGCAAATAAGACCGGCAGTAAGACCGAAAACAAACTAAATAAAAAAGAATAAACAACTGAATGACCCCCCCCCCCTCTTTCTTGGGAGTTTCTATAAATAGTATACGGCCAGCAACGAGGCTCTTCCCGCTTTCTTCCAGCTTTGCAACGAACTCGGGCGCGCAGTTCAAATAATAAAACGCAAATGCAAAAATGAAGGCAAATACAGACTCGCCAGTAACTACCCTCCCCACCGATACCCGATTCCACCGTATTATAGGCCGCGGGCTCGAGGTTTTTGGCGAAAAATATACAATCTCCGCATGGGCGCCCGCCTTTCCTCTCACCCCCCCCCCCCCCCCCCCTTTTTCTCCTCCTCAACAGCGGGTGAGAGCGCTCGAGAACCAAGCTGCGTTTGTGTGTGCGTGCGAGTAGAGACGCGGCGACTAGACTGGTGGTGGTTGTTGCTATGAGGGGTGGGGGGGGGGGGGGGGATAGTCCACTAGACGCACGCAAAACTGCGACAGCTGCAGCCACTCCTCCGCCTCCTCCTCCTCCTCCTTGCATACGGGCCTCGTTCATCCGCAAGACCGAGAGGCCACGGCGGAAGAAGAGACGGGGCCGCGCGTTTGCCGGGTCCTGCGTTTTCATTGAGAAAAATCGCTGCAAAGCCCTCGGCCCCGCCGACATCTTGGAAACCCACGGTCGAAGCCACCACGAGAAAGAAGGTTGCCCAGCGAGCGATTCAGAGCTCTGCGAGTGGAGGAGGCGAGGCCCTCTGTCTTTCCTCCTCTCCCCCACACGCGGCTACCGCTCCCCTCCAGAGCTAGTAGTAGCGCAGGAACCTGCGAGCGCTGCTGACAGGTCCCTCGGACGAAACAGCTGTTGATTTTTACGCACAGTGCGGCGCGACACGCATGAATGGAAAAGCGCCCCAGGGAGAGGAGGAGGGTGGTGAGGGTGAGGGGAAGCAACACGGACGCCGAACGCGGCAGGTCTCATTCCAAAGCGACCATTTTTTGAAGCGAAAGCTTCAGGGCAGCGTCACTGCAGTCACGTGACAGGCCATGTGACCTACTGACGTCATCACAATCTGCCCACCGTGGCAGGTGGCAAGTGTGCCCCATCGGGCATTTCATCGACGCGTTACAGACAATCCGTTCGGCAGTGTGTGTGGCGTTTGTGAACGTAGCCATGCAAATGCTTCTCACCAGGGTTAACCAAAGTTTAAACCACGACAAATTTTTTTTTGTCGCGTTGTTAGCGACAGGTATCGGTGCAAGGCGACGCAGTGCAGAGCGACCCCATCCAGAAGACCGGAAACACGGAGAAGCCGAGACAATGGGACGAATGCTGCATGGTAATGCGTACGTGTTTCCGCGGGGAGTGGAGAAACACGAAACTGTGTCAAAGGAAAGCTATGCGTTCACGCGTAGCTGCAAGCTTTGCGTGCCGATGTTCACTGCACCGGATTCACAAGTCGTAAGACGAAGGAGTTACGCGTCAATAATTTCAGTCTTTACGTTTTCTTTTCGCTCGCGAACGAGTACAAAACAGCGAGACAAAACGACACCAAAACAAAACAGCGCGCCACGACGCTTCCTTATAACGAAGGTCTGTCGGCTCCAGACTGACGACATTACAGAATCAATCGCCGAAACACTGCGTTTTCGGGCCAGAAATGCGTTATCTGTCACGAGGTTGTTAAATCATCATCTCTTGACTCCCTGACCTCCTGGATGACCTCCATACGATACAGCTGTCGGTGGAACCAAGTTTCATCGACTCCGTATTCAAACGACGCAACTCGCTAGTGCATGGCTTCGGGTGGAATATTGCGAAACAAACAAACAAACAAACAAAGTAACTTATCTAATAACTGACTGACTGACTAACAAACAAAAACTTCAAGCAAGCAAGCAAAATGATTCAAGCGCAACTTCAAAGGATGCGCTAGTTCTGCAGCTAGCCTAAATGCGCAATTGCCGGGCGTGACTAACAAACAAACAAGCAAGCATGCAAGCAAGCAAAATGATTCAAGTGCAACTTCAAGAGATGCGTTGGCTCTGTAGCTAGCCTAAATGCGCAACTGCCGGGCGCGTAACGGGCCGGCCTCTCGAAGGCACGAACAACGCCGAAAGCATCCGGCCCGCTTCTGGGACGCGTGGAGAGGTCCAAACAAAAGCGGCCCTGTCTCTCTACAGTCGCATAGTGTGCATACACAGTGCATGGACGAGCCCGGAGAACAGACCGGCTGCTACCACGTGCACAGAGTGCGCACATAACGAGCAGACTCCGCTACGGCAGCTTCCAGCGCTCTCTCCACCACACACACACACACACACACACACACACACACACACACGCGCGCACACACACACACACACACACACACACACACACACACACACACACACACACACACACACACACACACACACACACACACACACACACACACACACACACACACACACCTATCCTCCTCCGCACCTGAGAGAGGGGAGGGGGGGGGGAGACATTGTTACGGGCTCCGCTTGGGCCGCGACGCTGCTCCAAAATACGGCCCGGTCAAAACGCGACCGAGAACGCGCCACCGCACAAAGGAGGCGCGGCCAAAGATAGCGGGCCTGTCCCTGCTGGACTGCTCAAGGCGCTCCCGTCCGCTCGCACCACTTCTCAGTCTCCGCTGTGGCTTCGGCCGGTGGCTGAGGTCCGAAAGCGGAGTCGGTTACAAAGGGATGCGGCCGCATATTGTGTAGGAATGGTCGTCTCCTTTTCTTCGGCCCCTGCCACAGGTCTCCTCTCGTGTGCGCCTCTGAGGGATGTCGGCCGCTGGCCACTCCTGCTGGCGTTCGCCTTGCGCGCTCTCGGCGGTTAATTCAAAAACTCCCGCTGTTGTGGGAGGCACAAAGACGCAACCTGGCGGCTTGAGAGAGAAATAGAAGGAGAGGGGTTGCAACGCGCTTTCGGAACGGCGCGCGTCTTGGAAGAGTTGTCTGGATCTCGAATGACCCGAAAAAGGCGATCGCCCGGAGTTAAGGATCTCCGCGAACTTACTCCGTGTGCAGTGGTGGGCACTTCGCCGTCTTCCTGTGGGAACCGTGGGGACGGGGAGAGGGCTAGCGAGAGTGGTTTCGGCGTGGTACTATAGCTCACTTCGAGTGTGTGCTGGGAGAGAGCGTTTTTGTGCGGTGAAGCGAAGCTCTCGCTCCCACAGCCGTGAATGGGCGAGCTGAAGACTCACTTCCGCGCAGTTCCCGTTAAACTTGTACACTCAATGCACGTACCGTGAAGCCGTCGCATGAAGCTCTCAGATAAAGGCGTCCTTAGCAAAGGCCGCCTTATCTCCTTAAGGAAAGGAGCGTTTGTGAATACGGGGGTCAGTGTCGATCGGTACGTAGCAGTAAAGATTACCACCGTGTGGGCATCGACCATCACCAGTTCCGAAGAAAGTCCTTAGAAAGGCGCTTTTCGTTATAACGGGATTTGGAAGCTCGAAATCCTGCCCTGAACAACGAAAGAAGTATGCGCGCAGATTTGATTTCCAAACTTTCCCACCGACGTACACTGCACATAGGATTTTTCTTTTTTTTTTATTCCTCGCTGAGTCTGCTGTCTGCTTTTCTGTTTGGATTGCATTCTGCTTAGACTGGTTTTGACTTCTGTGGGTTTTTTAAACACAGAAGTGTGCAACTGAGGCTTCCTTGAAGTCATAATGACTAGTGAGCAGTAGTATCCAATGGGTTCTGGCCTTCATTACGACGCCAATAAATCTCGTATTCAAATCGACGCTCATCTGGTACCGAGTGTTTATTCAAGAGCGAAACGTCGTCGGTATGCTTCGCTGTATGCGTCGAGGTGAGAAAAATGCAGCAGTTGCCGCCAAAACGCGCAGCTCTTGGATGAAATACAAAGTTAAGTCACAGCGGAAAGTTAAAGCTCCCTTAGGAACCAGTGTGAGTGTTTCGTGCTTTTTTTAACGGCGCCAGGAGCTCAGGACAATAACTGCACGCCCTTCACGAAAAGCACTGTGCACTGTAGAGTGCTGCTCCGGGCAAGATGTCTATGCCAGCTACTGCTGTTATTTTGTCAAAAGCAGCAGTACTCTGTGCTTGAGAAAAACTTCAGGGAATATTAAACTGACATGTGTACTGAAAACGTTCATTCAGGTGGGCCGAGCACACCTGGGACAGCCCAAGGGTACAAGATAGGAGAGGAGGGCACAGCTAGCACCATCGCATGCCCCCCCCCCCCCCCCCCCCCCTCCCCCTATTCCCCTGTGACATCTGGGTGTTCTGCAGACAATGAAATTGCTCCCATCCCCTCACCGTAAAAAAAAAGAAAATTGCCAGGTGCTTACGCGTACTCTCTTATAGGACAAGGTAGAACCGGAAGACACGCATCAAAGCGACATTGCGTGATATCTCTGTCTTGATCCATTTTTTTTTGCCTCCCATTTTCTTTTCTTTTTTCTGGATGAAAACAAGCAGGCAGGGAAACTAGAGCGCAGACCACGAAAAGAGAGGCAATTGTTGGCAGAAACGTTCTCAAATGGCTCCCTTCCGTCGCTGCGTGCGAGTGGACATTATGAGCCAGCTGCAGTGTTTCGCGCCGTGTGCTGATGAAGACAGCGCTGTCCGCGCGTGAGCTGTCTCCATCAGGAGTTTTCCCGCGAAGATGCCTGGCTTCTGCGTGCGCAATGAGTTAATCACGAATGCGTATGCAAGGGAAAATGAAACCACACTGAGTGCATTGCGGTCGTCACCCGTTGTTGTTCCCCGGGTGCGACGGATTTCGTGCACTGCCAACAACCAGGACTCGGAGCAGGGAAACGCTAAGGCGCCCGTGGGCTGTGCGATGTCAGTGCACGTTAAAGATCCCCAGGTGGTCGAAATTATTCCGGAGCCTTCCACTACGGCACCTCTCTCTTGCTTTCTTCTTTCACTCCCTCCTTTATCCCTTCCCTTACGGCGCGGTTCAAGTGTCCAACGATATGTGAGACAGATACTGCGCCATTTCCATTCCCCAAAAACCATTTTTCCAATTTTCCCCATGTATCAACCGGAAGTCTGTTCCGTGGACCACCGTCGAAACGGCGAATCTCTGGGGAAGATGCGGGGAGCAACTTGTGTATACCGTCGGTCCGGAAAATCCTTGACAAGGAGCCAGCCAAACCGCGAAGGAATAATTTTGACACGAAAAAGAAAAAAATATGCGAGGAAAGGGGCGAATGAATGAAGAAAACATGCGAGCAAGCAACATTATTTAAAGCGAGAAAACGAAGCTCGCTGGTTTTAAATTATGGGAGAGTGCGAAAGCTCCTTTCCTCCCTCACATCCCCCCCCCCCCCCCCCCAACACACACACACGCACACACACGCAAGCACGTACTCTAGCCAAACCCACGTCGTCGATTTGGCCGCCTTCGTCCGGCCCGTTCTCGCAGAAACTCGCGCCGCCGCGTTTCTTTTGTCTCCCACCCCTTAATGCAGCCATTATATTCCGGAAAGGAGGTGAAACCAGGCGCACGGAGTTGAGGAAGAGGGGGAGAAAGAGGAGGAGGAGGAGAGCACGGGGCTGCGTACAAACACGCGTGCGTGCCGTGCGCGCGCTATGTACCACAAGCGATTCCGAAAGCGCGCGTGAACTCTCTACGGCTGCTGCCGCCGCTTCGGTGCTCGGCGTTGCTTCCACTAGAGAATCACGCACGCGCACACGTACACGCACGCACGCACTTTGGGTTTCTGCAGCGCGCGCTAATTCGCGTAGGAAGAAGGGCGAACGGCCGCCCCCGCGCCATCTCTGAGTGCCTAGCTTGCTTCCTTCCACGCGTCGCCGCCGACCGCCCTGGGAACCAGGTTGGTTTCGCTCGCCTGAGCTCCGCCGAGCGTCTATGCCTATATCCTATGTACGCGTATACGCTGTGGAAGCGCACGGAAACGTACTCACCTATGCGAGCACGCACGCAAAACGGACGCAGCCCGGTTGTGGAGCTATTGTTCTACCTTCTGTTGTTTTTGCCTCGGGTAGGGAATAATTTTTTTTTCTTTTCCGGTCTTCCTCCGCTATTTTCGAAAGCGGCTAATATGCCACGTGTACCGAAGTAGTGGAGGATTTTCCTCTCGACCACCTTTAATTCTGTTTTCGAAGTATTCCGCGGTATAGGTAATGCGAGCCGTGTATTTCGAAGCAAACAACGGACCCCTTACTGTGGTCTCCAGCACGTGGTGCGTTCTGGCTCGTTTCCTATTACTTCTGTCCAACACCACCTCGTCCGGCTCCAGCATTCGAGAGCTGGAATTTCTCAGTCACTGGAGACATAAGCACCCTTGTTTTGAGAAAGTACTGTGACACCCTCCTTTTCTATACGTCCATGCATCGTTGCACTACAGCATCGAGTGTCGAGAATATTGTCGCTGATATTTTTAGCTGATGCCGTTCGCAGCAACTTGTACGCAGTATACTTGGAATAGTAAACAACAACACCAACAACGACAGAGCGTCTCTTTTGTTTTTCTCTTTCTGGGCTATTATTTCTTCCATTCCAAAAAAAGTTCTGCACCATCTCGCCCATATACAAAGTTTTTGCTAAACGACAACAACAATATTTTCCACTGAAGTAAACGCCATATAAGAACGATAAAGAAAAGGCAGCTGTACGGGCCTAAGCCGCGCCCACCTCTTGCAGGCCCACCTGGGGCTGACTGTTATTTCTTCCTCCACACTGCAGGTGCTGCCCCCTTTTTGTTCACCTTCTTTCATTCCCAACACCCATCCCAGCATGACTCCGGTGTGCACACGTAAAGGAGAAAGACAAGGGGGCGTTGCTCAAATCGGCGTGCGCAAAGGGTTGTCAGGGGCCCATCGAAGGGACAAAAGAGTGCACGGTCCGAGGTGAACAGCTCGCGTGCATGCACCACCCGCAAACAGCTCGCGCGCAGTGGCCACGGGCTTGTTCAAAGCAGTGTCTATACACGCAGGGTTTCGCGCGTCTTCACGCCCCCCTTCCCCCCCTCCTATTCAGCACCTAAGGCTGCTTCTGTGCGACGCAGACAACAGCGAGTTGCATGGTGCGCAAAGTTTGCATCAAGGCAAATTTTATCCTCCTCCTCCTGCATCAAAGCAGACGAGCCTTTTCTTTTTTTGTTCCCCTTGGAGCACCCCACGGACATTCAAAGAGCGTCCCTACGATGAAGCGCTCGCGTGCGTGCACCGACATCTTGCCGGCTTGATAACTATAAACACGAGTTCTATAAACTATATAGCCGAAGAGGGTCGCGGTGCAGCTGGCTTGCGTGAGCTGTGTTCAGCGACGCCCCGCGTTTTATTGCACGCATCACGTCCTATTGCGTTCGCGTTCAAACGCGCGCGAATTCTATCGCGTTATATAGGGGGCGCGCCTGCGCTATAGTTATCTTATTCGCCGCCAGGTTTACAGGACGAGAACAGCTGTACAGCAGCGTGGCGCTGCGAATTTCTCAAGGCCGCTCACCTACCAGACGAACTACTGGCATTGAAGAGACCGCAGAAAGGGCTCATCCGTGCACTTGAAGACACCGAAGAAGAGAAAAAAAAACAAGCAAACAAAATGCTTGGATATATGCTGCAGTCGAAGTGTTGTTTATTTTTTTCACATAACCCGTCACCTGTGTATACTCGGCCTTTATCGCGCTGCATCACTTCACATGTGCTTTACTCATTTCTTATGCAACAGGTGGTTGAGCATTCGCATCGCATCGCATGCGGGAGGTGCGGGGTTCGATCCCCAGTGCCGCTGAGTACCCACCGGTGATATACATATATATATATATATATATATATATATATATATATATATATATATATATATATATATATATATATATATATATATATATATATATATATATATATATATATATATGCACGTAAAAGAACCCTAGGTGGTCGAAATTTCCGGAGCCCTTCACTACGGCGTCCATCATAGCCTGAGTCGCTTTGGGTCGTTAAATTCCCCATATATATATATACACACATACATACAATGGGTACAAGCTTTCCCCAGGTCTGGTGTTCGGCTTATTTAGGGTGAAATGCCGGGGAAATGGGTCTTTGACGCCACCTTGAATAATCGAAAAATACCTTGTGCCATGGCGCTGTTTTGCCGTATATGCCCTGGCGCCATAGAAATCCATAATCACCATCATGTCCGTACGAATTACCACTACGGTCCTTGTGTCTTCGCACTTTTCAACAAGCCCAATTCAGCCTTTTCTCATTTCGTTCATTCTTTAGAATAGAACTACACCGTCCGTGTCGACCAAGCCTCTGCTCCCGCAAGGAGCAAAGTATACTGTATATGTATACAGACCGCTCCATATAGCCGTGTATACTGCGAGGTGTTCTGTCCATGTCACTGCACCGTATATATACCGTGCACGGGTGTACTCAACGTCTTCCTCCCTCCCTTGTCCACTTTTGCGCAGGTTCGGCAGTGTGCTACTTCCCCGTGGAACTGCACGGAACTTTCCTGATGCAGACGCAGGCGACGGCCGCCTACGGCGGCTCGGTGGTGTCCTACTCGGAGATCACCGTCGAGGTGGACGCCATCCCGCCCTGGGGGCGATGTCACCGCCGCCGAGGTCACCACGTCATCCTCAAGGACAGGTACGGGTGCACGCTGTACTTGGGACCACAGAGGGACACGACTCAATAACGAAGCGGCAAATGCCCTTCAAATGAGGCCTGCCAGTCAATGGTGTCGTGACGTATACTGCGATGACATCGCACTTAATCGTCAGAGATGTGCAAGGCTACTGAACACGACGTCCTGACCATAGATCGACGCCATTGTTTGGAGGGCCTCCTTTTAGGGAAATTTCCCGCTTTGTTATTGAGTTGGGCACCTTCACGCCGGCGTGAAAGTTTCGTCGAGAGAACTTGCGCGTTACAGACGTCTTGTCGAAACATATTCTCACAAATTCAAGTCGTTCATTTTCATGTTTTGCCTTTTTGCCTTCTGGTTCAATACTGATCCGGAGTTCCCGGGTTCGGAACCGACCGCGGCGGCTGCGTTTTTATGGAGGCAAAACGCTAAGGCGCCCGTGTGCTGTGCGATGTCAGTGCACGTTAAAGATCCCCAGGTGGTCGAAATTATTCCGGAGCCCTCCACTACGGCACCTATCTCTTCCTTTCTTCTTTCACTCCCTCCTTTATCCCTTCCCTTACGGCGCGGTTCAGGCGTCCAACGATATATGAGACGGATACTGTGCCATTTCCTTTCCCCCGAAACTAATTATTATTATTATTATTATTATTATTATTATTATTATTATTATTATTATTATTATTATTATTATTATTATTATTCTGGTTCAAGTGCATCGTATGGGGTTATGCTTGCTACAGGACTCGTAACATTAGCGGTATCGGGCTGTGCACTTGGGATTAATTGACTGAGCTGTCCGACAGTCCTCGGCGGCGGGCATGACGAGAGTGATGTTCTGTTAGCGTCAAAATCTTTACACAGCAGAACATTCCTGCACGCCCCGATATCAGTTAACCATGTTAGTCCGCACATAGGCCTGCGCAGGTCTCTCCATAAGGGGGTGGGGGCAAAGTTCATGGCAGCGCCCGTTCATACCTTCCGGGTAACAGGGAGCTATATGGTACAAAATATGCGCCGCCCTTCCCCATGTCTATTAGGGGGCAGTTCCCTCTTGCTCCCCCCCTCTGCGCACGCCAATGAGTCCATATGATATCGCTGCTGCAGAGATTACGTCTTTGCCTGTGAGTATAATTGTTACCGAGAGAGGCAGAAGGTGTCTGCTGTTATGGATATCGTTCTTTATCAACAGCTCGGGTGTTTCAGCGAACACTTTCAAAAATTCCTGAAAATATTGGGTTAAATATAGCAAGGAAATAGGTGTAGCAGCACTTTCTCTGCCCCGGCTGACACAATATACTGTAAGACCCCTCTAATTATCCAGGTAATTAACAAAAACTCAGTAATTAACTTTTTAGTTATCGTAGATGGGTGGTTAGTCCCAACTGGGACTTTGATGCCGTGTAAAAGGCGATTTCATATGAGTTTTTGAAACGAAGAAAAACTCAATTTCAAGAGCCCTGCAGCGCGAAGAAATCCGACGCTTTTTCCCGCACGCGACGAGCACAAGGAGCGCCGGAAGTACGGCGTAAGCGAAGCGTCTGCTGGTCACGTGTCGCAATGAATGCAGCGCCCAGTGCGAAACGCATGTGCTATGTTTCCTCGCTAGAGGACCTCGGCGCCCAGCTTAGACCGCGACCGGCGTTATCGACTGCTTCGTCGCTCGGAGTAAGGAAAATTAGTCATCGTCTGCTACGCGGCTGTCGCTTTTGGGAACACTGATAAGCTCATGGGGCTCAAGCCTGTCTGGTTAACTCCGGAAAGAGTTTTTTTTTTTTTCGTCACTAGCCTTGTTAAAAGGACGAAGGTACCATTCTCTGACAATGTGCAGATTACTGTTTAGCGTTAAATAGTGCCGGTATATAGACACGCGTTGTATTATTTCTGCCAAGTGTCTATTCCTTTTATGCGGTATCGGCTTGACTGCTACAATAGATGAGAATGACTTCGTAGATGAAAAGATTCTAACTGAAAACATTGCGATTTTAGCACTAAGGTGCTCCGTACCGGCTGGCTCAATACGGTTGCCGTGTGCTGGATCAGACACGTCCAGTGCCGTAAGGAGTGCTAGTACCTAATTAGGAAACCTTGTCCGCAGGTGTTCAGCACAAATTTCTAGTTGTATAACAAACAGGAATGAATGAAATTTGTACCTTGTATGAATTTAGTTGGTTGCAGCCCCACTTGGACACTCCAGGAAAGAACTATAGTACATGAGATGAAAAGAAGCCGTTTTCACATCACGTGTTCAAAATGCTTGCCGTCCATTGCGATGCACAGTAGAATGCGGTCTTTGATGGAATTCACAGCAGAAATGAGCCTCTCTTGGGGAATATTTTCAATTGATATCCTGATGCGCTCCTTCAGGTCTTCGAGGCTAGCTGGCTGCGTATTTGAAAATTTTGTTGCTAACATATCCCCAGACGAATGTATCCAGTGGTGACAAATCGGGTGATCTTGGAAGCCACGCTGCTGTTCCCACTCGCCCAATCGATTGGTTGGGAAAAGTACTCTCCAGGAATTTCACCGCGGAACGAAAAAAAAAATGTGGCGGGGCTCCGTCATGCTGAAACCACATTTTTTTTTTTTCAACCCGGCCAGCGGTAGCTCTGAGACAAATTCAAAGACGGCGCCTTTTAGGACGCAGTCTGGGTACTTTTTCCTCGTGAGATTTCCGTCGAAGAATTAAGGGCCGACAATACGGCCGTCATAAATGCCGCACCAAACATTTGCGGACCATTTTACTTGGTGCTTGTGCTGGCGTAGCCAATGTGGGTTCTTGTCGCACCAATAATGCGCATTGTACTTTGTCCAGGAATTCCGAGTCTTCATCACAATTAATTAGGCACCAGTTGCAAAAATCGAGCCGTTTCTGAAAGTCAATCGGTGTCAGTGCCTGGTGAAGACACACATGATAAGGTTGGTAGCTGTGTCTTGATAGTGACCTCCAAACTGATGCCGGACTGGCTCCGTACGCGTTGGCGATTTCCCTGACACTTGCTTCTGGCCTGACAGAAACGTATACGCGAGGACATCAATGTCAAATTCGTCGGCTGCGCTCCCTGGTCTCTTCCTTTTCTGAGCATGAACTGATTCAGTAGACTTAAATCGATTAAATATCGATACGAACGTGGGATGAGTCGGCACACGACGACCGGAATGTTGGGCAACATGCAGTCTGGATGCCAGCTCCGCGTCCATTTGCGCGCTCACACAAGCGATCACAATGTCCAACTTCTCGGCAGTGGAGTATTGGTGTTGCGCTGGCGCGGCGATTCCCACAATTCAAACAACGCGGCGTGACGTTTTAATGCTTGGCGGCACTTCCACACATGCAAGTGATTTGAAACATTGGCACTGCAATAGAATTGTCACACGCGCACCTCCAAGACAAGCACCTGAAATGCAAACGGCTGCGCTCTATTGGGAAAGTGAAGCTAACACACGGTAACACAACCGCAAGAGCAACTAACTGCCCGATAGCACACAGCCACTGCCGCGCAAGCTCTCCTTGCCACGCTGACAAAGCTTTTCTTTATCGGACGTGGTTCCTGATGCACAGCAATTGTCAGACAAATTGTAGGACGCTTAAGCTTCGCCTTTAAGAGTGGAACGCGACAGCGTGTTGCAACACTGCCAGGGAGTCCACAGAGCGTCATTGCCCGTTCAGCGCGACGCTTTGCCCGTTAGAGAAATCGCTCTGCTAGGTACGGTGAAACGGACGCGCGGAGCGGCAAACCACGTAGAAGCGCTGCCAGGCGCCTTGCCGAAACGCGCGGGACTCAAGTTGCAGTCGCAGTTCGTCGGCACATAGTTCTCGACAAACCTCATGCCACGAACGCCAGCATAGCTTCCGCGCCGAACGAACGGGCAACAAGCCGCAAGCTTCGTGGTGAACACGTTTTGGATGCGCGCTGCGTTGTTCGCCGCTCACCGCGTGATTCCTGCGTGCCCGCACGGCCCCACTGCGCCCGAACGAGACGAGCGGGAGGCGCTGCCGTCGCGCGCTATCTTTTGGGGCAGTGGCGTGCATTGCAAGGAGGAGGAAGAGGAGGCGGGGTGGGAGTTTTCGCTCACGACCAACGCCGCCGACGCCGACGACACCGGCTTTTCTGCGACACGGGGCCCCTTAACGCTGGAAGATTCATGATGATGCACAAAAACGAGCCTGTCGGGCAGCCATACCAGAAGTGGCGCACAAACACACACACAAAAAACGCCTGCAGATAGGTCCATCAGGGCTGTCAATTATCGACGTTCCCGCAGCAGACGATGATTATAATTTTTCTTACTCCGAGCGACGAAGCAGTCGACAACGCCGGCCGCGGTCTAATCTGGGCGCCGAGGTTCTCCAGCGAGGAAAGATAGCACACGCGTTTCGAAATGGGCGCTGCATTCATTGCGACACATGACCAGCGGACGCTTCGCTCACGCCATACTTCCGGCGCTCCTCGTGCGCTCAGGATCGGTTGCGTGCGGGAAAAAGCGTCGGATTTCTTCGCGCTGCAGGGCTCTACAAATTGAGCTTTTCTTCGTTTCAAAAACGGATACGACATCGTCTTGTTCACGGCATCAAACTCCCATTTCGGAGTAACCACCCAGCTACGACAATTGAAAGGCTAATTAGTGGGTTTTTGTTATTTGCCTGAATAATTCGAGGGGTTTTACAGAATTTGTGTCCGCCGGGTAGAGTGTGTGCTGCTACACCTATTTCCTTGCTATATTGAACCCAATATTTTAAGGAATTTTTGAAAGTGTTCGCTGACACACCCGGTATGCTATACGTGCATAAATGTAACAAGCTTCGCCAGCACATACGTGTTTCGGGAGCTCAGAGAACGGGCCACACTTACTTAATGAAAGCGGCAATTCGAAAGCAGAGGTGGACTGAAGGTTCGAACATTTCGTTCCTTTCGAAAAGTTCGCCGTGAAAGTTCGAAGCCAGCTCAAAGAGTTCGGTTCCGCTTGCTCCATCCTTGCAGCACGGGCACGGAGGACTGCATGCGCTGCTTCCACCTGACGCTCAAGACCCCCAACGTGATCCAGATACACGCGGAAGGTAAGTCACCATACTAAAATTTGTTCAGACAGTCCATATAGACTTCTGTCTATAAAGTCTATTGATGTTTTTAGACAAATCGTAGAGAATAGTCTATAAGCAATACAAATCCTATAGACAGTCTATAGATTTATGGCCATGCACTTTTAGTAGACTTTAGTCTATAGACTATGAATAGACGCCAGGAAATATCTATAGGAAAGCAATAGAGGCTATAAGAAGTCTATAGACTGTCTATAGACCATTTTGTAAGGGTCTCCTCTCTCGCCGATTCGACAACAGGCTGGCTCTCCTGTCGGCCCTGGGCAATTGTCCCGGAGCGTTATTCTCCGGCCATTGTTGCTTCAGCGGCAATTAATGCTCATCCATCATCCTTAATAGGAGGAGCCTAATTGGATGGATGATCAATGGGGAAGGCTTTTGTCCTGTGTGTGTGGACGTAACCTAGATTGAGATGATGACCGCCGTTAATTCCTTAAAGGAACTGCTGCCTCTAATATTGCTGTAGGGTTCACACTTCATTTTTCTTTCTTTTTTCGCGAGCTCTTAATCGCGTACGCGCACAAGACGGATGACAACTCTGGTGGACAACTCTGGTGGCGTCTGGGAATGAGTGAAGGCACATCTAAAGCGTGCGCTTCACCGGGGCCGCCAACCCCATAGACATATCGTGAACTAAATACATGGGGTTTCAGGGAACTCTGCCAGAAATTTAAAAAAAGGGTTTTTGGTTATAAAGGTCTGCGTCCCGGGCCGCTATTCTAGCCCACCAGCCCGGGCAGGACACGTGACACATGCGCCATTTTACCATATTTTGAGCTAACATATGCGATGCAGTTTTCGTGCCGCAGGCGACTTCGATGACCCATATTTCCAGCAAAATTGTGAGGCCAGTTGTAAACACGCGCGTATTTCTCCACGGTATGCTAATGGTCCAGTTGGGGAACAGCCGCCGCGGTGGCTCAGTGGTTATTGCGCTCGGCTGCTGGCCCGAAAGACGCGGGTTCGATCCCGGCCGCGGCGGTCCAATTTCGATGGAGGCGAAATTCTAAAGGCTCGTGTGCTGTGCGACGTCAGTGTACGTTAAAGAACCCCAGGTGGTCGAAATTTCCGGAGCCCTTCACTACGGCGTCCCTCATAGCCTGAGTCGCTTTGGGACGTTAAACCCTCATAAACCAAACCAAGTTGGGGAACGAACCGACGCCCGACCCGTGGAACGAAACACGGTGGGCTTCGTCGCAACTGAGCTCAACAACAACAACAAAACTAAAATAACATTCGTGGAGGATTATGAGCAAACCTGTGAATGTATTTTGGGCGAGGCACCTAGCTAAGTGTAGAGCGCTAAGATATGGTGTTTTAAACCCTCCTAAACCCAGTCGCATGACCGTGCCTATAGATCCCAAAGATGCAACCGAGTTGTCCGAAAACTGCCAATCGTTAGCGCCAGATGGCCGGCTGTACCTCTCTGCTAGTATTCTAAATCTGTCTAATATCTGTTGCGTACCTATATACGTTGCAATCGCCCGCTTTTTCCTCGTGTGCTGTGTACGCCCTGGCTTTCACGCCTTACCGAGCGTGCAAATCTTCCCCTTTGCAGGCCTCGCCCGATGCTACACCAACGAGGAAGCAGCTCGAGCCACGTGCCCCGATGACCGGGCCGTCTCCGAGCGGCGGTTCACAGAAATCATCCTCTACAGTGAGTGTTTCTGCTAATTCCCACGTACGAAGGTTTTTCCCTCTCTCGTGACGGTTTCGTTAAGGAGCGAATGGCGCCTTTCCAAAATGTGTCGCACCCGAGAAGGTCGGGCTTCTGGTCGTTGAAGGTTTGTGCCCATTGGAAAACCGGTGGTTCCAAGGTGGCATTGGGATTCAAACCCGTTACCTCCGGCATACGGGATTGATGGTCTACGGTAGCGCAACAGGCGGCACAGAACGTTGTATACACTACAATTGACTGAACGCTGTACCTCTTGTACACCCGCCGCTAGAAGTTCAATGTGCAAGCGATCGAGCTTTGGAAGTGTAAGTAGTCGCGGCCTGTGCACGTGACGGGCACGTGCACCAAAGGGCGGAATACAAGGCAGACTGTGCACAGCATCTTCGACGTGGCAATAGCAAATGCTGTTTCTCATGGTGTATGTAGAAGGCGGGAAGACGGTACACTTGGCAGCACAAAATGAGCAAGGGGTGTGAGGGAAGCCTAAGTCACAACGCCCCGACAACATCCCAACAACGTCCCGACGACGTCCCGTAACTCGTGCATGACGTCGGGTTGCACACGAATGCTTCTCTCGGAGCACGTAAGAGTCGTCCGCTAACACTAATTCCTCCTTGTGGCATTGCAGGGAAGCACACGGAGGAGCACCTCAAGGGCAACGGCCTGCTTCTGGGCGAACCGCTGTCGCCGCCATCGCCGGCGATGCCGGGGATTGGCGGCACGGCGTCGACGTCCCTGCGCCAGATGTTCTGCCCCATCAACGGCCGCTACCGCTTCCAGTACAGCGCCAACGGCGAGGAGTTCCGCTGCGCCGAGCCCTACTCGTCCGAGCTGAGCAACTGCCCGCGCGGGGACGGGCTCACCGTGCGATTCCGCCAGTGCTCCTTCCCGGACTTCGGTGAGATACTGCACGCGTGCACAATACAATACAATGCATGAAAATTTCGCGTATTTGAAATCTGTAGATTTCAGCCCTGCAAGCTTCATGACGCTACCGAATCAACTACCCAGCTAAAGTGAAAAATTAATTAATTTCGAAAGATTTAATGACGTGAAAAACACATAACAGTACCCTGTATGTCCTTCTTTTTCTTTGTCATGTTTCCGTAGCGCTGTTTTCTAAGTAACTATGTAAAACCAAATCGCCCAATCTGCCGTTCTTCTGTCTGTCTTGTTTGGCACCAAGACCAGGAGTGGTCAAAGATTCATCCGTTGCGTTTGCTGCCACCACTCATGTACGTGTTTCCTTTTTTCCCCCCTTTTTACTTCGGCCGTGCAATGCAGACGTGAGCTTCCTGTGCCTGGGCGACTGGGAGAGCGGCCGCGGTGGTGACCGCTACCTGGCCCTCATGGACCTCCGCAGGGACCCGGAGTCCCGGCCCAGATACCGATGCGGGGTGAGTAGCGCCCCCCCCCCCCCCCCCCCCCCCCCTCTCTCTCTCTCCACGGCGAACCCGGCTACGCTTCGCGCATTTGGCCGCTGCAGAGGCAGTTTGTAAGAAGTTTGTAAGTGCGGGAAGTTTGTAAGCAAGCCCGCAAAAACTGGACAAAGGCTTCTAGTTTGCGCGGCTGCCACTACGTGGTCTGTGGCGCTGAACTTCAAAATTTACCGCGGGCATTTTGAATGTTTGGTACACCTTATATGTGTCAGATACTGCATCCCGTAGGGAAAGTGTGCCGTTAGATTCAACATCTTCACGCGTCATCTCGCTACACTCTTTAGTTTTCTCTATTAAAAACCAAAATATCCCTATTCAGAGGCGAGGTGCTCGCTACTGACGGCCGACAGATGGCCCTAGTTGATGCTAGGAAACACCCAAATGTTACCGCCCGTTTCAAAGGGAAGAGCCGAATAATAATAATAATAATAATAATAATAATAATAATAATAATAATAATAATAATAATAATAATAATAATAATAATAATGACGGGAAAGCTGGCCATGAAAATAATATGATCGATCCCGACTACGCGCCGCTTCTTGTGTATTCATTAAAGTCCGGAGTGCTTGATGGAATTTCAGTTTGTTGCGTTTTTGCAGCGTCATTAACACTGAAATACAGCCTGTGGAACTGAAGCGAAATACTTGAACACATTAATGTAGGACTGAACAAAACTTACCGTACTTTTTTCCCCTTCATATATATATGCGTTCGTTTTCGCCTGCGGCAGCACATGTCCAAAAGGAAATACAACCGGGCCAGCAACAACGTCCAGATTCGCACGCCCTTTCAACCGTCAAGGCCACCTTTCGATTCGAGGCCCTGCTCTCTCGCGTGTAAGAGAGAGAAAAAAACGAATAGCTTTGATTGTCTGCGAGCCTACAGTGACCCTGCAAGCGTTGTGCCAGTTGCTGAAAGCATGGGAAACCGCGAAGACAAGGTTGCAGCCTTACTCCGCTCTGTACAATCAGGATTGACATTTAGTGATCGGCAGACCGAGCCGCACCGTGGACGCGTCGTCCGTGACGGCGTCGTTGTTTCTGAACGTGTAAAGACCGCCTCGAGTGTTTAACAGGCGTGAACTTCGATAGTAAAGAAACAACGAAGCCGAATCGCGCGCAAAACGGAGAGGGGTGGGGGGTAATGAGAAGTCACGGCTTCACGGACCGCGAACCGGCAAACTTCCCTTTTGGTTCGCCGTTTCCAATACTTCGCTCCGGCCAGGGTCATTATACACAGCCTGACCGCGGTCGGTTTCGTGGACACGACAACACGCAGTGTGCACATACCTATTCCGCGTCCGTTCCATTCTCAACACATAGAGAGAGAGAGAGAGAGAGAGAGAGAGAGAGAGAGAGAGAGAGAGAGGGGGGGGGGGGGGGGGGCAGCATTCCGGGCATGCACGCCTGTTAGAACCATTTCCGCGGTTTGTCTCGGGCGGCTCGGCAGCACATCGGCCATTACGGGCGTCTTAAAGCACCTTGAAGAATTGAACCCCGCTCACCGCCCCAGTGAACGAAAAGAACAGAATAAACAAACAATTAAGGGAAAGACGGGGTCCGAAAGAAAGAAATTAGGAAAAAAAAAAAGCTCAGTCTTCTCGCGTGTTTGTACCTTTTGATCTCTAACCGCGTTCCACCGTCGTCGCCGCTGGCCACCCACAGGGATTCGTACTCTATGCCGGGTTCCGAGCGCTCTTCCAGCGGTGGCGTGACGTCAGTGACGTCATCACGCCACCGGCTGGCAGCCGACGTACACGAGTCACTGTCTACGCTGCTTATAGTAAAAAAAAAAAAGAGAGAGGACGCGGCAATAATGCACCTTGCATGCTTCGGCTTGCAGAGACGTTCTCAAGAATGCGTATCGCGATCTCAATTAAGTTAAGGTCGTCACATCCAGGTTGTTTTGTGTTCACCGAGCACGCGCTGTGTAGCACTCGTAACAGGATCAGATTATACCGCAGTATGCACAGTTTGACTCACGGTTCTCGCATTTCTTCCTTGTTCTGAAAAACAACGGTCGTTTAAGGAGTTTCCATGGTCCAAGGTTACTTCAGACTAGTTGAAAGCAGCCGCGGAGGTGATGGCAGTTAGCTTAGAAGACAAAAGAACTGCCTTACGAAGGGGCAGTTCTTTTTCACACATCCCGGTGTTCTCACATCCATGGACACTAATCACAAGAGTAGATAATTCGGCTGTTGATAGCTAATTAAGCTAATTAGGCACAAGCGTAAGGGAGCTTAAGTGGGTATTTAACACCTCCGGGAACATCGTTTGACTTGAACGAGTCAGAAAGAGTTATGCGCAATTGTCTCTAGGGAAGGAATTTTGGTTTCTGGTCCACCTGTTCGCGCAAACTTAATTAACCGCAAGCGAGCTGCGGCTTTTTTTTCTTCCCAGCAAAAGATTGCAGGTTCGGTGTCTAAACAACAGTCGGGGCCGTAGTGTCGATGTGGGCGCAAGACGGCAGTATACGTCGAGATTTCGGTTCGCAACGTTAACTCAGGTGCTTGAGGTTATAAATTTACAGCCCAAACCATTCTCCGGTGTTCCTGAACGCCTAGGCGGTGCAGTCGTGGGGCGTAAATACCGCAATTATATCGCTCCTGAACCCGCAGCCCGTTATAGCCGATATGCGGACGACCAGAACACGATGTGAACCGTTTCTTCGAGTACTTCGGATCTGAACGGACACTCAGGCGAGTTTCAAGAGGCCATACCGCGAGCCTTACATTATGCGCCGAGCGATTCCACTTCCTATAGGATTTAGCTAGAAAAAAAAAAGAATGAAAAAAAAAAACGAACAAGCATTCTGGAAGCGGTGGATAATCAGCCATTATAATACCATACTATACTTGAAAACGGTGACTGCCGCCGGAGCTTAAATGGCCGCCTAACTATATATAAGGGGAACCCATTTTGCACGGCATCTACGTTTTTTCGAACCGTGCTTACTTTGCCCGTCTGTTCCTTTGTTTTAATTATCCGACTCCCGTAATAGCACTCCGGTGTCGGTCTACGCCGACCCATTCCGAGCTCGCTAAGTGCACAGCCACCCTCTCCCCCGCCCTCTCATTTTTCTTAATTATTTTCTTTTTTTTCCCGCCGCCGCTTCCTTTTCCCCCGCAATTCCGAAGAACATTAGCCGCGTGGAAGACAGTCCGTCCCAGCGCGTAATTAACTTAGCGCGCGAGGCTTAGCGCAGGCAAGGCCGTCCTCTATTCTTTCGAGAAAATAAGAACAACAAAAAGAAGGAAGAGATAACGGAGGAAGCAAAGAAGAGAATACGACGACGAATGCGAAGCAGTGGGGGAACGCAAAGGCCTTTGGTGTTTCGTTCCTGCAGGTTCTTGTTTTTTTTTTTGTTTCCCGGTGTCCCTGTCATCACAAACAAGGAAAGAGTTCTGCGCATCTTTTTATTTCTTCATTCTATTCATTTTCCCTCGGTTGTATAGTTGCCTTGCCGCCTGTCGTTTCCTCATAGTCTGCCCTAGTTCCCGTGGCGAAAAAAGAAAACAAGCAAAAGCATATGTCTTTCCCGCTTCAGGTATTTTTTTTTCTTCGGAAATGACGCGGCCAGCAGCTCGCACGAACGTGTAATGCCGACTCATGCAGTTACGGGATGTCTGTCCGAAACGGCAATTCCTGCAAAAAAATAGCGCCCAGCCGTTTTTCGTCAAGCAGGGCGCATCCGGTTGCTGACGCCTGTAAGGAAAAAAAGAACTACAAACATAAAAAGTATAAGTAAAAGGTCGGCAGTAAACAAAGCCGCAGAATATGACCGGCTTAGCCATAAACAAACACTCATCTCGCGTTTTAACGGCGGGGCCGCGAGGGACCGCCCCGTGAACTTCCAAAAGCCCTCCGCCGCCCGCCTCGCCTCGAAGTCAAACAGGACGCGACTAGCCCAGCACAGTTGGACGAAAAAGGGAAGAAAATCATCGATAGTCGTAATTGTGGCCTTCGGTATTTCGTGCAACCTGCCGGTTCTCTTCTTTCTTTATTTTTATCTATTGCGCTCGAACGCCCACTTGCGAAGGCGTTCTCTTATAATGCTAGCCGATGACAAGCGTTATATAGAGGCGGGATGATGGACTCCCTCGTCTGGCTGAATCCATAGCTGCTTGACGTCACTGGTGCGCGAGCCAATGGCCACGCGCCTCTCTCTCAACGTCGCAAGTCAAACACGGGGCGGCATCCGCTTCACAATTCAAACCGCATGGAAGGTCAGAAACGATAAGAAGAATAAGCAGAAGAAGTGGGGGCGGATGGGAGGGTTCCTGGAAGGCGGCAAAGCGCTTATTTATCGCCCTCGAGTAATGTGCGCCAGCAGTGTGTATAGTTTATGTACACAAACAGTGCGGAGGCCTCAAAGAGAGGCCGACGCCTCGGATATATGCGTGGCAGCTGAAGCCTAGCTGTGCTGTGCCGCACGATGGCTTCCAGCGGGCATGGCTGGGCGTTTGTTTGGCAGGAAAGGCCTCTCCGGCGAGGTCGTTCTCCCACGATCCCGGCGCTGGGCGTCGACGGGGCAGACGACGCAGGCATGCAGCGGCGCAGCAGACGATTCACGGCCGCTGATAGCAGTCGAGGCAGGTGAAAGGGAAAGAAAGAAGCGTGGATAGATAGCGAAGGACGGCTGTCTTATGTATACGCGCACAACGTGTCCCTCACATAGTCAACGCGGAGTGGTTTGTGTTGTTCCTCGTCCTTCGTACCACTGTTTTATTCTTCCCTCCTTGCGCGTTACTGTTCTTTTGACTGACTTGCTGCTTGTCCATATAACGCGGGTTACGAAACGTGCTCACTCTTTTTTGTCCTCACTAAGCTGTACACACAGATAGAGAGAGAGAGAGAGCGCTTCGCGGCCGGATAAAAAAGCCGGTTGAAGTGCGGCCTCAGGAAGACAATGAAACGCAGAAAGCGCTCCGACTGCGGAAGATACGCGCACACGGGACGAGCTTTGTGCGCCCGGCGACCTTTCCTGCCTTCCGTTGTCCTCCCGCGCGAGCGCTAACCCTAATTCTCAGTTGCGGTCCAGCTGCCAGCTAGCAGCGCCCCCCTCTTCGTCGTCGGCGCAATAGCAGACCACGCGCTGGGAAAACGGGCGGAGTGCACAGCAGACGAGAAAGTGGGGCTGCGAGCGACGAGGCTTAGCGGCTATCCCAACAGAAAACGCCCATGGCGTGGCCCCGCGTACGGTATTTATTTGACAAGAGCGGTGTGTGTGTGCTCGCTAGCGGCACGGCCGCATTTTTTGGCGCCCCGTCATTTCTGTCATGGCAAAAGTGGACGCGGCGGCTGTGGCGGCGAAACGCGGGGTGTATAATACTCATCCCCGCGAGACATACGCGTCATGCGTGCAAGGCTGCATTTTGGGTGCTGGGCCCGGCGTTTACTTTCAGTTCCGTTTTGCTGGCCCTCTCCGTCTGGGCCAAGCGGAGGCGGATACGTCACGAAATATGCGGTACCGGCGAAGGCACGCAGTGAATAGAGGAATATATATGGTTTTGTCTTTCCTTGCTAGACGTTTCTTATCACGTGAAGAGGGAGTCGGAGCGGGCGTTTTATGGCGTGCTATTGGGACAATATGCCATTACTCGCTGAATGAGAGAGAGACAGAATTACGAATATGTGTTTTTATTTCCTGTGTATGCGAAAGTGCGTATTTTGCTGCATAAGCTACGAGCAAGCAACGTAGTTATACGAGAGCAGCCTGTAGAATCGCTTCTATCCTTGACTAATAAAACGTTCACGCGAGGAGGAGGTTCAGAAGAAAGGAAAGTCGCGTACTTCTCTCTCTCTCTTTTCTTTTTTTTTTCAAGGAAAGAAATGGCAGAGTAAAAAATGAAAATTGGTTTTTGGGGAAAGGAAATGACACAGTATCTGTCTCACATATCGGCAGACGTCCGAACCGCCCCGTAAGGGAAGGGATAAAGGAGGGAGTGAAATTGAAGAGGTGCCGTAGTGGAGGGCTCCGGAATAATTTCGACCACCTGGGGATCTTTAACGTGCACTGACATCGCACAGCACACGGGCGCATTAGCGTTTTGCCTCCATAAAGACGCAGCCGCCGCGGTCGGGTTCGAACCCGGGAACTCCGGATCAGTAGTCGAGCGCCCTAACCGCTGAGCCACCGCGGCGGGTTCGCAGTAACGTACTGTCGCACTCCTTAGTGGTCACCACAACCCCGCCGTAAAAGAAGGGAGTTAGGAGGGTGTGAAAGAAGAGAGAAAGGGTGCTGTTCAGTGAATAACTCTGGAATAATTTCGAACTCATGGGCATATTTAACGTGCACTGACACCGCGCAGTACACGGGCACGTTTTGCGTTTCGCCTCCCTAGAAACGCGGCCGAATTTATAGTAAGAAGGGCCAGAGAACTTTCTCCAACTTTTCAGTACGCCGCTGGATCAAATTTCGTGTCCAAGCCCACCTGGATGACCATAATACTAGCCGTGTCTTTGTAAGCTAGCGTACGCACTGCCACGAACATAGTAAACTGCATGCGGGGTAGGTTATCCGCGTCACCTACTAGATACATGAGCTTGGTAAACAGGAAAGTATAGAGCGTACAACCTCAATGGAATACAGGGACTTCTGTGGGAAATCATGGTTTCGGATTGCATTTCGACGGCAGCTTGGACCCCAGCGCGGTTTTGCTTATGCATGCCTGCAATTTTGTATTATTTTCTCTTTCCCTTTCCCTCGGCCGCAGCTTTACCGCGAGGAGCCTGGCACAGGACGCGTCTACGTGGCGCTGTCGTCGGATTCGACCTGCACCACGCAGCTGACCTCGGCCACCAGCGGATACGAGTCACTGATATTGACACCAGGTGAGACCGTCACAAGAGTGCACATTTGGCCTTGTTATGTGCAACTTATGTCTTTTCCCCGGCCCTCATGTTAGCGCGCTGCTTGTTTCAAGTCTTTTAAGCGGTATTGCTGCTTCGTAAAACGCTTATATGGTGCACCGGAAACCTCACTGGTGGGATTAACATGCTCTTACTCTATTCTACAATATCGTGCGCCAGCCGTTGTACTCTTTATACGGAAGCCCCTGAGTGAAATCCGTATAGCGCGTGAAACCTCAAGAGCGATTAGGTTTTTATGTGCGGTCAGCGCAGATGTGCTATAGATGCATAGACAGCCTTGTTCAAAAGTTCCCAGGCCACGAGGTCCGCTGCCAAGTCTTGGTAGAGCTTTTGTACCTGTGCCACACGCACACAGGAAACGGCACTAAATGCTTAATGCCGTCAAGTTCAGAGTTGGTGCTACACTTTCAGATTTAGTGTCAATATATATTAGGTGCGTCACGATGATGAAAACGCCTGCAAGCCAAACAAAAATTTTACCTGATTATACAAACAGTGCTTATGAGTGCACAAAATTTCATCATTGCTGTCCACTTATGCGGTTTATAAGCAAACCGCTGTTTTTTTTTTCTGTGTGTGTGTTGAATGTTGTACGTCGGCTGTGGGCGGAGTCCTGGAGGCCGAAGTATGTACAGCACTCGTCCCCTAGACACAGTACACTATATATCTCCGTGTGCCCTCCTTTGGACGCAGTGCCGGAGCGCAGCCTTCCCGCCGAGGTGGAGTCGGCTACGTGTCGCTACCCCGAGTGGAGCCAGGGCCACTGGGAGCGGGTTCGCGTCGAGGCCGGCACCCTGGTCTTCCGGGACACGGACCGCTTCGTTACGCTTACCGCTCGCTGCGTGACCCGGCAGAACAGCACCCCCAACGACCGGCTGCTCGTCTACGGAGTCACCCAGTGGTGAGCATGTTGTACATACTATACACGCACGTGCATCGTACTATACTTATCGGCCGTATGTGCTGCCGCCGCCTCACTTGACCCGAACACGTCTATGGCGCCTTTTCATTTTTATGCTGGCGAAAGAGCTAGAGACAGAGTGTTATCCCTTTAGAAAGGTAACCAATCTACTATATAAAGTTCAAGTCCAGACGTGTGTCTTCGTCGGTAGGACATAAGAAATAAGCATCGGGTTAAGACTTGGACTAGGAGGAAAAATACGAATAAACGCTGCTCTTAACTTCAGCACCCTGTGTCTGTGTCACGAAATTCGAACAGATATCGAAATTCAGTCGAAGATTTATTGCCCGTATAAAGTTTTGTTCTTTATTTAGAGTTACGGCTTGTTGATCTCTTAATCTAGAGTTAATGCAGAGTTTACCTGGAGTTAAAATATTAGGGTTAATCCATTGTTATTCGAGTGTTTTTACTATTAGTTGTGGCATTTTGGTGACAAGCAGGCTTTAACGTCCCGAAGCTGCAAAAGTGTTCTATGAGATATGCCAGATTTGAGGCTGAATTGGGCATGTTTGCATGTCGCCTCCACTGAGACGCGGGCGGGATGCGAGCCCGTGACCTTGGTCGCAGCAGCCGAACGTCGTAATCATTGAGCCTAGCTAACAAGGACAAGCGGCCTAGTTATAATTTCTGGGGTTTAACGCGCTATAGCGACTCCGGCTATGAGGGACTCCGTAGTGAAAAGATTCCGGAAATTTCGAAGACCTGGGGTTGTGTAACGTGCGCTGACATCGCACTGTACACGGACCTCTAGAATTTCGCCTCCATGGAATTGCGACCGCAGCGGCCGGGATCGAACCCACGTCTTTTGGGTCAGCAGCCGAGTGCCATAACCACAGAGCCACCGCGGCGGCAGGAGGGCTTGTACTGGAATGCATATTGTAACCGTGCAAACAAACAGGGACGATCCGCGCCTTGTCCTGTCACTTCATTCCTACGTCTCTGCTTGCGCGGCTTATAAGTAGTCTTCCCTTAAAAATTGTCATATTTGCGTTTTTTTTATATTCGAACCTTGCATGTGACGGCGCCCGTACAGGCGCGGCCAGGATAATAATAAAGCGTATTTTGCCGTTGTAATTCTTTTCTCATAGTCTACACGGAGTAACCTACGGCTCCTTCGCATTTTTATGTGCAAGCTTGAAGGCAGCACCTAATCACATAAACATAACAGACATTCTAAATGAACATGAGATATTTATATCGTCGCAGCGTGCTTGATATTTTGATGGCCGTTGTTATACTGTCATTTCGTTATAGCGACTAATTCGAAATTCTAGAGGCTCGTGTACTGTGTGATGTCAGTGCACGTTAAGGAACCCCAGGTGGTAGAAATTTCTGAAGCCCTTCACCATAGCTTCCCTCATAGCCTGTGTCGTTTTGGGATGTTAAACCTCCTTAGATCAGACTAACTCGATATATAGCCGAGCAATTTGCAAAGGAATTTCACCTGTTTCCTTTAATCGGAGTCATTTCGTTGTGGTGACGAGGCTTAGAACTATGTCACTGTCTGCCTTTCGATTTATAGTGATTTCCCAGCGCTATAAGATTCGTGTTGTACCGCCGCAGTTGCGCAACAGCTGCATGCAGAGTATACGTGTGTACAACTATCATGGGAATGCATGTAGTTTGACGCATCTACGTGAACATCAGAGCAATATGATGACTCCTCATTGTTCAAGTCTTTCATGTTCCACATAACTTCAGATGTTTCTGTGACACACTAAACAACGCTTACACAGTTTATTTATTCTTTCACAGTGGCGAAGAGCTCTACTATTGTCTTTGGTTGCGGCGCCGGTCCCTCAACGTCATGGAATTCCAGCTAGGTAAGTTTTCCCTGCTTCCATCAAAACATTGGAGGTGAAATACCAAGGGATGCTGAATGTTATCTGTTGTGGCTTATGTTATCTTACCTGCCTGCTGTCTTATTTTCTACAAAAAAAGAGGAACAGTAGAAGACATCACAACTGACCTGTGGTGGGGATGGAACCAACCAACTCTGCATGTCGCATGTAGCTGTTGGTTGATTCCTTTCCACGGTGTGGGGTTCTTCCTATTTTCTGTCACTATATCTTCTATCTTAAATGATTACGTCAGTCATTATCGTTATAATTAAAAGAAAAAAATCTCGTGCGTCCACGGATTCAAAGGCTTTTTGCGTGTTTTTGCTTATATATTAGGTATCCATTACTGAGGCAGCCCTTACCATGCAGCCGCATTCCTAAAGGATGCACTGTTGCAGCTAATTCCACATTAGCGTAGAAACAGTGTTAGCAATTAACATCTCGACTTCGCTCTTTTCCCAGGATCCAACCCCAGCGCGCACCCTTCGGATGCGCTCTGCAGTGATGAACAGTTCACCACCACCACGTGGGTGACGCAAGGAAGTGAGTGCCACGTCATTTCCGTACGGCGCAGTGACTATCTTTTATACCTTTCCACGCGCGGCGGTTTAGCTAATATGCATTTATTACCTCATATGACAGGTGAAGTGGTTTCAAACCAGCGCCTGGAAGCCTTTAGAAACAGCACGTGTAGGGGTTAAGGGTGTCCGTTGCTTGGGCTAACGCGGTTGCTGCGACGAGCCTATGTACGGCCCGCGCACGCGCAGTATCCGGCGTAGCACATTCTAGAGACGCTGTTGACGCATGTGCTACTCCAGCTAGCGGCAGCGCAGCGTGCATACGTTCCAGGGGATGAACTGAAAGCTTCGCCAAAAGTTTTTTAGGTTCGCCACCGTGTTCTCCATCCCGTCTGACCGCGGCGCGCCGACAATGGGGGCTAAAAGCGTTTCATGCTTAACATTTACCTGCTGGGAGCACGCGTGAAAAAAAAAAAAAAAAAACGTACATCGTTGTCTGCCTTTCTTTTTTCACTTCTAGTAAGAAGTGCAGCATTCGCGATCTTTCGCCTGTGCAGGATGTCCCATGAATGTCCTGCGACGGCTCTCCCTGTGCCTGAGCAAACTGTTGGTGGAAAGGAGGCAGCAGCGAAGTGGGATGGCACGTGGAGCGGGTGACGGTTGGGCACGCGCGCGCGCTTGTGCACTGTTTTCGCGGCAACTGCCTTAATCATGCAGAATTCTCATCTATTGAAGGCTGGAAGCTGCGTTGTTAAGGTGCAGGCGACAAAGGAAGCGCGGATGACAGAAACACGCCCTGAAGGCAACCCGCGCGAAGTCTTCCGCGGCATAGTTTCGTTTTCGAGCTTTTAGTTGTTCTCGCTGTATAGCGCCCCTCTGGCGGTGCAGCCCGCAGCCACAGCGAGATTCACGTCGCCAGTTAGTCTGCTCGGCATAGGCGTCGTAGGCGTGGGTGCAACACGCCGGAAGCCGCCGAGCTCTGGCGGTCGAGCGCCGATGCAGCCTCGTCCCTCTCCGGTCGGTCTGCCGTCGCCGCTCCAAGCGCGCGCTAAACGTAGGCTGTCAAAATGCCGGCACGAGGTAAATTATTATCGCGAAGTGACTTTGGATCGCGACATAGCATGCGGGAACGCTGCCACAGTTGCAGTTGCGACGTAACAGCCGAGTCTCTATACATTGCTTGGGAGGACTGGCTCACGAAAGCGCAGCAGTGCCGCCGCGGTGGCTCAGTGGTTATGGCGCTCGGCTGCTGGCCCGAAAGACGCGGGTTCGATCCCGGCCGCGGCGGTCGAATTTCGATGGAGGCGAAATTCTAGAGACCCGTACTGTGCGAGGTCAGTGCACGTTAAAGAACCCCAGGTGGTCGAAATTTCCGGAGCCCTTCACTACGGCGTCCCTCATAGCCTGAGTCGATTTGGGACGTTAAACGCTCATAAACCATAAACCATCACGAAAGCGCAGCGGCCGGGAACGTATCAGCGGGGTTCTGCGCTGTATTACGAGTGTGTGTATTTCCATAGGATCGCAATTACAGACACTATACTTCCACTTGTCGCAGGGACCCAGTCTTCGCTGGCCGCGTGTCCCATCACGGGCGACTACACGGGCGTCATCCCGGGCACCACGGGGCTGTGTGCGCGCGTCGCCTCCGACTGCAACAACCCGGACATCATGTTCTACTCGGTCAGCAGCTGCGACAACAGGACGCACGTTTACGAAGGTGAGCCCCTGCGGTGATTCTAACGAACAGCTGCTCCGCTGCTTCCAAAGAGTGCGCAGTACGGCGCTGACAGGCAGAATGACGCTACTGCGTCCTACCTGTCACGAAGTTCACCTGCACCACTGGCCCGACTGCACCCTGAAAAGACGCGCCATGGGTAACCCAGCTGCACTTTGGTCTGCCATGTCGATCGCAGCGCCATAACACTAGAGAAGGAATCAGTTTTAGTGCATCCATGGATGGATGGGTGGATGGATGAACGAAAGATAGGAGCGATCCCCTTTGAAATGTGGTGGTGGCAGATGCCACCTTGCTCGGGGTTTTTTCTTTATATTTATTTCTTTAATGACGTTATAAGTCAGTCTATAGATTAGTCATTTTTCTTTAAATACATTTTTACTCCAATACTTCTAACCTTATTTTACTTCTCTCCTAATCCAGTTAACCCAGTGCTTTTCCACGCCCTCCGCCTGAGATTATCGGTATCAGCACAACACGAGCATCCGTGCTCGGTTGACGCCACGTACGGTGTGTAGGTGATTTGTGCCACTTACAACGAATCTTTCAGTGGTCAAAACCGTTAGCCATGGCAGTGACAGTCCGAAACCTGTAAGCGAGCATAGCGGCGGCAACGTATGTGCGTCTGACTGTCCCGCATGGCTCCTAAAAAGCAAGCCGAAAGAGGTTGCGCATTTGCAACTGTCGAAGCTGTCAATACCCCTCAAAGGAGACCCTCCCCTCCCCCAGACCATGGCGTTGACCGCTTGTCGTAACCATGGTCATGACTACAGTGCACTATATTAGGGGTATTAGGAAAAAGCGGGAGTGGTGGCGTGAAGCTGGTAGTCAACTGCCGACAGCGGCATGCACTGACATAGAGTTAACCGCGCTGGCGTGCTGTAGAAAGCAGCGCCCACTTATGGACACAAACACTGCATTCGACCTTCGCGCAATGAGAAGCTGCTGTCCCAGACCGCACTTTGCCGTTGCCGAGCCGCAAACGAACAGATGGCCTCGAGAAGATTTGTGACTACCCGTCTGCTTGAGAGGAGCAGACGTAACACGCCAGTGCATCACTACCATTAACTTCACACCAGTGCACCTGTTGACAGGCGATATTTCTGTATTCACGTTGCCGATGCGCCACAGCCTTTCCACTGACCACTACTTCTAGTTCACTGTAATGACATTGCATTTAACCCTCTAGCATGGCATCGCAGGCGACTGGCAGGTGCCTCTGAAATCGGAGTAACCGCGACTTCCATGACGTCATGACAGTCGGACGATGCTATTGGCTGCGTTCTTTAGCTGTATCCAACTATAGTTAAACATTACACTTCCTTGGTTGATGGACTGCAAGGGCACCTTGTCATGTCTATGTGTATAAATGCAAGACTACTTTTGCACCTCGGAACACGTTCTCATTTACAAATACTCAAAGCAGTGCACACTGATGCCATGCTTGCATCTACAGCATGCTCACATAATGCAAAACATAAGTTATCATCAAATTATATACTTACCAGCACATTATGCTGTAAATAAAAAAAAAGAAAACCTCACAGCTATGATTTTCAGTGTACTTATCAGCAGAAGCCACTTTCTGAAAAAGTTTTTATGCACACCACTATGCAAGAATACAGAAAACTCTGCTGTCTCCTGTTGCTGGACATACACCAGGAATACTCGAAGTCAGCTTAGTCAAAGCCTGTTGCATTTGTGGCATTTGATAGCAGGAAAAGAATAATTGCGTCCGGTACCTGAATGCGATAGCCCATTAGCTCCTTTATTAAAATTTTTGCTAGGGCAGGAGAGGATGCAGTGCACTCAAGTGCCATGTACAATGCTTGGTAAGCTTGTGTGACTTATGCCAGCCGATCCAATTTTTCATTTCTTCTTTTTTGTTTAGCTGAGGTTCCACCAATGCATGAATTAGCTGGCTCTTGCTATACCGTTTTGTGGCTTTATCTGATCGCCCACACTGCTGGAAGTTTTAAAAAAATGTGCATGTAATATATGCAACAAATTGAATGATGCCACATGCAAAAAAATCCTTACAATGACAAAGTTTCCAAGGGCACAGTAAAGTGTGTGAAGGTGCGTTTATTTAGGGGGGTGGCTCTTAGGCTGTGGAAAGCAGTTCTCAGAGGCTTTACATTACCACTCTGTGTTGCTTATACCTCCTCTTCTTCTATTCCTGATGCAGAACGTGAGTACCGGTGCCTTGGTAGCTGGGAGGAGGATGGCATGACATTCACATATACGCAACGACGAGACATCCCGGGATACCAGTGCTTTGTGAGTGTGGTCCACTGATTCCTTACCATATGGAACAAGTTGACAATACTGATGGCGTATAGTATACATATATGTGCATGCTTAGCGCACGTCTTCCTTCTTTCAATGGCAAACGAATAGGCAGTAAACTCTCAAGTAAGCAGACGAAGTCATTTTATGCTCGCAAAATCATTAGAAAACCACGATTTCTTCCATTAGTTACACAATGCAAGTGATATGCAAACAGTATAGAAGGTTGAGAAACTGCTTGCAATTATGTTGTTAGCCAAACAAAGACTCAAAACTGCATTTTGTGCCATCCAATAACTATGCCAATAACTGTGCCAATAACTGAGGAGTGCATTTAAATAGTGGATATGCTTACCACTGCAGGAAAAGGAACACAAAAGTATTTAACATTTTCAGAAAGTGGTCACGTCTTTCTCTTGAAGCACAGGTTTTTCCAATTAAATTTTATCATCTGTATGTAGCAGTTTGAAAGACAAATTACTTTAGCTAACTAATTGTCTCATTAGCTAGTGATCACAACAATACTGATGGTGTGTAAACATAGGTGCATGCATAGCCCAGGTCTTCTTTCTCTCAAAGACAAACAAGCGGGCACTTGGTCACCTTTGTCACTGTGCAGCACAAAAGTGCAGTTGACAGTCAAGAGCACCTTCTTTGCCTTATGACAAAACTTGTATAGAGTTTCCTTTCTGTGTTGTTTATGTTCATCACAAGTGAGCTGCTCATTAGTCCGATGGTCCTGCAACTTTGTTGAAAGCGATATCCTGTTTTGTTTTTTTTCAACAGTCCGGAAAGATTATACGGAGTGGAGATGAGGCCTACATCAAGGAGGCAGGTGAAAGCTGCATGCGCGGTGAAGATCCCCTGCTCTACGGGATGAAGATCACCAAGCAAGGTAAGGCAACTCTTCAGCCTCTACACCCAGCTCACAGTGGTGGTAGGAACTTCGCCACTGCCATAAACAAAAAAGGGCCTTGCATTATCCTGAGCAAGCGTTATGAGGAGCGGATTCCAAGCTTGGCTATCTCCAGTGGTTGCTTATCGTACTAACGCCGCCTCCTCCCTTGAACTGTGGTTATCTCTGTACTGCCAACTCCCGATAATTCAAATTTGAAGGGGCCTGAAAATTTTTGAATGACCTATGTGGCATTCAAAATAATGGGAGCCTTTTGATTATACATGATGTTGACAGGGCTGAAGTGATGTTCCTATCATCTCTCAGTCCTCCCTCTTTAAGCAAAATATGGCAACATTTGCCAGAAGGTTAAGAATAGTATGCCACTGCAGTGAAGGTATTGCATTAACCATTCCTAAAGCAGGATTAATTAGACACGTGCCCAACAATTTGGTGCAAACAAAACTAGAATAGCTATTCTGAAATGTAGATATAGGTGGCTCACACTTAGTTTGTAAATGTCTTTTGCCGTGGTAGAGCACCCAAACTTTTCCTTCCACACGCCTTGCATTATATTCACTAGAACTCCTCATTTAGGCAAGCAGTCAAAATAATGTGTAAACACTGCGACAGGCTGTGCTTTTCGCAGTTGTTTGGACAAAATCTATGCTCAAGATTACTTTGCTACACAATGGAAAGGAAGCAATTTGCTTGGACTTCGTTTTTATGTCCGATTTGTTGATGTTTTTGTGCCTCTTTTGCAGCATCGTGCAACACTGTGCTTCCACCTCGTCCGCCTCCTGTGCGGGTACCTGCACCGCCGCCTCGGAAGATTGGAGGTCGTCCGCTGGTGCCTCCACTGCACCCAAACACCCATGACCCTTACTGGTATCGGGCAGAGACACAGCAGCCCAGCACCAAGACATGGAAGGCTGTCACTGGTATGCATCAGAATATTTATCTACAGTCGAATCTTGTTATAACGAAATAATGGATATAATGAAGGAATGTCGATTCCCCTTGGAAGCTCGGTCAACATGGGCTACAACGAAGCTATACCTATAACGAAGTAATTGTCGGGCTGCCTCAACTTTGTTGCAGTGAGGTTCATCTTTGCAGTAGAATCTCAATGATACGAATAATGCGTGGTTGCGAAAAATAATAATATCATCTAAACAAAATAAATATGCAGGAGCACAGGAAATGCATTCATGCAGGACTGTTAACAACAGAATTTATTTACGTCACTTGTAATGTGCGTCTGGCAATCACGACGTTGGTGATATACAGGTTGCGCGCAAACACTTACTCGTGACCTGGGTGATGTGTGGGCAGTGCGCCACTGCTCATTGCTTGCGGTGCGTACCACGCGACTGGAGATCGTGGCTTCGGCGATATCCGAGTCGTGCGCTGCCGCACACTGCTCACGGCATGTACCGCGCATGGTGATATGCAGGCAGTGCTTAATACCTGAGGGTGCGGTCGTGGCTTGCCCGTTCATGTCATCTGTGGTGGCACGGGATTGTGTTCGGAACGCTCGATATTCTTCACATTGTACGCAGTGTAGTCTGGCTAGAAAATTTTGCAAATTTGTCTCATCCTGAAATTCGTATCAGCCCTAATCGTGTCACCAAGATTCTACTGTGTCAGTCATTTTTGAATCTAAATTTGAATTTATTTGAAAAAGAAAGGCAGAATTACATGTCAGACACTTTGCATTAATGTTTCATAATTAGGCATTGAAAACTTTCAATCTCCTCAGAACAGTGAGCGCAGACAAAAATGAGAAGTTAAACAAAGGGCCAAATTAATAAAATAATAATTAGTCATTGTCAGCCACCTAAGTGCAGAGATTTCTGTGGAAGTTGTACAACTTCCACAGAATGTGGTTGCACTTAGGTGGATGATAAGGAGTAAAAAATGGACAAATTTTTCTTCAACTATGAGGTTTCTGTGGAAGCTGTACAGCTGTATTTATAGCACACACTTAACTGATGAAGTGTCCCTTATTTAATTTTCGCATCTGCTAAACTGGCATAAAGTTGTAACATTAAAGGTGTGAAAAGAGAAAGATTGTACGGCACATATTTTATTCTGTTCTGTTTTCCTGTCTTTTTGTGCTTAGCTGTTTTCATCTAAGGGATCATGTCAAGAGGCACTAAGATACGAGAGCTGAGTGGGTTAAGGAAAAAAGGAGAATATTGATAATTATGATATCCTAGCTGAAATTGAGACGAAGAAATGGGCACATGCAGGACATGTAATTTGCTCTAGGCAATGGAGTGGATTCTAAGGAATCAGGCAGCCAGATAAAATTGGGGTTTCAGCTGGCACAGAGAGAGCTGATTGGGGATAGTGGGATAGTCCTTTGTCCTGCAGTGGATGTGGCAAGCCTGATGATGATGATGATGACACTTGATTAACCCCACTTTCTTCTCCTCTGTTTTCATCTTTTCAGGCCGTCCAAGGTTGAACGAAATCCCAGGAAGCAGTGTGGGCATTTCTGGAGGAAGTCGCCCAACGGTGGCTGCACTTTGTATGGCTGCCCTCCTGTTCCTGGCTCTATCAGCGGGTGCGCGATGAACGCCATACCACTGTAGTCTGGCATTTGCGCAGTCAATCCCGGTGGAGTTCACCGTCCCAAGAGACACTGTACAGTGTGCTGTACTTTCAACCTGTGATAATGACCAAACCCTGCCTCGGATATATGCCTTCGGCCTTCGTTCGGAGACAAAAGCCAGAAGGACCGCACCGAAGTTCTACGAGCTGCTTTGAAGCATTCTCCGACCGACTCTTGGCAGCAACAGTGACAGCAACAGTCTGTGTGAGAGCTCCTCAGAGAAGCGGAGGGAAGTGTGCTATGAACTTCCAAGACTGTGCGGACCCCGTGGCCTGCTTTGAAAAAGTTGTGTAGCTGTGCGAGGAGGAAATGAATGTTCACCAATTCGTGTCCATGCTTCTGGCCCACAAGTCGTCCGAGAATCAAAGTAGGAATTCAGTGGAAACCGTCATCAGCGTATCAAGCCTGTGCAGGTGCACTGCCACAACGTTTGTGAAGTATGTGAAGTGCCTTGTCCTACAAACTGGCATGTGTGTAAGGTACTGGCCTGCAGTGAAAAGCCATTTGTGAATGCTAGCCTGGACTGAGGACGATTTCCCTCATCGCATTAGAAAAAGCAATCTATTGTGCATGTTTCCTTTCACAGAGGAAAGGAGAGAAAAAAACAGCTGCTTACTATGGTCAGAACATGTTTTGCGAATTCAAGTGAGCTGGTCTCACTTTCGTGCAGTCCCTCTCTGCTTGTTCTCATCGTCACTGTTAGTTCTATAGCACTGTTGCAAGTTTGTTTCTGGTGTGTGATTTGTTCAAAGTGCTGTCAGCAGTGTAGTCATTTTGTCTGCGTGCATTTGTGATGTCTGACCTGGTGGCAATTTTAGTGGCCTTAATATTCCCTCGTTCAGGTAGTTCCTGACAGCGCTTGTTGCGGCATGCAGAAATAATAGCCGCACCTTTAATTTCTCAAGTGCAGCTGCCTTGTCTCTGTGAACTAGAAAAGAAAGAAAACATGCTACCACCATTTATGGCTTCTGGTGCTTTGTTCCTTTTAAAAAAGGCAGCTAAGAAAGCACGGTCACCCTCGGCGACTGGCTCCTTGTTCTCTCACAAGTTATGCACGCAACATACCACCAGATAACCTTGCTATGCTGATGTCTTACCAAAGCTTTTGAGTCAGCTTGAAGCAGAATCCAAAGTGCAATTAAATCACACTTGTTACAGCGAAACCTGCACTCGCCTTAGGGCAGCCAATAGTTGCCCGGAACTTCCAAAGTGATGCTAGCCACGAACCTACCGTAGGCGTCGCTGGTGTTAGTGTACCTCTTGTCTGAAATGCTTGTGCTCTGCGTGTGTGTGTACATATGTAAGTTTACTAAATCATTGAATGTGTATATAAAGGAACTGCTTATTTATGGACAGTACATCATCTTACTAGCAAGGCAGGGAAAGTTTGCATCAGTGTATTTCTTGCTTTTCACCAGTATATCTAAACAAGGGACCATGGCATGCGTATCCAAAGCATTTATGCAAACTGTACATGCAAATGAGCAAGATGCGATAAAGACTTATATTTTCATATCATGGTTACTTTGGCCAAATGACCTCAAATTTTCACTTCAAGAGTCCAACCATTCAATTCTGAGAGACTGACCTGCTCATCACCATCAAATACTGTAATAATGTAATAGTCAAACATTGCAAGGCAAAATTAAGCCTCTTTTACAACATACCTCACAGCAGACTTTGTCTCAGCCAAAAGTACACCTCACCACACCATAGCATACCATACCACAGATACAACACTAAAGCTGGCAATTTGGTGAGCATGAAAGTGCAAGCACAAGCTTCTATTGTTTTGAGCATTAAAACATCCTATCAGGCTGAAGTGTATGTAAAGGCTACCCTACAGTTTTGGGTGTACAGCTTGTTTTAGTATGAATGAGAGCGCCTCATTTGCATGCAAGCAGTGATCACTTGCATGCTTGAGGAAAAACAAGTTTTTGTCTGAATGGCTTTCTTTTTCAAGAATGCATGGTCCATTTTTAAGCTCAATAAAGAAGTAATCATTGGCTCACAGGCACGAACTAAGACTTGTTCTATACCTGACTAGACCGTAGTTGTAGCCTAACTAAAAGCTTACATGCATTTGCCTAAGGTAACCAAACTCTCACCTGAGTGACTCCAATGTACATAGTTCTGGAGTACTGGCATTATGGAGAACTTTGTAACAAGATGGGCATATATGTACACACGTTCCACAGTGTGTTTTGCTAAGACTGCCATTATGACTGTATGCCACTGTTGCATGCACGCTTTCACTGTGCATATTTATTTGTGCGAAAGAATGCACTCTTGGTGTTTTCACCAGCCTGGTGAATACCTATGTATATTTGCCTTTATTTCTGGAATAATACATGTTTAAATTTCTTGATGGCATGCCTTGAGTTTACTGTGTACATAGGGCATGGCTGCACCAATCATGCACTGTACACTGGGTTGGATACTATACACATATGCTGAACTGTGAGCGTAAATTTCCACCGAAAATTGGCAGTTCTGTGCTCAACAAACAAATGCGGGAACTAGAAAACAAAGAGGCAGAAATTCAGAAGAAAGACTGCAGATATCAAATTTAAATGAATCTTGGATCTTCATAATGCGTGCACCCGCCGCGGTGGCTCAGTGGTTAGGGCGCTCGGCTACTGATCTGGAGTTCCCGGGTTCGAAACCGACCACGGTGGCTGCGTTTTTATGGAGGCAAAACGCTAAGGTGCCCGTGTGCTGTGCGATGTCAGTGCACTTTAAAGGTCCCCAGGTGGTCGATGTTATTCCGGAGCCCTCCACTACGGCACCTCTCTCTTCCTTTCTTCTTTCACTCCCTCCTTTATCCCTTCCCTTACAGCGCAGCGCATCCAACGATATATGAGACAGATACTGCGCCATTTCTTTTCTCCACAAAACCAATTATTATCATAATGCGTGCTGCCCCTTATATAGAATTATACCAACACACATGCTTGCCACGTATATGGCAGTGCGTTGATTGTTGCTTCTGAGAGAACTTGCTATGCCAAGCCAAAAGCTGGACTTGGCAAACCTAGTGCCTCGAAAGCTCTTGAAGCTCTTGGAAGCTTTCAGCACTACCATATTGCAATCTCATTCGAACTGTGCACATTTGAGTCCTGCACTGCCTCCAAGAGCAGCTTCATCTTAAGCACAACTTGTGCTTGATACACAGCTGAGTTTAAGTTTGTAGAATGCCATCATTCTTCGAAAAATATTGATAAAAGAGGTTCAGACCCCGGGCTGAGTATAATTTATAAAATACTGCTTATTACCGTTAGCACTGTATTATTTTACAAACTGCACGGCGGCCTTGCATTTCAGAGGGAATAGACTCTAAATGGAGATCAGGAATAGCCATCGCTAGGAAACATGCAAGCAAGTGCACACTGCCGTGGATGTTCACGTGCGCTGCCTCTAAAAAAAAAAAAAAATACGCTGCATGTGTGTCGCTGTTGCTTGCAGTAGCGTTCGCTCACAGGGCTAGGGTTATGTGCCAAGATGAAGCTCAAAGACCATTTTTTTTTTGTAGCACGTGCCTGTGCAGGTGGAGTAGCATATCTGATTTTGTAAAGGCAGTGTAGTAGGTCAACTTTCTAAAATTTCGAAAAGAAATGCAGAGGTGGTGAGAATAAAAAGGAAGACGTTTTCGCAGGAGCAGTTGTCAAACTGTTCAGCCCAAACTGGCATGCTCATTTATATCCTGTGGTGGTCAATGGATAGCCGCGCAGTCAGTGAGCTAACAAGTGAACTGTTTCCGAGGGCGCCAATGGTGTATCCTTCCAGTGCCACCGGGCTGTCTCTTACTCATGGCAGTGCACAGATCTGCTCACTTCCTGAAGAAAGGTTGCACGATGTGATCACGCCCTCACAAACGGTGCAGCAGGTGATATTCGTTGCTACGGTTAACATCAGCACACACAGTGCTTTCAGGCCCTCTCTGCTTCATGCATATCGCAGCATTGTAATGTGCGCCCAACTTGTGGGATTGCATGTAGTGACTGTCACAGCGGCACAACGACATTCTCACTGTTGCCTTTATTTTTGCGTATAAACTTGGAATATGTATAGACAGTGCCCCTCCTTGCTACACGCACGTTGGGAAAAGGAGAGGGCGCCCGGTACAATACACACATGTGCACACACATGTGGCACATCCGTGGTAACATTACTGTCACGCGCACCACGATAAATAAAAGGCCAACAGAACGAGGAAAAAAAAATTGCACTATGTAACATACACAACACCAAATTGCACATTCTTTTTATATAACAGGCCAGTGCACGAGTCCCGCACGTCACACCCGTCAAGAGGCCGATATTTTTTGGCCGAGTAAAAACAAAGATTACAAACAAACTGTCTCGGCAGCAAGTGACAGTTTTCTTGTACATCACAGACTTTCAACAAATAACTTTCACTTCAAGAACAAAAACCAAGCAGCAATTACATGCAACTTCGCATGTAGCATATTTGCTCGAATCCACATTCTTTGTGCCGTATGACATACAAGAGACACGATCTGACCTTCAACCGTGGACAACACAACAGAGATTCAAATGAATTCCACGTCTTTTGCGACAAACTTTGCAAGAGACAAAACCATAACTACAGAAAAGAATCCTGCGACACTTTGCCTTTAGCTGAGATTTTTCCGCTCTTTAAGAGGAGCCGAGTTGACCGAAAAACTTCTGGGATTACTGCAATGCTTGCACATTCACCCTCGTGTACACTTGCCGTGAAAAAGGGAAGAATGCAAACTACATGCTGTGCATGCACGCTCAGTAGAAAGAGTAGCGGCACAACAACAACCATCAATAATACAGTAAGTATGGTTGCAGTATTCGGTAGTCTCTGAGGTAAGCGTGACAAAGTTCCGGAAGGGGAGAGAGTGCAAGTTGGAACAAGAGTGTCAAGGGGTCCCCTTCGACAGCCTACAAACATCTCGAGGTACACGGGACAACAACAGCACAAGCGTGTGTTTTGGGCAAGTAGGAAAAAAACAAATAAGTGAGCAGCTAGGTTGGCCTGTGCTTTCCAAACATGAGCCGTTTAAAAAGTGCTGAGCAAGGCGGCAGACATTAGCAATATGAGCATGGTGGGCTTGCACGTCTGGTGAGCTGCTGAATGCCTCGTGTTCGTGTTCCAGCCAAGAAAGAGTACTTTGCAACCCATACATCTAGCAAGTTCACGTCGTGTCTATACCTGCCTGCTTCGTTACACATTTCTAGCACGCAGATTTGTTCAGCAATGAATGTTCCATACACTACCCAGAGAGCCCTAAATCCAGGGACATGAATAGCAGACAGGCCGGCGTTTAACGTCCTTCAAAAGAATAAATTAATTTGACAAAAAAACCCAACATCGTTACAGTGCTCTGATTGGACAAAGCACCCCAAGCTCAAATGCCTAAATCATGTTTCAAAGTAGCCTAAACACAGTAGCCCTAACAACAGTGTAAACATGAATACGAAATAGAGTGCTTTGATGTGCAATTTCTCATGTAATCTGCATAGCAACATTTTTATACTTGGGCACTATTAAAAGCAAAGAACCTGAACAATGATGTCGATCTTTAGAAATATTAACAAAGACCGCAAGCAATCAAACAGATCTAATTCCACCAAGAAATGTGTACGTGACAAATTTCTTAACAGATTTTGTGAACACCATTCAAATGGTTAAGTTTCGTGGTTGAGACGATTCCTGCAGTGTGCAACAGCAATAATTTGCTTGCTACTGAAGCCTGCAAACTACTTTTGAGTTTGATGGAAAATCAAGAAGGGGCAGTGGTTGGCTTGGTCACTGCGTACTCAATTTGTGTGGTCAACAAGCCAGTCAAATTGCAGCTACAACAAACAAAAAGGTGCTACACCAATGCATTCAATTCAGCAGGAGTGCAAGACAAAGTCTAGGTTGAGTGACCTGTGAGAACGGCAAGAGTTTTTGGACATAGCCTATAGTATACTACAAAAGGCATTTTGAACAAAAAAGCTAATCATAGAGCTCAGGCCACGCACTACTATATTACATTACACTGTAATGTAATATAAAAGTATAATATTACATTAATATTATAATTATAATATAATATTGTAATTATAATAGTAAAGTATTACACTAATAGTATATTATTACATTAAAGGGACACTGAGGGTGAACTGAAGTTCGCCTGTATCGATAACATACCGCACCCAAATCACAAAAGGGACATTCTCACTGACAACGGAGCTTTTGCAAGCTGGAAAAGATTGAAAAATGAAATGAAGGTGGTGCCCTCAGTAGCATATTTCCGAAGAAAAATTCGTGCGTCGACACCAAATTTTTTTGTGCAGATCTCAGAGGTCATGCTTTTTGCTACAGACGTCACGATTTAAACTGTCTGATGGGAACATATTTATGTCCAATTTTCTCGCCAATAAATATTCCTTTTGGTGCTGAACAAATGTCAACATGCCCAGAGAGAGCCGAAAAATCAATTTTTAGTGAAAAAAAATAATTGCATGAAATTTTCCTCAGTGTCCCTTAGACGATGACATTATGTGACATGTATACTCAACAGCATCTCAGTACCTAACCTGAGAGGCAACATATACACACTGGAGAAATGATTTGCGTGCTGTAAGAAAAGAAAAAAAGAAAGAAAAAATATTTTGAGCAAGAGGATTTGAACTGTTGTTTTCAGACATTCAAAAACACAGCGCTGATTCAGTGTGCCATAGAACCAATGGGTATGAACACTTTTAATCATGCTCTTATCCGTTCTCATAAAATTCTCCTATTTGCCACTAAATGGAGCTGTTCGACCGGAAGCTGTGGGTCTGTACTGTTGACAAAACGAAATGGCTATATCTGCACGTGTCTCTTAGAGCTCCAGCAATGATTAATGAGTGCAAAAATCCAGCACTTGGATTTTATTGCGACAGTTCAAAGTGCCCCAAACTGAGCAGATGAAGTCAAACAAGTGACGCACAAACTACGTAGAAAGCCGGTGTCGATTTTTTTGATGGCAAGACAAATTCTAGCTCAACTCAGAAACACCTGACCTCCCGTACTGCAATAAAACCGTTCCCCCAGGAAGCGTCATATACAGTGTAAGTGATTTCAATTGTTCTAGAAATTTTGAGCTCGGTAATAGGCAGAAAGGTGTCACAGAATGATGGACTCCTTCCCTGGGACACATATGCACATTACACTCTGGCAGCATGCTGAACTTAAATTTCTGTCACGTGACAAAAGTTGCTCACAAAGCGACTCATCCGGCCTCCGCATAAGCTCGCAAATAAAATGTACATCCTTGTATTCTGAGTGAGCACGTACTGAGAGAATGCGTTGAACACAAATTACCGAATGATATCGCCAACCCCATAGAAAGCTGCCCCAATGAAAAACAAAGATGTTCACGGAATCCCCTCTTTGATACACTGAACATCACCATAAAGGCAGCATCGATAACGTAATAACTGCCATGACTCGATTTCTTTCTGCACAAGCACACCGCTGTACAACAGAAACGTAAAAGGGCCGCATGTGAAGCAAGCACTCCTGCACCTGTCAACTCCAGAACCTGACTCACTGGAAAAATAAAAAAAAAAACCGTGTGGTATGGCCCAGTTTTACGACTTAAGATATACAACATAGTAAATGAAGAGGCTCCGATAACTACTGTCCAAATCTCAAGTCCTTAAGTCCGGCAACTTCTCTGCTTGATGCCGCCACAGACACCATTCATTACAGCCCCAACACATGCGGGTTCATTCACCTCAGGCTTGAACCACGAGGGCATCCTTGGAACAGATGGCTGCCAAGAAAAACAAGTCTCCCATCCGTCGACGATCTTCCATCAAACAGCAGAAAAGAGCGGGATCAACGAGGCAACTCTAAACGCTGCAAGATTCTTCTTCTTCTTCTTCATCGTCACTGCAGTGGCAGGTCTGCAGCAGTTCATCTCGCACCTCTGCGTCTTCAGGGTATTCGTACTCCTTTTCGGCGTTTGGGAGGTAGTGCGTGCCGCAGAAGCGCTCGAAGTACTTTCCTATGTCTGGGTGCGAGATCTCTGCCGGGTTTGAAGAAATCTCCAGGTTTTCTGTTCAAATAACAACAGCAGATGTATTAAACGCAATACCACAATTGGAAGCTTCGAGAACCAAAAGAGAGGAGCTTCCATGCTTAGGCGACAGTAACTGCCGTATTGTTCAATGTATGTACAGTACGTATATACAATGTCTGATACAATAAGACTTCCCTTGAACTTCTTTCCTACATAAAAAAAAAATGACCCTCGCTTTTGATTAAAAGTGGTTGAATGAAATGGCAAAAACTGAACAAAAGACCCATGAACTTCAGAACAAAGTCAATCAATAAAACACACACTAGATTTTTAACCTTGAAGGCAAGAGCTTTCAAAAACCAAAACTCTAGATGTTAGCCTGTTCAACACTTGAAAATATCTAGCCACATCCACTGCTCCCTCAAGGTAGAGTCGTAACTGTACAGGAAGCATAAAGCAAATTGTACTGAAGCTACCACTTCAGGAACAGCAATACACACTTTTCTTTGCATTTCTGATGCGGAAACTTCAAAACCCTATAACTTGAAGTTCTATGATAGGCATAAAGACAATTTTACCGTTACTGCATTCCTTGGTTTCAAGAGAACTCAACGCTATACAGTTTTTTCAAGACCAGGCTCCCCCCATATTTGGAGCTGATTATGTCACCTGGCAATGGTATTTACCAGCAGTGAATATGAGCTACAAAAAGCCACTACCTCAACCCTTTTAATTAGGGTGCACACAGAAATGCCTGCAGCAAAGAGAGATTACAATCACAAGGGATGTTAACTGCTACACCCTATTATTTCCATTACTGCCTTACATTCCATTTCTGCTTACTCATGTCTTGCAACGAGTGTACTCGCATTCTTCATCCATTACAGCATATTCCGATAAAAAAAAAAAAATCACACTTTCTGAACAGAAGGCTTACTTTGTATTTGCAAAACTGCCTCAAAAGTTGAACAAATGCTTTGTTCCATTAGAAAGGTGATGCGCTGAGATATAGTAGACTGAGACAGAATGAGAGCAGTGCGCTTTTGAGAGAAAGAACGACTGTCATACTATCATCCTGAAATCAGGACGAGGGACATGAGCAACACAAGCAGTGCACAGAACACATAACCTTTGGTCTGCTGGAAACAAAGAGGGCAGCAAGGGAGAGGAAATGCACATGGTTGGACAGGGAAAGAAGGAAAGGAAATTCACTCAGAGTGGTTGCAGCCTGGTTGATGATGACGACGATGATGATGACCTTTATTATGACTGAAAGAAGTGCACACTACACTGCAGGCAGATGGAGAAAAAGGTTAGGCCGGACTAGCGTGTGTCAGGTCAATGGGTTTCCACATGCCAAAACGACAAAAAGTGCTCTGAGAAAGTGTGCCAGAGTGGACGAATTTCGAATTCCTGGAGTTCTTTGGTGTGCGGCAACATCCCAGTATGCGAGCACTTTTGCGTCTCACTGCGACCGAATCGAGGCTGCACTCTGCTGGGAGATGGGAGGGTGAACAAGACTTCAGGAATGGGAGAACAGCGTACCTTGAGCAGCGTATCGGTTGGAGCCGTCCCCCACCAGCACGTTGTAGAAAGGTTGCCTCTCCTCGTGGTTGAGGGTGTGCACACCCATCTGGAAGATCCAGTCCCGGTTGGCCGCACACTTGCCATCCCAGCCGTAGATGACGCACTGGTAGTGGTATCTGCGCAGCGGCAAATGGTCTCATTCACTGCATGCTGAGTCACGAGGTCTTCCCAACAAAGTCCAAATAATTGGCAGCCTTAAGACATCATCTTAGCAGGCTGTAATCAGTGTTCCAGAATAGCAAGCGATTTTCAACAGTGAGAATGTTGTTATGTGATATCTCCAAATGGGTGTTGTTGAAGGAATACAGACACGAGCTGCTCAGATTTCTTTTTTTTTTTTATTTCTGCTAGTAATGACATGTAGGGTTTTAGGAATGGCAAAGAAAGAGAAGACATGCCTCAAGGTGCTCTAGCTAATATACCACAACACTGTTTTATTGCGAAAGCATTATACGTCCCATAAGCAAAAAATCCGTCCAGTGTAGTCTATGACAAGAAATTCACCGTACATCGCTGTAAACTCTCCTGCTTTTTGCTAAAAACGTCATAAATCGGAACCACCTTCATTCAACAACTGCAAAAGGAAATGACGTTTGTTGTGCTTGAAATATCAGCTTTAAGTTGTAACTTAGAAGAAAGCAGAATTGTTAGGCTTCCAACTTCAAGTATTCATGACCTGAAGGAATGGTGAATCTGTCAGGAAGACAAGGAACAGAACTGAGCAGCATCGTCTTACACCTTGCTGTAGATGACGTCAGCATGCAACATCACCAGCATGATTTCCCTAATGAAGTGCATTTTAATGCTGGTTCCACACAACAAAGAAAAACTTGGCGTCACAGTTTCCTTTGAACTGCTTCAAACTGCATCTGAAACCTCCTCTGAAACCTGCGCATCAACACGGCAATAACTCTCATTCCTGCATGCAGGTTTCTGTAATTATTTCTTAACTGGTATCGGCATGGCACAAAGCAATTTCTGAAAAGCAGAAAAAAAAAGGCAGTCTCGAAAAAGTCACTGTACTCCTTTAAGGCAAGAAACTCCCTTGGGAAACATGATTTACATAATGCATGCACCTTCCAGGTTCGAACCTGTGGCGGCTGCTTTTCCATGGAGGCGGCTGCTTTTCGATGGAGGCAAAACGCTAAGGTCCCTGTGCGCTGTGCGATGTCAGTGCATGTTAAAGGGACACTGAGGAGAAATTGAAGTTGGCTTGTATCGATAGAATAGCAGCTCCTCATCACAAAAACGCCACTCTTACTGAAAACAAAGCTCTTGTAATGTAGAAAATAGCAAGAACCAAAATACAGGTATCGCCACCACAGGCCAATCTCGCCAAGTATAAGCGTGATGACTTCCTAGGACAAGAGGCGCCACCTTGGAGGAATTTTCCTTACTTCATGGACATCGCGAATCTCTGAGGCTGGCTAAGGAAGGTTGCGCACCGCACCGCTAGCCGTCAGAAATCACGGAGTTTGCGTTTACGTCACACGGCACGTCACTCCGTTCTGAGACATCATAAGAGTTGCCGTGGCGTCATAAGAGTTCCCTGATTTTGAATCAGAGCGGCGGGAAAAACTTTTTCATCTTCGAATCCAAATTTCTTTGAAATAAATGCATCTTTCGTGCCCGGACAAGCGGCAACGAAGCCATGAAATGTCGAACTATCAGATTTTGCTAACAAAAAAAAATTAATAGAGCTCTCCTCAGTGTCCCTTTAAAGATTCCGATGTGGTCGAAATTATTCCGGGGCCCTCCACTAGAGCCCTCCACTAACCAGGGGCACCCCTTTCTGCCTTTCTTCTTTCACTCCCTCCTTTATCCCTTCCCTTACAGCACAGGGCAGGTGCAGATACTGCGCCATTTCCTTTCCCCCAAAAAACCAATTTTCATTTCAATCTTCACGCACCTTGTACAGTAAAACCTTGATATAACGAACATGAATATTACGACTTACTGAATATATCAAACTCTTCGTAAATATTTTTGACAAACGTATGCAATTTCTACTTTATATATCGAACGTAGCTGGCCATGAAATGGATATCGAACTCCCCAGCTCCAAATTGTGCCCGTTTGGATGGCAGGCGGCAGGCTTCGTCACACTAAACTCAGGTGACTGGTGGCGGTGGCAAGCGTTCATGCCTAGTTTGAAAATATACAGCGCGAAAAACTGGGACTTCAGGGCAGAAAACACAGGACAGCGCTTGTCCTGTGTTTTCTACCCTAAAGTCCCCGTTTTCCGCGCTGTATATTTTCAAATATGCATTACCAACTCGCCCGCCTTGCTATCGTATTGAAGTTCATGCCTAGGTTTGCACTTTCATCTCACACTCGCCAACAGCGGGGTGTAGGGTAGTAGTCCGGCAGTCAGCACGTGCTCACGCCTCTGGCATCCGTCGATAGCACCATGGAAGCAGCAGCGCAGGCGGTTGCAAGCTTGCAGTAACAATCTTGTGCTCATGTCAGCTATTGCGGAGGTGGTGAAAATGACAATAGCTTTCGCTCTGACGTACCGCTTCCCACGCGACACAGCTGTGATGCGGGAAAGCCACTGTAACCGGCGCATAACCAGAGTTTGTGATGCTGTGCGGGGAAGCCAACCTAACTGGCGCTCAGATTTTTGCGGCCTTTGCAATAGCCACGAGCGCCATCGAAACGCCGCCAAAACCTGGGAAAACCTATGTCCGTCTCTCTAGTAAGGATCGCCAGAATTTCTGTCCCTTCAATGACTAAACTGTGACGCTGTTGAGCGCGTTTCTGACGAAATTTTATATTAAAAATTTCGGCTATAGCAAACTATTTTACGATTTTTTACTTGTTCGCTATAACGAGGTTTTACTGCACATTCATTTCAAATTTGTTTTCCCTCACGTGCAATACAAATAATCAACTCGTTACTCCTCTCTCAGCTCTCAGAAGGCAACAGCCAACGTTGAGCTGCCACCTAGGGCTTTTCCTTAGCTTCATGTGTAGGCATTCAGATTTAGGGCCCTGGAATTTTAATGTGATAGTGCGATCACGGCTAGTGTGGGATGGTGGGAATTGGAGGCGTCAGTGGAAGAGGCCTTTCCCCTGTGATGCACTCAGTCCTGGGACACCACACAACAAAGAAGGCCAAGTGAGAGAGGCCCGCGCATGCTGTACGCTTACTTCTTGTGGCACATGATCATGCCAACGGCGTAGGCCACCCTGGCGTGCGAGCGAGGTGTCGAGCGCAGCTTCCGCGGGTGCCTTTGGGAACAGCTTTCCTTCCTCTGCTGCTGGGCCACCATCTGGCTCTGAGCAGTGCGGTACATGTACGCCACTATGCCACTCGATGCCGGGTGGGCTGCCTCGATGCCCTTCAGAAGGGTCAGGATCTGCACGGCCAGCCCCCATGTAGAAGAGAAGATGCTGGATTAGAGGTGGGTATTAAAGGGGGAATACAAGTCACTGTGCCACACACACGAGAGGCTAACTGGTGGTAGTGATGGCTTAAGAAGTGCATTCAAAACTTCATGACGCGAGCAAAAAAAAGAAAAGAAAAAAGAAAAATGAACAAACAAAGGCAGTGGTGAGCATGGCACACTCCAACAATGCTCCTCCCACCGTTCCCCTCACTTAAAAGCAGTGTTAACAACTCTTTCCGAATATTACAGCATCCTATCTGAAAGCCACAGCACAAAGCATGAAATGGCTAAAAAATTGTGGCCAAAGTTTGAACCAACAACGCGCATCAACAGCCAACTCAATGCCTTTATCGGAGTGTGGTGTATTTTCTTCACACCCTCAACACACAACCTATGCTTTAATCAGCATCATCAGCTGCTCAGATTACAGCTTGATGCCAATGGGCTCATCACAAACCAGTAGTATGTCTAGGCCCTCAATTTTCTGAGGCGGAAAATATGAAATTCCGTGAATTGAAAACAAAGAATCTGCGATATTCTGCGCAAAGCTTCCTGCACGTTAACACTTGGCCTTTTGCACAGCAGCGGCCGCCATGCAGCCGCTTCTTGACTCGCTGCTTCGTGTTTTGTGCCGCACCATTTTGTGCCCATTTGCTCCTTTTTTCCCCTTCCCTACTCCTCATTGTGTTTTGACTGCCTTCTTTTATTTCTCAGCGGTTCACGCCACCTTTATTCAAGTTTGTGGAAACTCTTGCCAGCGCGTGTCGCACGCTTCGCCTCGATGGCCTAAGGTCTTCAAGAAGCTGGCTTTTTCTCGCAGCTCACAAACCTAGTGGGCGAGCTTGCTGCCGGTCTCTCAAGAACAACGAAAAAAAAAAAAATAATCCTCACAATATTCGTAGCTTGGTTCAATACATAATTCAAGGTGCTTACTGAAGCGGATGATTTATGGAAAATTCACGCTATATCTGTACAGATACGGTAATACTGCTTTCGAGAGGTGTCAGTATCATGACTCTTCCCATGAGCATGTTGCTGACAGAGCAGCTATGTGTAACGCGCTAGTACCCTTGAGCAAATGAGGAAGTAAGCATGTAAAGGCATCAGCAGAACTTCATTGCAAGATCTTGTTTTCAAAGAGAATTCAGGCGATTAAATTATACATATTATGATTATATCATTCCCACTCATTTCCACAAGCACAATATCATCAAAAAGTGAGAATGTGGCTGCTAACACACAATTGGATGGAAAATTCTAAAATCCGTGACTTTTACTTATTTACTTATTTACACACACTGCAGCCCATTTTCTTCTAGGCTATGGCAGGAGTGGGTGTACAGTATATGGTGCCAGACACCTACAAGGCAACACCAAAAAACAAAAACAAGCAAATACTGCACGCACGCAAACTACAACATGCAGCAGTTATTCACACAATACACTAGGTCAACTAACTTATTCAGAGCAAGTGCGCATGTGCTGTCAGAAAGCAAGTTCCAATCATCTATTGTTCTAGGGAAAAAACTGTATTAAGTTAGCCCGCGAGTAGAAAGATGCACTGTTTAATGGGTGGTAGCTTCGTGATGCGGTTGGCTGGGCGAACGTTAGACAAGTCTTTGTGAGAGGTGATATTGAGAATTAGTAACACAATGTAAAAACTTTTAAAAATCAAAGAATAGTGGAACCACCGAAAACCAGGGGCCTTAGGCATACTACTGCATGCCCATCTGTTGACCTATCTGCCAGGGGAGAGAAGCAGCCCGAAATAGCACCACCCAATCATTGGGACACCCAACCATATTCATTTGTGATGCGTTCCCCCTCCCACCTGTTCGTAGTTGATGCCCAGGTGGAGGTAGACACGTGCCAAGAGCAGCCGGTGTTCAATGTCCCCTCGCATGGGGTCAGTGCGGTGCCGGCCGCGGCCCTCAAACAGCTCCAGCAGCTCGAGGGCATAGCGCAAGCCCTGCATGCCAAGGGTGCCCTCAAACTGCCGCCAGGCCTCCACCAGGTTCCAGCACATCCGCACCAGCACCTGCACAGTGGTGGAGGAACCCAAGATGCACGGAGAGACTCAAACTCCCGCGGCGGTCCTGGGGCGCTGACCCATGCCATATGTAGACTTTTCCAACAATGCGTTACTATGGAGCTGCAGGAATACTAAAGCAGTTCCAAAACTTCTGTGGCAGTGACACCGTTACACACTTCTAAGGCATTATGGAAGAGACTGGAAAACTCTGCTGCTGCGAGTTTTGCTGATGTAAGAATTGTTGCTTTCTGCTAGCTCATGCATGCTGGCCACTGAAAACTGGCCATGTAGACAGCTGAACTTGAAGATGCATTTTCTCAGGTACTGTGATTGAAGAACCTCGAGTGCAGACAGCATTTGAGCCAATAGGCACAGCTAACTGTAGGCTGCTTGGGATAAGCATTTTTGTCTTTGCTCCACCCAGGGGTAATACGGTACTGGCATCATTGATATTATCAGCATATTTTTAAAACAAAATGAAGCCCCTGCGAAGCACTTGCATCAAACACCTGGCATATTCAAAGTGGCTGCACCTGTCGGTCAAATTCAAAATGCCCTTCAGGAAAGAAGGGATCCACCAACCTTGGGTGTGCGGAGTGCGCTGTAGCAGGTGTTCTTGTCCAGCTGCAAGTTTGGGCACAGTGACGGGCATTCGCCCTGGTCCATGAAGCGACCCCCGTGGTAGACATCTATGTACGTGTAGCGCTGGTCCTCTGGCAACCTGCAGTGCAGGGCCAACCAATGCACGTGTGCAAGATGGAAAAAACTTGTGGGGAGGGGGCAGTTAAACGGCAACTGAAGAGGTTTTAGAATCCGATGAGTTTAAACGAGTCGAATGTGTGAAACTTGCAGGTAAAGCATGCGAAATCTTTTTGGGCTAGCACCTGAAATCGTGCCGTAATCATCGACTAAAGCGGCGTCGGCGTTCAGGCTTCTCTGCAGTGCACAGTGAAGGGCGGAGGCTGCAGTGATGACGTCGCGTACAGCGGTGCTAAGTTTCCAGTGAAGAAGCGGTTGTTTCAAGGAAGAAAATGAATGCCATCGAACGTGAAGCTCACGAAGCACTGTTTGGCGGCTTCAGTTGACGCACTGCAGCACGTTGAAGAAGGCAGCAGACATCTCAAATTTCAGCAACAATGGCGTCACTGCGAGCTCCCCTGCACTCCTCCAAGGAGAAGCCTGAACACTGTACAGTTTTGAATCGGTGATTACGTCCCCATTTTTAATGCCGGCGCAAAACTACTATGCCTGCTTTAACCAGAAGCTTCACTGATTCGAATTCTTGAGTAACCTCGAATTCTCAAAAAACTATTTCCCCTTCCTTCTAAGTTCACCTTACAAGTGGTATGCGATAGCATTATAGAGTGACATTAATTAGTGCAACGAATTAATGACACTAACAACATGTTGCTGCATTGTAATCTTCACAATGTGCGAAGCGAGGTGGTCATGCAAGGCCTCCGTTTATCTTCACTGAACGAATGCATCTTGGTGCCGTACTGGTAGTGTGCCCGGCTAGCAACCCAAGGGACTGAGGTTTGATTCCAGCACTTGACCAAGCAATTTTTCGAAGTGAAATTGAGATGGCTCCGACGTCGCGACCCTCTCGACCAGCGAGAGTTTTAGAGTCACGGCGGCATGCTGGATTTTCCGCTTTACGGGAACCTTAATGCTATCGTGTCAACAGCCAGGCAAGAAGAGCACTGACAACCCTGTAAGGGTAACCTCTTCATTTGAACCTCTCTTTCTCTGTTCTGGGGTCATATTTATGGGCACTCTTGGCAAGGGTGGTTGGAAGAGGGGGCGGTCATATACAAATGCGTGAAGCTATTTATGTGAAGCCAGTGCATCCCCTGCGAACTTTACGAAAGCTAGGGCGGCGATGCCAAGAACTGAGTTCTGCTTCAAAGCATTCATTTCATAATTATTAACGTGCCCCAATTCTCAGCTTGCAACCCATCTCTCAAGCAAAACTCGAAGGACTGCTGGTCTATCTCACCTCTAAGGGAATAATGCGCATTTGTTTCAGCTGCTACGCCCCTTTCAGGATATCGTGCGTGCACTTCTCTGTGGTTCAGTTTTTTATGTCACATTCACTTTGTAATCCATCAGTATGACAGTGCCACATCAACTGAAAATTTTTGCAACACAGCTTTTGCTGGTTCGGGGAGAAACGAAGTTTTTTCTTCGTTGCAAACCTTCATTATCTCATTTTGTTAAGCACCGAATGCAAGCATAAATAATGAAATGCACATAAACAAATAATTGTAATGGTCTCAAAAAGAGAAAGCTAATGAAGCAAGTTATCATAGAAATAAACACAACAGCCTCGGGGAAGGAGAATATTCTCACAAAAACACTGCTAGGCCAGTGATAAAAACTATGATGGTCGAAAGGTGCTTCCAATCAGTTACATGCTCAGAATGATCAGGGTTTGCTTTGGGTTGGTTTTTCATTAAACTCGGAGAATTTTGTGCTTAAAATAAGTTTTCAACATCCTACAGTTTTGATTCAGCTTCCCTAACCACTCATTTCTAATTTGATAAATGGACATCGACACTAAAGAAACACCGAGGATAAAATGAAGTTGGCTAGCATTGATGGATTCTCATTTTTGAATGACACAGAAACCATTTTTACAAAAAAAAAGAGCTCTTAGAAGCTAGAAAAGCGTCCCACTGACTGCTTCCGCAATTACACCGCAATGACGTCAATTGCAAGATGCTTTGTATTAAGATTACAGACCCAAATAACAAAGAAAATTCTGCATCGCTGCTGCTAGTGCATAGTTTTGTCATACAGTAAAAGCTCGTTAATTCGAACTTCACGGGACCGGGAAAAAAGTTTGAATTATCCAATGTTCAAATTATCGAATGGCCTCGAAAAAACTCACAAGAACCATTTGCATTATGGTATGTATATGTACCGTATTTAGGGCGACCCACATGGAGCAAACTTGCGCTGTGTAATTTTGAGCGGAGCGGCGGAATGCCGAAAACGGGCGGCTGCCGCCAGGATTTAGAAACGGCGTGATTCCATATGTTTAGTAAAATGCTGAAAAGAACAGCTGTGCATTTACAATAAAGCTATTATTTATTCAATGACGACAAAGAGGACGAATTATTCTTTGTGGCCCCTTTCTGAACCAAAATAGTTAACCTGTTGGAACCTCTCGTGCTTCCTGACGTCAACTGACGCATCGTGGTTAAGCCTAGCAGCTTTCAAAATCCAGAAGCATTCTGAAAATCTGGCGCATTCCATCCCTAAAATTTTGTGCTGCGGGCATCTTCAGACAAAGCGAAAGCTTTGTGCGACTTTTGTTTGCCGTGAACGTGGGGCACAGTGTAGCGGCAACGACGAGTTCGTGGTGAAGCGGGAGGCCGCTTCTGCAAGCGCGGCCATGTTGTAGAAGCGGGCGGAAGTCAGACGCTGTCGTGCCGATTGGTCTGAGCTGAGAGTCCACGTTGGCTGCTTCCGGCCAGCGGCTGACCGCTGGGCTACAGTGTTCTAGAAGGTTCTAGAAAACTGTAGCCGGGCGATGCTGAAAGCCGGCGTCAAAATCGCGGCTGACCCTGTGCTTCCGTTGGCGACCGTTGGGTGGAAGGATGGACGACACTCGCAAAGAAAAAAAAAGTTTTTCGCACCTAATTTGTAGTGCCCGTCCGAAGTCATAGCCTTTCATGGGAGTTGGCTGGGACCGCACCGACAGTACTTATCCATAATTCTGAATTAATAGGGCTCGAATTAACGAGTATTTAGTTGCGAGTTTCGGAGGCTGTGTGGAAATGAGGGTACGCAGCCGCCACCGCAACCGCCAACGAGTACCCTCTGGCGCCGCCGGCCGCCGCGCCGGTGATGGCGCCATTTAAGCTTTACCCACTCTTCCACGGTTTTATCTGGTTCCATCTTCTGTCGCCGTTTAGGATGGGCGCAGCCTCTAACTATGCGGAGGAGCTTTATATTTTTTTTTGGCCACGTGCTGTGTGCCAAGCCGCTCAGACATGGGAGTGCGTAGTTCGAATTATCCGTAGTGAAACCGACTCGCTTTCGAATTAATGGGATTTTTTATACACAGATCTCTGTGGAGCTTGGCCGGACCAAGTAGTGTAGTTCGAATTATCCGAAAATTCGAATTATCGAGGTTTGAATTAACGAGTTTTCCCTGTACCTGAAAAAAATAAAACAATAACTAAACATGGAAAGTCGAAGAAAGCAAGCCCACAGCACTCCATTTCACTGTCGATGACATAAGCTTGCCCTGAAGTACTGAGAAGAACTATTACAATTCTTAACTCCAAATTTTCAAACAATGAATGTGTCTTATGCTTTCCAAACACTGTTTAATTGAATTGCAACAGGCCCAGCTACCAGATTTTACTAAGAAACCAGCTAAGTTTCCACAGCATCTGTTCACACCGAGCATGGTTGCTGACAAGTCTGCTGCAGCCATCTGAGCTGGCGCCGGAACTCACTGTGGGTGCTCGAGCCACTTGAGAAGGAAGTGCGTGGGGAAGTTGACTGGCAGGCAGTGCACACCCAGGCGCCTGGCCACGGCCTCATATATGATGCACACCGTCAGGGGAATGCCACTTTTCTTCTCCAGAACCTACGTTAGGGGGGGGATTGATGTTCACACAAATTTACCACCGAGCCTCTTGCAACAATGTCAGATGTGCAGACAAGGCATCCAAATACTGTCATTGCATAAAATATAAAACCACTGCACAACTAAACAATGGGCCGCCGTGGTCGCGGAATGGTTATGGTGCTCGGCTGCTGACCCGAAAGACGCAGGTTCGATCCCGGCCGCGGCAGTCAAATTTTGGTGGAGGCAAAATTCTAGAGGCTCGTGTACTGTCGAAATTTCCGGAGCCCTTCACTATGGCGTCCCTCATAGCCTGAACTTTCTTGAAGCGCTTTCTGGCTTCCCCACACCACACCATAAAAGCTAACAGCAAAGCAAGTCACCATAAAGCCAATCATTATTAACTGAACGTGGGCATTTTTCGTTGGGTCCTGGGTCCGCATGCTCTTTTTTTTTTGCATGAATACTCAAGACTAAAAAGATTGAGAATCCCTGCAGTAAAAATATAGGCCGGCATACTCACTCATGAGAGCACTCAATTCACCCACTTACACTCACATCAATTAATGTCAGTGTGAGTGAATGGGAGAAAAATATCCATGAGTGCGTGTGAATGAACTGCCTCTCGTAGTGCTGAAGTATGACTACAAAACACAAGAGTCTCTAAAGATTACCTAGGGGCAAAAGAGGCTCTAATCTTAATATGAATTAAGTGCTTAATTCACTGCAATGCCTTGACAAGTATGCACTTTATGTCTGGAGTAGATAGCGCTTGGCCTCAAACATGAATTCTGCTGCTGAATCACAGCAACGCCATTATGTTCTCCACTGTGCTCAGATTAAACTATTTAGTATCCTTTCACGCAGCGTCATGCTTAGCATAGACAATAACATTGGAAGCTTTTTAACATCACACAGATACACTGCCACAGAGGATTAGCCAGCGGTAAGCTGCAGACTAATTCATATGGAGCCCTTGTACAACAACTGCACCCCACTCGTGTGTGAAACTACACTCTCAAGCCGAATGTATGTTACTCACAAGCAAACAATTTTAATCTGCTAGACCTGCACTCCATTATGTATATGCCACGCTCTTTAACCTGCTGTCACTTGCTCATGTTGACATGCTAACATCAGTAAAAGACTACTTCAAAGAGGATCTAGGTCTCTTACTGCCTTCTCTCCTGAACACTCTGTAACACCCAAAGACTGAACTATGTAAATCCATAATTGATAAGTAAACAATTCAAGGGGTGTCAGCCATTTAAGAGGAATAAGCTCCTCTGCAAAATTTTCACAGCAGAACACACCAGCCGCCGTGTGATTGCGACAAGGCTGATGAAGACTTGAGGAGAAGGGGGATCCCAACCTTTTCTATGAAGCAGTTTTCTGGTATGTGGTAGTGCTGCCGGTCACCCGCCAGGCCATACTCGTGGAACAGGGCCTGGTTGATGCAGAGAAGCAGCGACCGGCATTCGCTGGGGCTCCACCTTGATTCCGACAGGGCTGGGTGGAAACAACCATGATCAACAACACTTGTGAGCATGCACAACATTAGAGGGGACACCGAGGATAAAAGATCTCACTTTGCTAGTAAAATTAGACACGCTCTTAATGTCTCATGTCCCTTTGAAAGCTAAAGTAGGTAAGATGTAGGGTATATGGACCCAAACGGGAAAAACTCTACTCTCTGCATCGAATAATAGCAATGTCATAGGTGCTCTGAACAGCTGCCAGTTAGGTGCATGCCGTCTCTGTGATCCTCACCGTTGTCAGGCAAGGGTCTCTGCCATTCATTTCCAATGACCCTTTTGTTGCACAAACTGCAACTAATCCGTCCCAAGAAATTTCTTAACCCCATCAGCATCACCTCTAATGTCAGAGAAGATGATGTGCACTGTGAGAGTTCTGAGAAGAAAATGAAAGCACATCTATTGTCTCTCCAAAAATTACAGTTTTGTTACCTTGTAGTCCTACCTTTATGCTGTATACTGATTGTAGTCAATTCAGTGCCAGATGTTGCTATCACCTTGTCAAACCGCTTGTACTATACACTGAGTGCTACCGTATTTACGCGCATAATTTGTGCACCCTTAACTTATCACCCAGTTTTACAAAAAAAAAACATTTTTTACTTGCACATTTTACGCACTGCGCTGTGCTAGAACACCATCATGCACGCGCGCTCTACCCTATGGCTCTACCCAGTAGCATCTGCCTATTCCGCGTGTTTGTTCGGAAGGCTTTTTGAATCTTTTGTGCACTGTGCGTTCATGGTGGTGTCAGAGGCCGCTGTCACAATCACAGCGGCACCAGCGGCATCGCCACTCGGAACGGCCAGCAGCGCTTCCGGGGAGGATCGGCAGCTGATAGAAGAGCCAACACCGCTGTTTGTTTGGCTGATGCATGTGACTCGACTGCCGGCTACGCTTTTCTTGGTCGCTCTGACTGCTTGTGTTTGGTTGTTCGGTCGTGTCTTGCGATGGGATATCACAACTATATGGCAAGTTTCAAACTGCTTGTCAGCGCCTTATCACGGCACGGAGTGGCGAAGCCAGCGAGAATAACCGCGTGCGCACAAGTTTGCCCATACACGACAATCGTTGTGTCTGCAAATTTGTGCGCATGTGGCTATTCTCGCTGGCATCGCAGCTCCGCGCCGTGATAAGGCGCCGACAAGCAGTTTGGTTGACGCTCGCGCGGTACTGTTAAAGAATTGTGTGGTGTGATAATTGATTTATTGATTAGTGCTTGCTATCCCAGACGAAGCTGTGAAAGCAAACTTACGGAATCCGGAACTACCGAACAATTGGCAAGGCCGCAAGCGATGACGCTGTTTTAGTGTCTTATTCAGCTTCGTGCATGCACCTTCATGCCGTCCCGCAAGGGGGGGGGGGGGGGGGGGATGTGCGGCTTTTCATTTAGAGTGAACTTTTTTTCGGGGGCGGCCAGCGTGGCGTGCGGGTCCGGGTGCTGACGTATACGCAGCAGCATACACTATACCTATATTGCGCGTTATGACCTTTGTGCAGTTTTTTAAGTCGTGCTAGCGAAATCCCCTCGTAATTTGCGCACCCCCTTCTTCGAGCCCTAATTTCTAAATAAAAAGTGTGCAAATTATGCACATAAATATGGTATGTGAATGTGGAAGAGCATGAAGAGCCAAATCTTCAGTCAATGACCAAATCAGAGTGTTGGCTGGTGTTTCGGAGCTGTTATGGGTTCCTTGTTCACATGAAAAATGTACACAATGTCTGTCCTGAGCTTATCTGTTCTGAAAGTGCCTAGTGAGACAGCATGCTCTGGATAATCTGTTCCAAGAGCACCTCTTTTGAGACTGCCAGTTCTGAGAATGGCCGTTCTGAGAATAGCGGTTCTGAGAATAGCGGTTCTGAGAATGCCTGCTCTGAGACTACTTGTTCTAAGTGTTCGACATGCTGTTTAGTTAATTTCCCAACCACTACTCTCACTTGCAATTTCTACACAATTTTCAGAGAGAAAAATTGCAGCTGCTTGCCCTAGTGATCAATGCTAGCTAGTTAAGTGATTTACACAATCATCAATTTCCTTGCTGTTGTTGAAAAAAGGCTTGAAAAAGCCTTGTTCCAAATTTGGGTGCAGTCCATGGTAAAGTTACCATAGAGTGATCAACACGGGCCAGCAGCTTTGTCTATATCTTTGATGCGCACTGGAGCATGTGAATGAGACGACGACAAGAACGACATGAAACCTGGCGGAACAGACCACCAATACAGCTAGTGCTGTAAAACTGGCGGGGACACTTAAGCTTCGCCTTAAGAGTATGGTGCGATGATTCATATCGATATGAGACAGCGTATATATATGCAGATGGTCATTCTCTACTTCATATTCATACATCCCTGGGAGTCCGGTGGGCAGGTCGTGATGACGCCGCGAGGTCACGTGATCTAGGTGGCTTACATGCCACCTAGGCTGCTCTCTGGGGACCACCTGCCAGAGCCATGCCCGTGATTTTTCACTCCCAATGCCGAGGCTGGATTTTCTGGTGAATGGGGCCTTTAACACTATTGCGTTAAAGAAAAGAATGAGCAGGGCCCCTCACCGGCGGTACTCAATTGCCAGTCACAGCGGATGAGTGGGTGTCCAGGGTGTCGGGCAGCCACAATAGCCTTGGCCCTGCGGGCCAGCTCGTCCAAGGTGTGCACCACCCACTCCCGGGGCACCCGATGCAGGGGATGACACCACTCGGAGAGCAGCAGGGCACCCTCCTCCAGGCTTGGTTCCGGGGTGGTTGCACCCAGGTAGGACTCCCAGCACTGTTTCATGTGCTCATGGCAGACATGGCACTTCACCCGCCGGGCATAGTATTTGAGCGTCAGCTCCTCGTGCCTGCATGTGGGAGATAAAGCGGTTATCTTCAGCCACCTTTCAGTGGATCCAGTGCATTTAAGAAAAGCTCCCCAAACATGGAGTACCCATGTCAGCCATTTTACTCCCTTGTTATCGTTCTCTGTATTTCAGATCCGCAAAAATTGAATCGTGATACATTTTCATAAGACGTGCTAAACAACCGTAATTTCTTCGGTACATTCATACGCGACAACTAAGTAGCCTTAACTGTACGAGATTTTTATCACGGGACCATTTCAGAATCTCTGTGGAATTCAAACAGTAGGGTTCACTTGAATCAAGTTGTGCAAATCTTTGCCTTACAGAAATAAAATCGAGCGATCCTCGCTCTCACTAAAACACAATTCTTGCTTATTTATTTGTGACTGTTGATATCCTATGACACCACTTCTGAGCCTCACTATATCTTCCCATTTTATTGCTTTGTCTTTGGAATCTTCAGTTACTGGTTCTATCATTGTTTGAAAATGTACGTTAAACTGTCGCAGACGAACACTTTTTATTTGACATGTATAGCTGCTCTAAAAGGTCTCATTACAGTGCTCAAATATGGTAAGTCGGTGATAACATTGTGAAGTTGGTAAGATTGTGAACAAGGCTCCCGTGTGGGAGCCGAAACGTCATTTTATCTTTTTTTTGGTCGGTGCCTTTTATTTATTTTCCGTCAAGTCTTCCTGCATCTTTGTGTGTATTTTTTATAAGCATTTGTAAGCTTCGTACATTTTTTTAACAAACTTACCCCCTAGACTGGGCACAGTGTGGTCCAATGTCACAAGGGAGGGATAGTTATTATTCTCTTGCACCACGACAATCATAGAGAGAGGGGGGTGCATCAGCTTTTGGGTAGGCATGGTGCTTCTATGGCACTGGCCCCTCACGAGATAAAAAGAAAAAAAGTTGCGATAAGAGCTTCACATATATGCTTACCGGCCATTAAAGAATGCGGTGACCAAGACATTTAAACAGCCTTTAGAAATTAAAATAAACTCCTCCTTAGATACTGAAAGAAGCACCAGGCAAATTTCTAACTGCCCCTCGCCTCCCATTAGCACGTCCTAGAGTGGCATCGGCAGTAACTTGTTTACGCTGACACAAAGTAAGGGCTGGTTTCGCTGTCAAGTGCCAAGGGGATGAATTCCCTCCAACATCAGACCACACACTAATGCAAACAGCAAACTTCTGTTGCAAAACGCAACACTGGGGACAAGCAGAGAAGGTTTGTTTCAGATTTACAAGCCAAGCTGCGAGGCTGAAATGTGCATTGCACTACTCTCCCTGCTTGCTTTCTAGAAGTAGCGGCGAGCCACGATTTCACATAAATGAATATGACACTTACAATCAGTGCAACTAAAACTGAAAATAAGGAATGTAATTAAAACTGAAAATAAAAAATTAGTTTTTGAGGAAAGGAAATGATGCAGTATCTGTCTCATATCTCCATGGACACCGAACCACAAGGGAAGGGAAGAAAATGGGAATGAAAGAAGAAAGGAAGAAAGAGGTGCTGTAGTTGGCAATAATTTTCCACCACCTGGGGATCTCCATCACACAGCACATGGGCGCCTTTTGTGTTTTGCCTCTATCGAAACGTGGCCTCTGCGGCAGCCGGGTTCAAACCGAGGAACTCCGGCTCAGTAGCCGAGCGCCCTCACAACTCAGCGACCAAATGAGTTGGGTTTTGTACATGCACTGGCATTGCTAAGCACAACGACATCTCATATTTCTAAGTGTTTAACCAAAGAATTGCTTGTCATGCCATGAGCCATGCCAGCCAAATCAACCCACTAGTAGCGCTGGATGCCCGCAGGCTGCAATAGTGCACTCAAATATTAAGCTAGTATGTATAACCGTGAATCACTTTCTAGAGCAAAAAGCCAATTTATGAAAAGGTCAAATGTTGAATTCACTGGCTTTACATAGGCAGCCTATGGATGCATAAATAAACATAGCCTCACTTTGGCCACGACATGCAGAGCTATGCGCTACACATGCATCTCCAGTGTCTATTTCTTGGACACAAATTAAACTGGATGGTATCCAGTTTCTTGAGCTGGCATTTGAATGCAAAAATGCTTAGAAGCCCTGCTTGCTTTTTCCCCCTACAAACTGCCTTTACTCCATAAAGAGCATCTTAAAATTATAATTGTAATGTGTCTTAATATAGCATATACTCATTAATATGCCTTGTTACTATCCTAGACATGCTAAAGTGATGATAGAGGGGGTTATCTCACATACACATGTGAGATAACCCACACACCCAATCTTCCTGAATAGTCAACCGGTGTCCAATACTAAAAGAAACGGTATCAAAAAGCAATTATGCAAATAATAAGTAAATACATTCCTAGAGTAACACAGTAGACTTTCGTTAAGATGAACTCAGTTATGACGAATCCTCGGATACGATGAACAATGTGAGACCATTTGGCTGGTTTTCCACAGGACTCAAAGTAAAAATAATCCCCTTAAGACGAACCGTTTCACGTGCCCTTCAGTCAAGATAAACTTTTGCAGTGACCGCGAACCATGGCGACACCACGTAATAACACTCATAGGGCATCAGAGTGGAGCTGTTAAGGAAAGAAAACTTGGGGGAAACTTTAGTTCACCTTAAGAGCATGACGTGACAGCATTAAATCATCCCTATGGTCACTTGGGTGTCCCCTGGCACACCCTTTCTCAGATGTGGACACGCTTGTTGCCATCACATACTGCTTATTGCACATCATTGCCCATACTAATTTGTGACACTAATTCGTGACTCCAATTAGCTAAGCATTCCTGTAATGTAACTTGCCTACTGTGTGATGTGAGGTGCTCGTACAAGGCCTCCATTTATCCCACTTAATGAACGTTCCTCAGAGGTGTAGAGGCCGCATGCTTGGCTACCAACCCAAAGGTCATCGGTTCAATTGCATTTTACCACCTTTTTCATTTTCAGCAAAACAACTTTTCTACATCACCGCCCTATTGACCAACAAGGATTTTGTCGTCACAATGACGCCGACACCAGGTTTTCCACCAAACCAGAATTTTAACGCTGTTGCATTAAAAATAAAATATATAATATGCTTACAAGCAAGAAAGCACACCCCACAAGATGGGTTCTGTGCATCTTCACATAAAACTGCGGAGAAGCCGACCGCTTTCATGGGGCGGAAGCGTTCTTGCCGGTGCAGTAATGGCAGGGCAGCTTCGTGCCTGTGTTGGCATACAGGTCTGACATGGCCAGATCTTGGCAATGTACGCGCGTTACTTGCCGTGCGTTGTTTCCCACTGCCCATGCTGTGAAGGCTAACAAAAAGGGTTCAGCTTAATTTAAGAACAACACAGCAAGCTTTGGAAAGAAAAATGATAGATGAAACATTGAGACAGCTGAAGCGGGCAGAGTGGGTGAGGGAACAAACGCGGGTTAATGACACACTAGTCCATATCAAGAGGAAGAAATGGGCTTGGGCAGGGCATGTAATGCGAAGGCAAGATACTAACCGCTGTTCCTTAAGGGTAACGGAATGGATTCCGAGAGAAGGCAAGCGCAGCAGGGGGCGGCAGAAAGTTAGGTGGGCGGATGAGGTTAAGAAGTTTGCGGGGATATGGTGGCCGCAGCTGGCAATGGACATGGTTAATTGGAGAGACATGGGAGGGGCCTCTGCCCTGCAGTGAGCGTAGTCAGGCTGATGATGATGATGTCTCCCACCGACTAAAAGACGCGTATGTGCAAAGTGCACCTGCTTGCTGACAGTCAAATTTAGGCTCAAAGACACCGAGGCCGCCTTTTCAACTGAGGCGGCGTCACAACACGCATTATCGCGGTGCAGAGATGCCCAGATATCGGAGCCACGCACATCGCCTGCGGCGTATGGACAGGCACGTGGTGTGTCTGCTCGTGGCGTTGGTAATGGCTATACAGCAGATAAGAAGAGATAAGAGAGAAACTTACGCCTACTCTACTGGGCTCCTTGAAAGCACTTGGAGCAGGACAGAAAGCAAAGATCACAGCAAAATACACACAAACAGCAGCCGCTGTGGGAAACGGAGAGTATGCTGGGACGAGCAAAAAGATTGCACAATAAAATGCCCCTGCCCACGCCACACGGAGTAACGGGCTCGCTGTGGGCTACAGTAAAAAAAAAAAGAGACAGTAGAAAAGACAAAAACTAGCCCGATGCCTTTTTCAAATGGATAATGTTAGCTTGTTTCATGCTCTGCCTTAAACTCACTTCATGCATAGTGCAAATAAACAGCGTATTTTCAATTATCCTATCTCTGACAGGCTATTTTATTCATTACCTTCATGTAACATATATATAGATACACATAGCATGCTCACATGTCTATCCAGAGGCACTTCTGTTAAGATGAACATCTGATAACACAAATAAATTGTCTAGCCCCTTCAAGGTTGTTTTAAAGGAAGTCTACTGCAATTATATATTTTCTTAAACAATATATTTATGAATGCTTCAATCGTAACAGAGATGTGATTCAGTAGGTCTACCATACTAAAAGTAGCACGATGACGAGCGCAACATGAACTGTAAAAAGAAAGCGAGAGAGGTCCTTTATGCGCTCGGAAGCCAAATATAACCATGACACCATGAAAACGTGACAAACCAACCTAACGATTTTCAGTGGAAAAGTTGCTACGGTGCTACGGGTAGCACTATCCTCATAGGCGTGTGCCCAGTTGTAAGGACAACCAAAATAAACGAATGTGGAAAAGCACTAGGATCTCACGGCTGTTCATTGTCCAAGATGGCTGCCAGCTCGTCACTGAAGAACAGCAGCTTCCGTGGGTGGTCACTCAGAGACGAGATCCCTTTGAAGGCATCCTCAGAGAGCTCATCATGGGCGTAAAAGTCGCGTGACATTTGCGACACCCAGGATCTGAGCTTGCGGCCACACGACAAGCGCTCCAGGCACTCTTCACGCCACCGCGTGTTTGTAGCATTGTGTTGACGGAACAAGTTAGGCCACCTGCAACAAAGAGGCACCACCCGCCTTTGTTTTATCAACACTCAACATCAATTTTATCAATACTTTTGGTTCACAGAAAACGACAGTCCAGAGCTGGAGGAAGTGGTCCTGAAGCCGGATGTACTTTATATACACAAGGCACAAATTAAGACAGGCTCTATAACCAAAGTACACCCACAGTCAAAAGTTTATGGAAGGCAATATAGGCAAGAATATTTAATTTCATCACTGCCTTTTAATGCATCCTGGAAAATACCCATTGGCAGTCCAAATAAGACTGTACAAACTACATGGTGCACTATTAAATCTCAAGCAATAGGACCCAGATGCAAAAAAAAATCAAATTTCTTCTACAAAGCCGCTTTCCATAAACTTTCGACGGTGGGTGTACATACTTTTTTAACCGTGGAAAAACAAGGACAAGAAGAAAACAGATGTAAACGGGGCGAAGCACACTCACAACTGTTTACAGCAGAAGCAAAGCTAACAAAGAAGAAACCCTAAAATCGGAAACACAAAAAGCAACAAACTTGTTCTTTCTTGCTTCAAAAAGTATGAACGCATAGCAACTCCCCCAGCTTTCAATTCTAACTGAACCACAATTAAAAAGTAAGTTGTGAACGACAGTAACAAGATGGTGCTTATTATATTAAGCATAAAAATTTCAAAAATATTACTTGCCGATGCTACACTGTCCCAAAAGATACACTAAGTCCCCATTTGGATGTGTTAAGTACACAATCAGAAAACAGCAGATGAAGTCCACTTGCATTGACCACCAGTTACACAGAGCTCGTGACACTGACGCCTACAATATCCCAGCAAACTTGCTAACTGCGCCAGTGCACATGAGCCATGATTAATTTTCCAAGTTATTGGTCTCAACTATGATTAAGTGTTAAAGTACTCAATCACTTAAATATTAAGCAATTAATTCTTCCTTTCTAGACTTTCATGCACTGACCGTGTTCATTACCTTCATCCAGGATATCGTCAACTTGCACTAATTGATTATTCAGTTGTTTCCTTTGTGTCCTAACTTTAGCCTGCTGTGCCTTAGGTGACAGTAGGCAGGAGTACCTGTGTTATTTTACCGTCATCGTTTTCCTTCCCAACCCAGCAAATGTGTCTTAACATTATTTAAAACTACTATGAATGTTGCTTTCAGTCTCACTTCAAACTTTTGTCAGCTGCCAAATATATACTGAAGGTATGACTACAAATGACCAGCAATTTTACAAACTTTAAAGGGACCTAACCCCTTCCAATTTTTGTTCTTACTAAAACTGATTCTGTCTTTTCCTCGGTATGTTGATGTTTGCTCGGAAGTCAAGGGGCATTTATTGCTTAGCAAAGTGCGTACGAATAATTTCCTACCGCTTGATTTTAACTTATCTAGAAGGACTCTGTGAGCCCTGTTTTGAAGTGAATGGCAGTGTAACCTAGCCTCTGGGATCTGTGTCAAAAATCGGTGTCAACGCATGCAGTTAACTCGTCAACTCGACTAGTGAAAATGACACGTGCATTTCATTTTTTTTCTTTTTCTAGCTTATAAAAGCTTCGTTTTCAGTGCACGTAACATCTCTCCAATACACTGTAGCGCAGCAAAAGACGAGGACACAAGAGACGAGAGACGAACACCACGAGCGCTAACTTCCAACAAATTTTATTCTCCTGAAGCATCACATTTATACACCAGAAAACAGTAATCACACGTGCGAACAGTATCGATTTCTTAGAAAAACGAGCTCTTTATCTGAGAGGAGAATGGAAGGTGTGCTAACACACGAGCATCCTGACCTATTTATCTTTTCGGCTTCAATGATTTCGCGCGTTAACCTTTCTCTACTTTTTCCTATCACAAGACTTTTATCAAAGAAAGGCTTACAGGATTTTGACTTGCATGCGAGAATGTGGTCAACCAGCGCCTAATGGAACACGCTCGCAACGTCAAAAACGGGCAAGGCGGATCGCTGGTTGACCACATTCTCGCATGCAAGTCAAAATCCTGTAAGCCTTTCTTTGATAAAAGTCTTGTGATAGGAAAAAGTAGAGAAAGGTTAACGCGCGAAATCATTGAAGCCGAAAAGATAAATAGGTCAGGATGCTCGTGTGTTAGCACACCTTCCATTCTCCTCTCAGATAAAGAGCTCGTTTTTCTAAGAAATCGATACTGTTCGCACGTGTGATTACTGTTTTCTGGTGTATAAATGTGATGCTTCAGGAGAATAAAATTTGTTGGAAGTTAGCGCTCGTGGTGTTCGTCTCTCGTGTCCTCGTCTTTTGCTGCGCTACAGTGTATTGGAACTATGTACCAACAAGCCCAAAAAGCCACGCTACGTAACATCTCTGTTATTAGATTTTTGTAATATATTGATACAGGCTGAGTTCAATTAGTCCTCATTGTCCCTTTTAAGTTTAATGAAAATTTGTTCAAGGAGTTGAAATTAAAGAGGGCCTTTTATTGAAAAAAAATGCAGCAGGGACTAAAGTGTCAGCTTGAATAGTGAAGTCTGAATCTTGCAGTTTCAGTTGAGGAAGGAAAAGGAAATAGAGTGGGATTCATGGAACAGCTGGGAACAGTAACTTTGACTTTTAGACCTAGCTGAACTTGAAGGCTTATCATAAGCAACCTATCCTAGTTGTGCAGTGAGTAATATGCTACTAGTAGTACCTGCATGATACAGAAAGAGTACTACACCAGAACTTGTCTGCCTGTACATATAAGCCAACAAATATTGAAGTTAAGCAGAAATTAGAGTCATGATTAGTAGTCGACTCCAATTTCACACTAGCCAAATAAGCCTAGAGGTCCTCTAAGTACTTCTTTTCCGCAACAGAGCGAAGCCCTTTCACGCGCAAGTTGCTTCAATCACAGCAGATTCATCATGGTTCTAATGCTATAAAATTCACTGTTTAATAGCAGTAAATGCAGAGGGCAATGCAGAAACTGTGGTTAACTCCTCATAAAATGAACGACTCTCATCATTTATAGTCTTACATAACAGGGCATTGCCATAGTGCAGGACAAGAGCTAGCTTATGGATCTGCAGATATTCTGTCAATTGGGTGTGGAAGAGAAGTGTTCTTGGGAGCTCAGCTTTTTTTGAGCTCTGAACTTATTCCTCTGGTTGTGTACAAGCGAACAGGCCCAGTATCAATTCAAGGTATCTTCTTGACTACTGGTGCAAGATGCAGTAGTTTGTCTAACTTCCATTAATTTGTGGTGGAAGGGGCTCTGCCCAGAATCCAAATGAGCAATGTAAGTTGTGAAGGAGATCAAGGAACAAATGCGACGGTAGTTCTGAACACCTTTTATATCTACTCGTTCTTCATCATCATTGCTTCACGCGGTACGCTCCATTACACTTGGCCACGACTTCAAAAGGGGAAAAGCGCAGCTCGCTCTTTACGATGAATCCTTGACCTCGCACGCCTGAGCGTCCATTGCATTTCTTAAACCGATGGTGTCTGCAGCTATCGTCTCAACCTTCGTGTGCTTGCGTGTGATCGATAGTGACTAGAGGAGGTAAGGACGGGAGCGACTCCTACACAGCGGCAGTTGCAAGGCCAAGTTGAAGACTTGTGGGCAGCAACAGTTGTATCCCAGCACTTCAGCAGCTGACATCGCTTATGCATTGCAGCTGCATTGGCAACAAGCTGATGCAAGTTAGGGCGAACAGATAAGCTCACGCCCTACCTTGGCAGGCTTCGCTGTGAGTGTTGGTAACTCTGAATGTGCTGGTTCTCAATGCCACTGCAGATTTCTTACATGGGCTTTGTGTCAAGTTCAATGACATTGGCTGCCTTTTCTTTACCAATAATGTTGAACTCAACCACCTGCCCTTCCCTGATGCGACGAAGCTTCCTTGGCCTCCAGCGTTTCATCGTGGTGTGGTGAATGAGAATGTCCTTACCGATGTCAGCGCGGTTGACGAAGACGTAGCTGCCAGTCATGTTGAACCACCTGACCATGCGTCGCATGCTCTTCTCTCTGGGAGAATTGAAGCACTCGTTCAGTGCTGCACCTCCCTGTGTTGTTATTGGATGTGCGGACCCTTGGCAGATGTCTCCGAGGAAGAGAGTGTACCATGCAGACTTGTGATGTCATGCATGTGCATTGAAGCGTGGATAGAGTCGATGTCCTGGGTGGCCAGGATAACTGCTCAGATGGAATCGCACAGGCATTCAACGACATACTGCCAAGCTGCCATGTAATGTTGCACATCTTGAGGTGGAGTTTGTCATAAAGGTACATGGCGCCATCCTCAGCCTGAGCTTGCTGCTGTGACTGCAGGGTGACGAAAGCGGCAAGGAGAGCTGTGGTACAGGCCGATCCTATGGTGTAGCGGAGGCGTTTATAAAGGTTCTATGCTTGAGCAGCACCTAATAAATGTTCTTTTGCAAAATCCCGCGTGATGTCAGGAGACCAAATGGAATGTTGGACAGCAATTTTCATGGCTTAGGCCTAAACCGCAGGGCCGCCTGGAAAACCAAGAAATTCTTGAAGGCTCACCAACAGACGTGCACTCTGTAGCATGGAGCTGCCCGTAGCAGCTGTAAAGAAGGAAATGATGCCCTCTAGCCTGCGGAAGAGTGCCGAGATGGCCTGGGCAATGTCACGGGTAGAATTTGCCGAGGAGGTGCCGACACCGTTCTCATAGGCTGCGGGGTTCGCCTGAGGTGAAGAAGCTGGCCGAAGAACTTCTTGGCTGCTCGGAAGCAGGATAAGGTCCTCGGTTCTGATATTAGCTGACTGCGCCATTGTAAAGAAGATCAACGGGGCAAACATGGCTGTTCCTTCGAGGCCTTCCTTCATTATACCCTTTCTTCACAGTCTTGTCTTTGTCTTTGACAAAAACAACAGAGGGCTGAAGGAATTTCGGTAAACCAAGTGCTGAAGTAACCTGAATAGCGCTTTAGGTTCTAAATAAGTGAAAATGAAATCACTGATGGTATAAGGCTTATTTTAAAAATTATCAAAATAAAAAAAATGCGAGAAATTACACACAATGAGATTCCTGATAGACCACCTTGACAATTTTGCATCCGAGATAGTTCATTGGACATTTTAGGAGGCACTCTTGACAGTTTCACTGATGCATTTGGCATTGTTTTGAAAATCTCAAGAGTAATCTGCTGGGTTCAGGCATTGGTGAACATTCCGTGCGAAGAGCAATATAACCCTTCTTTTTAGGAGCTACCAAATTAAAGCTACAGAACACTACAATTTTCACTTTTTATTTTGATTCTGATGCATAACTATGCTTCAGTAGCCCTGGTAACTGCATTACAGTTAGGCTAATTTTTGGATGCAACAAAGAAATGTCAGTCCACAGGTGCTCAAAAAACCATTTCTGCGGCAAACGCAATTTGACACCGGCGAAACGCAAAAGGCGCCCATGTGCAATGTCAGTGCACACATTAAAGATCCCCAGGTGGTCGAAATTGTTCTGCAGGCTTTTAATACAGCACCTTTTCCTTCTTTCACTCCAACCTTCATCCCTTCCCTTACAGCATGGTTCAAGTGTCCACAGAGATGTGAGACAATTACTGCACCATTTCCTTTCCTCAAAAACCAATTTTCAACTTTTCAATTTTACTACAGTCCTTCAAAAGCTCTTAAAGGACTTTGTCATCACTATGCATTTCAGCACAAGATGATGACAATCCCCGCCATCACTGAGAGGTTAGCTGGGGGTCACCTGTGATGAGCTGGCACGTGCACAGCTGCCAAGACATGGAGAGAGAAAGAAAGAGAGAGAAAGGGGAAAGACTGCCATACATTTTTAGTTCACCTACTAGGGGGCACGTAACAGTGTAAAGGTCAAGAGAGAGTGCCTTTGCCTGGCTTAATGAAAGAGAGAATAAAAAAAATGAAATCTCCTGTGTCCAGTATACATTAAACCAGAATTTGATTTAAATGATTATAGCACCAAATTTTTGCTTGAGTGTTTTCTTCTTTCAAATGATGCATTAGACATTCGTATACATGAAGCATATCCTGTGGTATTCGTGTACAACCGCTGAATAATTTATTATTGAATTTCTTCTTGACGCTCTTCCTATTTTGGTTTCATTGTCGGACGACTATGACGTCAAGTTGGTCACGTGATCCACTAGAAAAACTGTATAATTTATGACAGGTCATTTTTTGTCATTCCAGGTCATGGAAGAGGTTAGATTAAATGTTGTAGTGAATTAAAACTACCTATAAGAGATTATATTACAGTTTTTGTAGTCGATCACGTGACCAAAACATCAACCTGACGTCACAGTTGTCGTTCGGTCGAAGAAACCGAAACCCAAGCAGCATGAAAGAAGAAATTCAATTATAAATTATTTAGCGGCTGTAGGCAAATACCAACCGGTAGTCCATGTATTCTAATGTCTAACACATCGTTTGACAGAAGAAAATGTGCAATAAAATTAGGTGTCTACAGTCCTTTAAGGTATGACGCTCTTGAAATAGCTATTTCCTTAAAAAATGATGTTTTGCATTTTAACATATTTTTATAGCTGCAAAACATTGTTCTACCTTTGGCAAAAAGAATTAGGATTCTATCTAATGCCATTAAAAAGTTGCATGCTAACTTGTTACCTGAACCATGCTAAATTAAACGGAAATAAAAAAAGGAAAATGGCGAGCTGCTACACATGCAAAAACAGAAGGAAACGCTCAAGGAGAACATGAAGGAAAGCTCAAGGAGAACATTCCGACAGGTGTGGAGAATTTTAGCACTCTAGGACATTGCTTTCTTGTGTATATAGAAGTTACAATCTTCAATAATATTTTTCTCAAAATGCTGATTTGTTCTTTATTGTGTTATGCTCACATGAATAGAGTTACGTTCAGCGAAGCTTTTCTTTTGAACCTACACATGCTCATTGATTACATATTGCCACAGTCCCAATCAATCCAGTGGCGCCATGCCGCGGCCGAACTGTTTTAGATGGGGCTTGCCATGCCTTGCGCTCTCGAGGGGCTAGAGGTTTTCGTCTTCTTCCTTGCTCGAGCTCCCTGCTGTCCTGGACGCGTAGCACGTCTAATTAAACCTGGTTGTGAGTGCTTTGACCATTTATCGGTGACAATATATAAGTGGCACGTTTGGTGAATTAGCAGTTGGAAGTCAGTGCTCTTTACTCGTGTGTCCTATCCCATCCCTTCTTTCTACCTGCACTGCCACTGAACTCATGTCTAACCAACTAGCCCAATCAGGAGTGGTCATTTGGCAAGCACGAATGAGTTACTGAGGCTACTGATTCCAGTTGTGGAATCCACATTTCCATGGAGGCAGAAATGCCCGTGCGAATGAATCTGCCGGAGTGCCATTTTCAGTGTGGCATTATTAAACGAATTCTGCCAGCCTGAGAGCCAGGCTTTAGGCAGGAGTAGGCATACAAGACGTACATAGCATCAAGAACATTTCATACATGGGATCGTACCAAATAACCATGAGGGAAAAAAAACATAACAAATGAGAAATACTTTTGGTGGAGTATCTTGAAGGAAGCGCTGCGTCACCCCCGCGAATCTTCTCACGTGGACTGTCGTCATTCTGTTTGTGCGATGGCATTCTGGTCACATGGGTTTTTCTCGCACTTTGGCGCGGATACGCCAAATGTACTACTGGCCCAGGGTTGCTTCAATTGTCCAGCGTTACGTCAGAACTTTCCGTGAGTGTCAACGTCGCAAGACGCCGCCGACTAAGCCAGCCGGACTACTGCAGCCTATTAATCCACCACAAGTCCCCTTCCACCAAGTTGGCATGGACTTACTGGATTGATTGGGACTGTGGCAATATCAAGGCACGCAATGCACTAAGATGATTGAAATCCTAATAATTTTTCATGGTATGGCCTGTTATCTGGGTATCCATGCTTTCAGAAAGCCAATTTTAGTGTATGTTTTCAGTTTTCTTGCAATATTTGCCTGTGAAATAATTACAGACTCTTTGTTCTAGTTCATTGCACAGCGAATAGGTAGACCTGCATAAATTCCAAAGCAAAGTGTGTTAGTTTGTCTGCGAGTTACCACTGTTGGTGTGAGAGGCATATTTAGCACTGTTCAAAGGAAGGCATTGCGATTAAAAGATTACCAAATATTTTTGAGGCTTTATACCCACTGATGAATTAATATAGTATACACAAGAATTCAAAACGGTAAAAAAATTTTACAAGAATTCAAAACGGTAAAAAAAATTTTACTCAATGCAGTAAACATTTTTCCTTCAAGAGTGGTATCATTGCGAGTTGCACAACAAATCATCGGGGACTGTTGAACGTGGTGTGTCGACAGTGGTGGTGCGTCAGACAGCGGAGCGCTGTGCATGCTAGCCCAGCGTTGCGCGTGTGCATGCAAATGGCGTGTGCGAGGTGACAGCGACGAAAAGCGTGGTGAGCACGAGGAGCGGAGAGCTGACATGTCAGAAAACCGAGGTATGAAGGAAGACAGCACAGCTGAGATCATGTCATTCAAACGTGAAGGTGGTAGCCGTCGGATGTGGGGTCCGTGCTGCCGTGACCTCCCTTGGATCACCGATGAAAGCCTCCTGCGTTCTCTGCAAGTGTGGAGGCGGCAGCCGATAGACTGAGGGTCCGTGCTGCCGTAAGGCACTCTTGGATAGCCTGCTTTAAGCCTCCGGCGTTTCGTGACGCCGCCGAAGGGACCTGGATACACTTGTTCTTTCTGCTGCTGCCAAGTTCTTCGGGCTGCTGACCGCAGTCCACTGGCGTCTCCCTGTGTTCCTCTCCGCTCCTACCACCACCTGGCTCTCTTCCCCCACTTTTTTCGATGTACTGCCAGCAATGTGTCGCACTACAACCACCCGCGTCCGCCCTGTCTGCAAGACATCCCCGCTTCACCTGGGACACTCAGTACCTGGTGAACACTGTCCTTTATTCTTTAGTGTTGTATGCATGTTGAGTGTGCGTTTTTCTTGGTGTTTTCCGTTCTTATTGGCTCTTTTCCTTTAAATTATAAATCTTGTTTTGTTTGATCTTTTTGTTCTCTTCTCTTGTTCGAAACTACACACAATAGCGTTCCCCTTCGGAAAGTCGGGGACGCACTTCTGATCCGCGACAGTCAATACAATACAACTCAAGAACAAAGTGGAGAATTTTACAATACAACTCAAGAACAAAGTGGAGAATTTTCCTTAAAGGAAGCCTCCAGGGAAGACAATGGCGTCGACCGACTTTCATGATGTGGTTTCAACCATGACAGGTAACTACAAATTAACCACGATGTCATAAAAATCGGTCAATGCCATTGGCTGGAAGGCCTCCTTTTAGGGGCATTTGCGGCATTCTTGAGTTGTATCTGACTACAGGAGCCCATATGCAGGAGTTTTGATAGAAATGATCAATTAACCTTGAGTTCTCATCAACACAGTGATGACACATGACACATGTATAAGCAGGGTGACTGCAATGAAAAAGAAACATCTGCTTTGCCACTGAACTGGCCAGCATAAGAACAGTACCCAAAAGATGTCAAAGTGTGAAGCTACAATCGTTGGTAAGATGCTGTACAGTGTGACTAAAGAGCCCGTACTCAAATATCTATGGCAAGTGCAAGCGACAGGCGCCACAGCTCAGCTGTCACAGCACCACGTGCGTCAGAGCTGCGCGTCGCCACGGGCAACTAAATTTAAAGTTCACGCAACCCAAAGCTACGCGCTACGCAAGGGGTCCGCGCCCGTAGTCGAACCATTTCGGGCTCCGGCGCGGGGCCGGCGTTAGGCAACCCCACCGCACTACGCACCCACTTGTACCCCGACCTGTACGCAATCCTGGCACAATCACCCGCGGCTATTCCTGTACCGCCGGCGCTAGGTGCTCCCGGAGTAGCAATGCAACGCTACACACCACGCTGCAACGCGACCACGAGTAGTATTTCAGTTCAAGGACGCGAGCGCCCGCTACGCGAATCTTCGATACTCCGCCAGCAACCGAGGCTTGAACTAGCTTCCAAGCTCCGTTGCGCAAACTGAGCTCCCGAAATACACCGAATAGTTAGCACACACCGCACGCGATATTCGTCTATCATGCGTCGCACTCTCTCGTCAGGTTTCGTTTTTCCGAGCAACGCAGAATGGCTTCTTAATTAGAACAGCTTATGGCCGAGCGCTCACACGAAACAATCGCCCACAGTGGGCGGTAGGGATATAGTAGAGCACTTTCCACGCCAGGCATGCTCGTGATCAGCTGATCGCGAATGGTAACCAGCGTCTGTCGCTATGCATACTAGTTTACAGAGCGGAGCGTCGGGTCTCATATCATGCCTGCGCGTTCCTCGATGTTGTTGGTGCGACACAGAACCGATCAATCAAACGGCAGCGTGATGACAGCGCGATGTAAACGCAGCACAAAGCGCGCGTCGCCCAGCAAACATGAGCTCCGTGTGGCGAAAAAATGGAAGTTGTCGCGGAGCTCAACACGGGGGTCTTTGACTTACCGCCGAGCGAACTTCTTCCTCCACAGGTCGTTGCAGCACACGACATCGCGGAATTTTGAGCACACTTCGGAGAAGCGCAGGAGATCGTCCACTTCAATCTGCGGGAATGACAGGATGTGCACGATCACCTCGTGCGGCAGCAAGTCCAGCGTAAACACGCACTGCTCGGGGTCCTCCGCCGCCGCCATCACTACATCGTCTGGCAAGAGGGGGGCTCACGCGCTCTAGGTTTTTAACCCTATTGCGAAACAGGAACAAAAAATACAAAAATAACTCGCAAAAGCTCGTCAGGTGACCAAGTGGAATGCGCTTTAGGGTTGCCGACGCTAAGGATGATCGCTACTTGAAGCGCAAGTGGCGCTAACAACTGTTAAAATTTGCGTTTCTGCGTCATTTGCGGAAGCAGACGACGTTCCGATGCCATTTTTGGCCTCGAGAAAGCGTGCCGTCTGCAAACCTCATTAAATAAAATAAAAAAGTCTATGCCACAATGTAACCTACACAATAAATTTGATGTCAAGATATGTTCCAATTATTAACATTTTGGTAAATTTAGGCGATAATCAAAATTTAGTGTCAAAAAGTGAAATGCAGTTATGAAAGAAAAAAGTCACATTAGTTTCGTTTTCGGAACCGTTGATTCAATCTCAAGTGACTCAGCACTAGGGGAAGAGCAAGGACGAACGATCGGTCGTTCACCACGGCGGCCGTTGCCAACTATGTCTTTCAAGGTTTTCTCGCAATCTCTACTGCGCAGTTCAGCGACATGTCAACGCCCAGTACATCACAGGGGGGCCCTTTCAGCCCGATTTTGACTTCCTTCCGGGAGTTGCCACCACACACGTATATTATTTTCCCTCATGACCTTGCCTTTTCTCATTTATCGTGAACCACTGGAGTTTTCCAAGCGCACTCCCTTGTTCTCCGTTTGACTCAATGAAATATTTATTGCTGCTCTTTTGTTTTGCTGCTCATATTAAGCACGGCTTATATGTTTTTTTTTTTGCTCCCTGAAACAGACACTGCTCACACTATAGCGAAATTCTCCCCACCATGCATACGCCTGCAAGCATGTCTTCAAGCATTCATGTCCATGCATTGCCAGGAAATGAAATGCTTGACCGATTAATTTCATAACTATAAACAACCCTTTTATCATGTTGGTGCATAGGTGAACAACGAGGAACTATTTATACATTTAGTACGAATTGTCTAGTACGGATCGTAGTACGAAGGAAAATTCATTTGTCTGAGCCTTAAGGGAAGTAGGAAGTCTAGGTATAGTCCGAGGGTTAGGACGCTGGAATATTAATAATAATAATAATTGGTTTTTGTGGAAAGGAAAATGGCGCAGTATGTGTCTCATATATCGTTGGGCACCTGAACCGCGCCGTAAGGGAAGGGATAAGGGAGGGAGTGAAAGAAGAAAGGAAGGAGGTGCCGTAGTGGAGGGCACCGGAATAATTTCGACCACCTGGGGATCTTTAACGTGCACTGACATCGCACAGCACACGAGCGCCTTAGCGTTTTTCCTCCATAAAAACGCAGCCGCCGCGGTCGGGTTCGAACCCGGGAACTCCGGATCAGTAGTCGAGCGCCCTAACCACTGATCCACCGCGGCGAGTTTAGGACGCTGGATTCCGACACGATATCCAGCAGTGCACTGAGCAACGTTTTTAGATAAGGACAGTCGGAAAACTTGGCCCAGGGAATCGGCCCCACTTCCGTTGCCGCTTACATCTCAAAGAAACGCGAGCGTCATCTCTAGGGTTTTGAGAGTACCACGTTAGTTTTCTTGGTTTTATCTTCGCCGCCGCTACGCCCATTGGTTGCGCTTGGTCACGTGGAGAGTTTGCTCCAGTGGTTTTTGTCTAAAAACGTTGGCACTGAGCTACACTGAGCTAACGCTTGGCATCGCCACTAGAAAGAAACGACGGCAACTGCTAGTGCAAACAACATGCAATTGATGGCGCCACCTGCTCGCGGCTACGGATATAATTTTACGCGGCGTTTTCGTACTCTCAACGTCGCTTGGCGTACGCTGTTGACGGCACAAAATCGACATATGTGAAAAAAACGTCACTGGCAATACATTTAGCATTGAAAGGTCACACAGGTAAGAAAAACTGCCACCGCCATTCCTAGCTTTCGCTTTTTCAGCCTTGCTTTATGATGAAACCGAGCTGAGTGCCGTATTTTAGCGTGTACTATCCGATTATCCGCGCCAAAAATAAAAAAGAGTCATTCCCGGCCAAACGCACAGCACTTTGATGTACACCCTTCCCGATTTCTTCAAGAAAATTTATGGCCCTTTTTCACTGTCGAAAGTAATTAATTTTCCTCAATATTTTCCGGAAATTTCGACCACCTGGAGTTCTTTAACGTGCACTGACGTCGCACAGTACACAGGCCTCTAGCATTTCGCCCCTTTGCTGCTAACCCGCGTATTTGGGTCAGCAGTCGAGCACCATAACCACTGAGCCACCGTTGGTGGTTAAAATTTTCCCGGAGAGTGCAAAACCGGAGTAAGATACGAGTTTAAAAAAATAATATACAGCCGTTGATAACGCTGGACCAAAGTCCGCGGCATCCCGTATTATTCTAATAGCCAATCACAACAGTAAACGGAATCATCTTTTTAATGTTTGACTTTAATAAACAAGCCAGATATCAAAATTCTATAAGTAGGATAAAACTTAAATAAAGAAACAACTGTTGTTAACACTGGACCATGGTCCACGGCGTCCTGTACTAATTCAGTAAATAACGACAGTAAACGAAATTAAGGTTCTTGTGTTTGACTTCATTAATCAAGCCAGGTATCAAGATTCTAGAGCTTATAATTTTTTTCTTATGATTAGCCTCGTGCTTAGTATATTTTTTTTGTCGTGGAGGAATTCTGTGCGGTGGCCCTGCATGTGGGCTGAGCTTCAATGCAGACTTAAAGGGCAATTAACTGCACCACTTTTTGAGAATTCCGTGATATTCAAGATTTCAAATCTATATTGGCTGTAGGTGAAGCATACGAAGTTTTTTTTTTTTTTTTTGTGCCAGCATTTAGAATCGCAACGCAAAGATTAAATTTCAGGCTTCTCCCCAGATCACCGAAGAAGTGCGGAGAAGCTAGGTGTGACGTCACCGAGGATAAAATTTCAAATTTCCGCTGCCGTCAACCACACCCTAATGAATGTGCGTCTTTGGATGCTGCCAAACAACGCTCGGCGGAATTTGCCTTTGGTGGCGTTGGTTTTCTTGCTTCAAAGCGAGCGTTTATGTGTTGAAAATGTACCGGAACCGTACGTATGTGACGTCATCACCCCCCCCCCCCCCGCGTCCCCTTGGCGCTTTGCGCTGGGGAGAATCTTGAAGGATATTGACCTGAACTCCAGGTGGTCGAAATTAATCGGGAGACCTCCATTACGGGGGAGGTCTGCCGGGAAAGTTCTCGTATTCATATTCCTTCACTGACGGTGTGCATGGATCAGGTGTCCTCAAAGAGTGCGGTGTTTTATGCGAAGCATATTATCAGCGTTTCACTTCGGCGCTCGCGACGGTTACACGCTGGCTTCGACCTTGAGCTATACCACGTGACACCATGACGTCACGACCGAGGAGAGGCAGGCGGCCGCATCTTGCGCCGTCGCGACGGTTGCGCGCCGGGCGACCACGTGACACCATGACGTCACGACCGAGGAGAGGCAGGCCGCATCTTGCGCCGTCGCGCAACACCCTCTCAATGCTAAGGCCTCTCCACCGGCCGCGTGACGTCACGCCAAGGGACCGTGCAGGCCCCGCGCTCCGCGATTTCAGCGCGCCGCGCCCGTCTGCACTATTCGGGTACTGCCGTACGTAGCTGCCTTATAAGTGATTCCTTCATTTTCATTTTTGTCGTTGCTGCAGAAAAGAAATTCGCTAGTTTGTGCGCGCCTTAGGCTATCATTTTATCTGCTTTATATATTTTTTTTATTGCAGAACACCTTATTGTCAAGAAAGTTCGAGCTGCTAATACAGTTTTTTATAATAAACAATTTAGCATACGGCCGCCAATTTCGCATTATTGGTCATTATAATAAAAAATTGATTAGTTAATTTCAATTAATCATCTAATTATTAGGTTCTATCACGTACATGATGTCTGCCGTGCGGTAAAATCCATCCGCACAGACCGCACATGCGTATATCTAGTTGTTAAAGTAGAAGTTCGTGAACATTGAAAAAAAAAACACCGTCTACTGCGCATTGTGTTAGTTTTATTCTGTATTGTGTTTTGCTTAAAGCTTTCACACACAGCAATAATGACACTCACAATAATGTTGCGCTGTTGAGTATTTGTACAGCTAATCTGACCCTTACAATAAAAAGCGACGAGACACCAGCAATGAAGTGTGCGCAAAGCATTTTTATTGCTTGGGAATAAAACTTACTTCTTCTTAAGCGTTGCTGCTTTCCGGGCTGCGGCCTTCTGCTGCGCATTGTCTTGTATGGCATCATTTCTTAGTTTGCAAAAGTTGTTTAGAACAACGTTGGTTGCAACGCGTACTACCAAGCGCAGGAGAGTTTGTGCAGTGTGGCCATTTTCACATGTCTCAATGTCGTGTTCGTCCAGGAGGGAAATCGTCTGTGAAATCACGACACCACGTTGATTTCTACAGGAGAGAAAATCTTCCGCGGTTGCTCCAAAAGACAACTTCTCTGCAACTAGTTTAGTCATCAGTACCATGTGAACTGTGCATGGCTGGGGAAACTTCAGCCCTCCTCTCGACAGGTTAGCTATCATGGCAGTATTTTCCGCTTCGATCTCTCGATTTTCAATCACCAATGTGCTGAAGCAATCAGAACATGAAAGCTTCTTTAAAGCAGCATGAGCAGCGTATCCTGCAATGTAGACAATAGCATCCATGTCAGAGTGGGCGTGTGTAATATCGTCGTCGCTGACAGCCACAGAAAAGTTGCATGGGACAAGATCCTCACTTACGTCTTCAAACTCTGTTTCCTCGCGTGGAAATGTCAAAAGTTTTTGAAGACGAAGCTTCTTCTCACATTCGTAGAGCTGACGCACGGAAATGTGGTACTGTGATCCTGCCAGCTGGCGGTAACGGCCGAACCGGTCTTCTAGCGCATCCGTCTGAAATTTGCCCAGCAGTACGTACTTGAAGTGAAGTTCTTCTAAGCAGTAGCGCGAGAGTTCTACCAGAGAATAGCATGTCAGTCGCAAAGCACTGTGAGTCTCTTTCGTCAGCGAGCCACTGGTGATGTTTATTCTTGCCCAAGCGTCCAACCAGTCCACAACGCCGCTCAGGAAAGCTAACTGTGTGTCATCAACAGACCTTACAGGGTCTTGCATGCTGTCCCTTAGCCTCTGGCCTTTGCAAGGGGTCTTAACATTGACTATTTGCCACCATGTGAGGATAACGTCAATGAAAAGAGCAGTCGACTCAGCTTGAGGAATCTTGAACGCGGAACCATGTGTCCTGAGGGCATTTGAAACAAACTGATTAATGACGTCGAGAGCGAGCTTTACATTTTGCCGCTCCATTGAGGTTGGATTCACGGCTTTTGCGTTCAGTCTGTAAGCAGCCTTCACAAGCGACGTCTTCTCTGAAGAATAAAGCTGCCGCACAGCTGCGAAAGAAGCAGCTTTCATACGAGGAGGCCCTTCGGGCATTGCTCCACTCAAGTCCATTTCAGGGAAATAGAGGCATGTTCCAGGGTTTTTCTGGTTAATCCAATTGTTCCTAATGCACTTCAAGAGATGCACAGGATCGACCACGTAGAAAAGAGGGCGAGCGTTATCGGCTGGATGGGGATAGACAATGCTCACCTGAGGACTTGTAGCAAATAACGACATCATCTTGCGGTTCAGAGCATTGTTGTCCGTTATCACAGCGATAATTTTGAGCCCCATTTTCTCAACATTAATGATTATGTTCTTAGCATGCTCGTGCAAAATTTCTGCGCTCAGTTTGCTCACAGGTAATATGTGAATGACGTCCTTGTTTGCAGAAAGGAGTGATTGTACCATGAACACATGGGCTGTTGTTGCTGGTTCCGTTGAATGAACCGACGATCCTACTATTGTGCCCCCTTTGTAGTCGAAGTATGGTTTTATGTGGATCTCATCGATCATCAGGGTCACTGTCTTCTCGTGGTCTTTCATTGATTTGACTCGTTCTCGGATGTAGGAGAGACAGTGCGGTTGATTTTGCTCCACAAGAGGGTCAGCTTTGTAATTTGAGCAAACACGGCGCAGTGTGGAAGGATGGGGCAGAATGATTCTTGATGCAGCTCTTGTGAAGTGATATGCGTGAGGAGAAATTGAATTCAAAATACTGGCGAATACCAGCAGCTCTGCGCTATACACATGCTGTTTCGCGAGGAGAAGCTCTATCTGCTCAACCAGAAATTTCAGCAAAGAAGACTGTTCTTTCGTCGTATCACTGTCCTCAATGAGGTCTGCAAGCAGTGAACCGACAAACTGCAATACTTTAGTATGTTTCGACTCTTTCGTCACCTCAGGTATATTATGCAAGCCTATCTCGAGTTCTTCTAGCAGCAAGGACAGGCTGGAGGTGTCGCATACTTGAGCTGGCAGAATCCTGCCTGAAGGAAGCGACAGAAGCTTCACTCCATTCAAGAAAACAGAAAGTGACAGATCAGGGAGAACTACCAAGGCGCATTTCACATTAGGTGAAGGATCATTCTCGATGAGAAGGAACCTAACGCACTGCTCATCGACAGAAACGGTCCAGAATTTCGTGTTGCAGATTCCAGGCAACTTAGATTTGAACTCCTCGTAAGATGAAACTTTGTTTCTTTTCTGTTCAAGCTCATTAGACTGAAGTGACTTCCTCATAGCCTCCTGCAAAGCAGCGTTTTCCCTTCTTGCTTTTTTCGTCTCTGGCGATTCACTCCGTCCAGGCGTTGAGGACAAGTATTTTGGGCAGTTTGGAAAAACAGAAGGCGCAGCATCAATCTTCAACTGTAGCCTGTCACGCTTCACCTCTATTATTTTCCCTGTCAGTTCATCTTGGTGTGACAACGTCGTAATGAAGTCGCCTGCGTGGAAGTGCAGTTCACACACCTGCACGAGAAAATGAAGCAAGGCCATTCGCCATGACTCTCCATTGCCTAAAACACTAAGTAAAAAGAGTCTGAATAGTGAACAGCTTTTACATATTTACACAGCTTTTACACAAGCCTTATGCACATCCACAGAACTAAATGCTTCCTGGACAATTCATACATAAGTGTAAGAAGTGATATCATTGCCTACAAAGACAGCATGCCTTTCCGGGAGCGACAGCTCACAACTAAGATAATTACCAGCGCCTATTAAGCAATATTTCAGAGTCTTACCCTCGAATGCTCTGTAGGTGTGAAATCCTTCCGTGGAATGGCTCGCAACCAGGCTTTTCTTCGTACTTCGTCTCTTGGGAAGCAATAAACACGTACTTTGGGACCATTCTGGTAGTTCCCGCGGCACCCGGGAACACAGCACCGGCCCATGTTTCACGAAGTTGCACTCGCTACACGGCAGGCAATCAGTTTCCCATTCGTGCGCTAGCACAGGTACGCACGCCACACAAGAAACGGCCACACGAAACAGACACAGCCGTGCGAGGAGCGAACGGAAATGCACCCAACGCCAGGCTGAAAGACTCAAGCAGCAGCTAGACGCTCACTGCAAGACTGCGTTCGTGTCTGTGCTTGCCCGGGCAAGCGCGAGCACATCGAGGGAGACAACCGAGCGGAGCGGAGCCGCGCTTGGTGAGCAGCCTGACCGGACACTTGGCGTGACGTAGCGCGTGTGGAAAGGAGGGCCTGGAGAGGCCTGAAGAAAGTATTTAGAGGGTGTTGCGTCGCGACGGTTGCGCGCCGGGCGACCACGTGACACCATGACGTCACGACCGAGGAGAGGCAGAGCCGCATCTTGCGCCGTCGCGACGGTTGCGCGCCGGGCGACCACGTGACACCATGACGTCACGACCGAGGAGAGGCAGAGCCGCATCTTGCGCCGTCGCGACGGTTGTGCGCCGGGTGACCACGTGGTACCACGTGACGCTACGGCGACGGTATATAAGGGAGGCTGCGCTTGCCTCCGATCTTGCGCCGTCGCGACGGTTGTGCGCCGGGTGACCACGTGGTACCACGTGACGCTACGGCGACGGTATATAAGGGAGGCTGCGCTTGCCTCCGATAGGAGGAGAGGCGCGCGCCCCTGCGCGCGCGTTCTTCCTTCTTCTTCTGAAACCCTACCTATCCTTCTCTCTATCTGCACGCCGGCAGTGGTTGTGGTGTTTTAACACCAGTCACAGGCCCGTGCATTTTCCTTTCCTCTTCCCCTTTCATCCACTTACTACTACTACTCCGATACTCGTTGCGATGGCTCCTGGAGGCGCGGCTCCGCTCCTCCCGCTAGGGCCGCTGCAGCCGAGCACGTGGTCTGACGTCACGCCAGCTGAGGAGAGACGGGGCTCAACTCGCGCGGTCGCCGCGCGGCCGCGTCCACCAAGGCTAACTCCCGCTCCTCCAGGAGATTGCTAAACAACGAAGAGACTAGCCTGACTTACGGGCAGGCGATACCGAATCCCTTTCACAAATCTATTATGCTTCGCATCCTAGGCTTAACCTTAGCTAAGCCAGGCCATTTTTTGTGCCTTTCCTGAACTCATGACCTTGGGAGGGGTGCACTGAAGTGCTTCTATTAAACTGTTTTATTATAATACAATGTAATTCGTAGTAAAATTTATTGCTCCTATTTTAGCCCAAATTTTTAATTTAGCTCTCGAATCCAGCATTTTCCCTGATGACATGAAAAAGGCTAGAATTACTGTAGTGCACAAAGCAGGTGATGTATATGTCGTGAATAATTATAGGCCAATATCCATTCTCTCGATTTTTTCAAAAGGGCTTGAAAAGGTTATATTTCAAAGATTTAATACCTTACACGAGAAAAACAACATAATAACTGACTCCCAATATGGATTTAGGAAAAGACGATCGACAGAAGTGACAGTACTTCTGCTAAAAGAACCGATAGTTCAAAATATAGATTCTGGTCTTTTTACTCTTGGTTTATTCATTGACTTCAGTAAAGCCTTTGACTCCCTCAATCACAATGTATTGTTAGGAAAGTTATCACAGTATGGAATACAGTGTGGACCGCTCAAATGAATTATGTCATACCTGAAATACAGAGTCCACTGCGTCCGTATACATAATGTTGAGTCGTCTCTGCTGCCCCTACAAACCGGAGTACCACAAGGTAGTGTTTTAGGCCCGCTAATATTTAATCTATATATTAATGATATAGTTCTCATTAATCGGTCAGCTGAATGGTTTATTTACATGCTGATGACAGTAGCATTCTATTTAAGGGTGAAGATCCAAACGATTTAGCTCTGCAGTGCAACCGAACGCTTGAATCACTATCAGGGTGGTCCCTCTCTAACTGCATAATAATCAATCCAAGACTAAGGTTTTACTATTTAGGCCAAGAAATAAACTTTTCACACTGCAAAATAAGATCAATTATAAGAATAAAGATATAACAATAGTAGATGAGCATAAGGTTCTTGGCGTTACTTTTAGTTCTCACCTAAACTGGGATCACCACATTAATCACGTCTGCAAGGAGCTGTCTGCTGTTTCAGGCTCTCTGTCCTGCTGCAGAAACCTCATTCCCGAAAGAGTTAAACTCCAGTTGTACCAAGCGTTATTTGCACCCCACATAAATTATTGCAGTCTTGTCTGGAGCTCAACAACAAAAAGAAATATGGATGAAATTAATGTGCCCCAGAAGGAAAGTCTTGTGCTATGTGGCAAATGTTGGAACGCACACATCTACAAACAACCTATTTCCGAAGTATGGGATCATTCGTTTTCTGCACAGTTATAAATTTCCACTCTTAAAACGACTTTATTTTTCGTCCGTTGAATCTGCAAATTTTCTTAAAACTGTTGCAACCTTACAGCAGCGAACAACAGATGTATTCACTAGAAACCCTGGCTAGTTCTCTATTTCCGCACCCAAAACAAGTTTCAGTCATTAAAGCATAATGTTCCATCACTTCTAAACAAATATCTAAAGTAATTTTTTCCACCTAAGGAAGAATGTAAAAATTATTTCTGTAACCTCAACTGAACTTTTACGTGTCACCCTGATTTGATGTATCTTACCTTGGTTTTAAACTGACTGGATTTAAACTGAATTGTCCTTTGACCGTGTGCTTCCATATCATCTAGTGATTTTTTTTTCTTTTTGTCTCACAGTTTGTTTCGTTATATATGCGCTTTTGAGACCTGCTTTATAGCCCATATATTTTCAATATGACCTTTGATGAGTGCGGTTTTCTTTCTTTTGTTGATAATCTGCGTCGACTGCTGTCTTCTAAGGTGGCCCCTGGGCCGTCGTCAAGTTGCTTAGTGCAACTTTTAGTCCAGGGAACCGTTCAGAGTTTGTGGTCCTACCGCTCTGGAAAATAAACGAATTGAATTGAATACCGAAATGCTGCAATTAAAAAAAACAGTTCACAGGACGAGGTAGGAATGGTGCACCATAAGTGTACTATCTAAACAGCTAGTGTATTCGTTATATAGCTGATGACAATAAATTCATCAGCACATATCCTCATTAGTTTAGTATGTCGTCAGGGGCAAGCACAGGTCGGCACACTCACTCATGAGTGCACTCATATTGCCTCACTCACACTCACGTTTGTGAGTTTGTGAGTGTGAGTGGAAATGAGTATGCGTGCGAGTGAGTAGATGTGAGTGTGGGCTGTCACGAGTGTGAGTGGATGTGAGTGTGAGTGGAGATGAGTGTGAATGTGAGTGAGTGGACATGAGCGTGAGTGGTTGGTTCTGACTCGTGAGTGTGAGTGAGTGGTTTTGAGTGCGAGTGAGTGGTTGTGAGAGTGGTGATGAGTGTGAGTGAGTGGTTGTGGGTGCGAGTGGTTATGAGTGCGAGTGACCGCGAGTGTGATTGAGACACCTCTCATGGTGCTGAGGTATCGGGGAAGTAGTGATGCACTATAAATAAGGTGGCATATCCACATCCGACGAGTATCAAACCGAGTACTGCACACAAGAGATATAATAATAAAATTCAGCTGTGACATTCCTTGTGTGCTACGAGGTACATTCCTTGTGTGTGCTGCGAGGTGCATTCCTTGTGTGTGCTGCGAGGTTCCGCGTTCCACGGCGCGGCGTAGACGGAGACCCAGATGACAGCGGCATCATCAATTACCCAGCCATGCACTTTGAGTGACGACCAGAACGAAGGGACCCGCCGCCGTGACAGCGGCATCATCAATTACCCAGCCATGCTCTTTGAGTGACGACCAGAACAACCGGACCCGCCGCCGCCGCCGCGGGGAAACAGGCTTTATCCTCCCCAATTTGCGTGGCCGTTCCAGGTGCGGCCCTCCCGAGCACATTCCAGGACAAGGGAGCTGTCAGCGGGCCAGAGCGCGCCGTACCACAGCCGACGCTATGCGCTACCGCGAAGGCAACATTCTTTCCCTCCTTCCCCTTTCGACGTGGGCTATCGCCGGGAAGGCACCCACAGCTTCCCGCCGTGCCTCGTGAACAAAAGCGCATTCCCAGAAGGGCCGTGACGGACACCTGTCATGGCGGACAGGCAGTACTCGCCAAGAATGTGGAAAGACAGGCGCTAGTGAATTAGCTCCGAAGAGAGAGCCTGTGTATACTCTCACTTGAGAGAGAGTGGTGGCGTTTTTGTTGTTTATTTAGTTTGTATTGTTAACAGACTCTGGGTTCGAGGCTAAGCCCAACCCAAGGGGTTGTCCCCATCTCGCATGTTATTTTGGATTGGAGAATTGATGCTTTGGGCGGGCCACTGGAAATGACCGCCCTTAGTCCTTTGTTAATCAAGTGCTTAAAAGCGCATGTAAACGGATGCAGTCCAGTCCAGTCTGAGCTGGGGCTCCATGCTTAGCATGTAATGTGATGCTACTTAGGCACTAACCTGCCCGGTCGATGAGTAAAGTAGTGCAAAGTTTGTTCTTTTGTAAATTCAGTTCTGCTTTTTCCCGTTTAACTCTCTGTATATGTATGTTGTAAAATTATGCTCTGCTGTCATCATCTACAAGCTCGCCTCCTGTTCATCTTCCAAGCCGAACGACACTAGAGGAAGGGTTTGTGAACCATCCTCGAAGAAACGGACGACTATTGAAATTCTACTGCATACACGCTCAGGACGACATCGTTCGCCAAGAGGGCCTTCAGCGCCGAAGCCCGACGGCGTGCAGCTTCTGCCAGCAACCGCTCGAGCCCAACTCCGGAGCCACTCCATCGCCCCCATGAAGTCGTCGGCACGTAAGCTCGGACGCCCCAGCCTCTGATGTATAACCTTAATCATGTGTAATTATTGAATATACCTGTTTGTTTAAACTGAGCCATACGGTGTCTCTTTGCCTCTCCGTCCCGTGTGGACCTGCGCATTATGGGGGTCATCACACTGGTGTCAGAAGTGGGGTCTCAAAAGCAAATGTCCTCTGAATGCTGCGACATTCATGACTTCAAAATTGTAATCAAAAGGGAATCACGGGACTGATTGTGGGACTTTTACCCCCATTTGAGAGGCTTGAGGCACCGGAGGGCTTGAAAAAAAAAATGTCTTTATCTGAGGGAGCTCCCACTCCACAGCCGTCGCTCGGAGCAAGCATGCTGGCATTAGGAAGCGTCATTACGACGTTTACGGGAGATAAGACAGGGGTTCCAATCTGCGATTTCTTTTCCATGCTAGAAGAGATTGGGAAAATGGGGGGATGGTCCGATGCTCAAATGCTGGGAATGGCGAGGTGTAAGATGGCAGGAGCTGCTCATGATTTTGCATGGCGAGACGAAAAAGTAAAATCCACAAAATCATTTTCGAAATTTAAGAAGCTCGCGTTTGAGCATTTCGACACTGAACCACGTCACGTGCGGGTACAGAGGTTCCGTGACGCCGGACAGATGGTAGGGGAGGACGTGCGAACGTTTGCGTCGCGGCTTCAGCGCTTAGCGCGCGATACGTTAAGCAGGGAGGAGGAAGGAGACCAGCTAAAGAAGAAATACGCGGAGGATATACTTAAAGAGGAAATGACCGCTTTGTTCGTGGCTGGTCTGCAAGACCCCGTGCGCCGGTTCGTGCTCTCGCGCAAGCCGAGCAATTTCGACCAAGCCGTGGAGGCCGCATTGGATGAGGAACGAAATGAGGCGTTAACGACAGCCGCAGCGAGAGTACGCGTCATAGAGAGAGCGGTGTTCAACCCTGAGGTTGCTCTCTTGACAGAGCGGTTAGATCGCTTAGAACAGCTGCTATCTCAGCAGGTAGAACGCCAGGTTGAAGCGCGCGCTCAACAGCGCCCATTCGCGGGAAACCGGAGACCGCCACAAAGCTACAGGCGCGGTATGCGAGATTTTAAAGAAATCGTATGCTTCGCTTGCCAGGGTCGCGGACACATCGCCAGGTTCTGCCAAAACGTGCGCCGTGGGGAGCCACAAAGAGAAGCAGGCGAGACACGCCCTAAGCAAGCCTACAGCGGGGCTCCAGATACCGAGTCAAAAAACTAGTTAGTCCTCCCCAGCCTGAGGAGCGTGGGGAGGGAGCAGTGGATGATGAGGTGGTGGTAGTTTGTGTGGCCGACGAGGCATGCCCTGTTGTGCGTTGCAAGTTAAATGGTTGTTGCATGGAATTGTTGATAGATACGGGGTCAAAGGTGACATTGCTTAAGGAGAGCAGTTTTAACAGGCTTCGAAGGAAGGGGGACCGCGAGGTGTTGGAAGCGTCTGGTGGTATGGCAACCAAATTTGTAGGCATAACGGGGGATCCTCTTGGCATAAGTGGACTCTACCGGTTACACTTCTCTCTCGGCGGAATTGCATTGGAGCACCCCTGCTACGTATGCCCGGACATGGTGTCTCTGCCAAACGGAGTGTCAGGTATATTAGGGCAGGATTTTTTGAGAAAAGGGAAGGTAGTAGTCTCATTCTCTGAGGAAGAGGTTAATGCGGGCGGCTCAAAAGTTCCGTTTTTGAACAGGAGAGGGGCTGAGATTCGCATTACCGATATTGACACCCGTCAAACAGTGGGATCATTGGAGAAGGTATATTCGCGGGTTGCCGTCCGGCTGGTCGAGGAGGCGGTCGTCCTTCCTTGGTCGGAGCACATTTTGTACGCGTTTGTGCCTTCAGATGTAGAGAGCGGCGCCGTGGGAGTGCTTGAGCCGGTCGACTCTCTCAGCAATGGCCTGAAGGCAGCCGCGTGCCTCGTGACAGTTAATGACGCCCACAGAGTGCCCCTACGGGTGGTTAACTGTAGCCAGCAGCCACTGAGCCTTCCCAAGAACAAAACATTGGCTTTCTTCACCTCTGCGATAGAGCAACGTGAGCCCACCGATACGGTACTCGCAACTGTAGAGCATGCTAGTCCTTCGGCTGCTCCAAAGGTGTCGTTCGATCTTTCTCACGTAAAATCCAGGGAGAGGGAGGCTCTGGCTGGTTTGCTGAACGACTACTCGGAGGTATTCGCCGCGTCCAACCTGGATTTGGGCTGCTGTGGCGTTATAAAGCACAGGATAGAAACCGGCACTTCATCGCCCGTTTACCAGCGTGCGTACAGGATTCCTTACTCCCAACGTGAGGAGATGGAGCGGCAGGTGCAGGACCTGATTGATCGCGGCATTGTCGAACACTCAAAGTCATCCTGGGGAGCACCAGCACTATTGGTGGAAAAGCCAGATGGCTCGTATCGATTGGTAGTGGACTACCGCAAACTAAATGCCGTAACTCGCATCGATCCATACCCCATCCCCAATATACAGGAGACGCTTTCTCAGCTGGGCTCTGCCAGGTACTTCACGGTAGTGGACATGGCGGCGGGATTCTGGCAGATAGCAATGGATCCGGCAGATGCCGAGAAAACGGCATTCAACACGCCCTCAGGGCACTATGAATGGAAAAGAATGCCGATGGGTCTGGCCAACAGCCCTGCTGTCTGGCAGAGAACCGCTGATGTTATCCTGGCAGGTCTTCTGGGGAGGCTGTGCTTCGTGTATATGGATGACATTATCATATACAGTGACAGTTTTGAGAACCATTTGCGCGATATTGAGCAGGTTTTGGTGCGACTAAGAGGAGCGGGTCTCAAGCTGAAGCCCTCTAAGTGCCAATTCCTCAAAAACGAGGTGAAATACCTCGGGCACGTTGTTTCAGCTGACGGCGTGCGACCGGACCCTGAGAAACTAAGGTGTGTCTCGGATTTTCCATCCCCGACTAGCGTCCGCCAGGTCCGGCAGTTTCTCGGCCTGATCGGTTACTACCGAAGGCACATAGAGGAGTTCGCCAAGCTCGCTAAGCCGCTCACCGCCTTAACAGCCAAAAATGTCGCCTTTCGCTGGGACGAAAACGCGGAGAATGCTTTTGGGGCCCTGAAAAGGAAGCTAATGAGTGCACCGCTGTTGCGCCACCCGGATTTTAATTTGCCCTTCGTTATGGCCACAGATGCGTCAAAGTTCGCAGTTGGTGCCGTGCTATCTCAGGTTATCGAGGGCAAAGAACATCCCGTTGCTTTTGCTAGCCGACAGCTGAGCCCCACAGAGCAAAAGTACGGAGCTACGGAAAGGGAGTGCCTCGCCGTTGTCTGGGCAGTAAAGCACTTCAGATGCTACCTTTACGGCCGCAAATTCAAGCTAGTCACAGACTGCCATCCTCTGAAATGGGTGATGAGTGTCAGGGACCCTAGCTCGCGACTCGCTAGATGGAATCTACACCTGCAGGAATACTGCTTTGAAGTTGAGCACAAGTCAGGAAAGACGCATCTGAATGCTGATGCACTCAGCCGCACAGCTGCCGTGGCAGCTATAGATGAGTTTGTCCCCGTAGTCGACCCCGCCGAATTACGCACAGAGCAGTGCAAAGATCCGGACCTGAAGCGAATAATCGAAAGCTTAGAGGACGCACCGTCTCACCCCGAACAGCTAGGTTATTTCATTGGCAAAGACGGCACCCTGTGTCGGCGCACGAGGCCAACCAGGAAAGGGAGACCAGAGAAAACCGCTTGGGAGAGAGTCGTCATACCTCGGTCGTGGACAGAAAGGGTTCTTCGCGCGTTTCACGATGCGCCATGCGCCGGTCATTTTGGCGTAGCGAAGACACGCAGGCGTGTGGAGCGTTTGTACTTTTGGAGTGGCATGCGACAGGATGTTAGAGACTACTGTGCGAAGTGTCATTCCTGTCTCGAGAGAAAAACACCCAAGGGACGAAGACCAGCTCCAATTCAGCCGTTCCCTGAGGTTTCGGCTCCCTTCGAGCGGACAGGTATGGACATAATGGGCCCATTGCCCACGACCACTTCCGGAAACAAGTACATTTTAGTATTTGTCGATTACCTTTCAAAATACGCGGAAGCGGTAGCACTCCCAGATCAGAAGGCAGAAACGGTTGCAAGAGCATTTGTCGAACAGATCGTGCTCCGACATGGACCCCCGAGGCAACTCTTGACAGATCGGGGAACGAACTTCGTGTCGCAGCTAATGAGGAGAGTTTGCGAGCTGCTTAAGATCGCTAAGAAGCAGACAACACCGTACCATCCGGCTCGCAACGGCGCGGTGGAGCGACTGAACCAAACCGTGGCCGGGTTCCTGTCGCATTTTGTTTCGCGCGACCAGCGGGACTGTGACTTGTGGCTCCCGTATGCAATGTTTGCCTACAATTCCGCAGCACACGAGAGCACGGGCGAATCGCCATTCTTTCTTCTCTACGGCCGAGACCCGGACCAGCCTAGTGAAGTGCCAGAGGGCCCCCGTCGTGTCCCATACGCTTCACTGGACGACTATAAGGTTGAGCTAGAATCGCGCTTGCAAGTGGCGAGGGACATCGCAAAGGAGTCCTTAAAGAAAGCGGCGAAGCGCAGGAAGGAGGTGCACGATCGCAGTGCTAGAGACGCGCCGTTTGATGTGGGGGACAGCGTGTACATTGAAAACTGCCAAAGGCAGATTGGGCTAGCTCGTAAGTTCCAGACGAAGTGGAGAGGACCGTGCGAGGTTGTCGAGAAGCTTTCTCCGGTAAACTTCAGAGTCCGAGACGTGAACCGGCGTTTGATAAGGATACACGCAAATCGCCTCAAGTCGGCACCGGTTCAGTATTCACGAAATGAGGAAAGGGAAAGCGCGGATTTTGATGGGGACAGAAGTGAAGCGGAGCGCGCAGATAGTTCGCAAGAAACGCCCTCTCCTGCATTTGTTCGGCAGGCGCCCGAGGTGACGGCCGGAATGCCACCGGATTTACTTCAAGCATTGCTAGAAGAAGAAGCGCGCGAGGTTGCCGCGCAGATAACGCCAGGAGAGGCTCCTGCCACGAGCCCTCGCGAGTCCCAAAGCAGACAAAGGGGCACAGACTTACTTAGTATGACTCATGAAGGCCGATATCCGCTGCGAAATCGGAAAGCTAAGTCGGACTAATGGCGTAAACAGAGCGGAGTTGTGAACTGGTTAGAATTGTGTAATGCCGCAGCTCATAACATTGCTATATGCGTATGTGTTAAGTTATCGGAGTTAATAGTTAAACCTTTCTGTCATTAAGTAACACCTTCACAGGAGAGCATGCGGAGCGCATGCAGAACCTGCCCTACTTCCTTTCGTTATCTATATTTTTGTCTGTGCCGTGATCGTGCTAGAAGTGGGAGCTCCTTTGTAACTGTGGTAAATTTATTTCGTCCAGTTTGGACTAGAAAGGAGAGGCTTGGGTGCTGAGTTTCATGTTTATCTGTAAAAGAAGATCAGTGCTGTCCCTGGAGACGCCAGTTATGACAGCGGAGGCATTGGTGTTGTGCAGTGGTGTTGAGTGCAGCGAAAAGTGTTTTGTCGGACGCACTGTGCGAGGCGATTCAGAAAGACAAGGGGAGCTGCAGGGACTCAAATGTTCGGAGAACATTCTTCTGGAGGGTGAGCGAGTGTGACATTCCTTGTGTGCTACGAGGTACATTCCTTGTGTGTGCTGCGAGGTTCCGCGTTCCACGGCGCGGCGTAGACGGAGACCCAGATGACAGCGGCATCATCAATTACCCAGCCATGCACTTTGAGTGACGACCAGAACGAAGGGACCCGCCGCCGTGACAGCGGCATCATCAATTACCCAGCCATGCTCTTTGAGTGACGACCAGAACAACCGGACCCGCCGCCGCCGCCGCGGGGAAACAGGCTTTATCCTCCCCAATTTGCGTGGCCGTTCCAGGTGCGGCCCTCCCGAGCACATTCCAGGACAAGGGAGCTGTCAGCGGGCCAGAGCGCGCCGTACCACAGCCGACGCTATGCGCTACCGCGAAGGCAACATTCTTTCCCTCCTTCCCCTTTCGACGTGGGCTATCGCCGGGAAGGCACCCACAGCTTCCCGCCGTGCCTCGTGAACAAAAGCGCATTCCCAGAAGGGCCGTGACGGACACCTGTCATGGCGGACAGGCAGTACTCGCCAAGAATGTGGAAAGACAGGCGCTAGTGAATTAGCTCCGAAGAGAGAGCCTGTGTATACTCTCACTTGAGAGAGAGTGGTGGCGTTTTTGTTGTTTATTTAGTTTGTATTGTTAACAGACTCTGGGTTCGAGGCTAAGCCCAACCCAAGGGGTTGTCCCCATCTCGCATGTTATTTTGGATTGGAGAATTGATGCTTTGGGCGGGCCACTGGAAATGACCGCCCTTAGTCCTTTGTTAATCAAGTGCTTAAAAGCGCATGTAAACGGATGCAGTCCAGTCCAGTCTGAGCTGGGGCTCCATGCTTAGCATGTAATGTGATGCTACTTAGGCACTAACCTGCCCGGTCGATGAGTAAAGTAGTGCAAAGTTTGTTCTTTTGTAAATTCAGTTCTGCTTTTTCCCGTTTAACTCTCTGTATATGTATGTTGTAAAATTATGCTCTGCTGTCATCATCTACAAGCTCGCCTCCTGTTCATCTTCCAAGCCGAACGACACTAGAGGAAGGGTTTGTGAACCATCCTCGAAGAAACGGACGACTATTGAAATTCTACTGCATACACGCTCAGGACGACATCGTTCGCCAAGAGGGCCTTCAGCGCCGAAGCCCGACGGCGTGCAGCTTCTGCCAGCAACCGCTCGAGCCCAACTCCGGAGCCACTCCATCGCCCCCATGAAGTCGTCGGCACGTAAGCTCGGACGCCCCAGCCTCTGATGTATAACCTTAATCATGTGTAATTATTGAATATACCTGTTTGTTTAAACTGAGCCATACGGTGTCTCTTTGCCTCTCCGTCCCGTGTGGACCTGCGCATTATGGGGGTCATCACACAGCTTACAAAGCACGTAATCTACAGGGGGTGTATAAGCACGTATAAAATTTGTCTAGTGGATGCTGACTGGACTGCCTCAGAATGGCTCACACTCTAATGTCCAATCGACATCAGTCAGCCTTTGGAAACTTCACCACTGCAGTGGCGCCCTGGACACACTTCCAGAAGCGCACCGCTCTTACCGCAGCTACAACAGCACTACACGACAGGCGAACGACCCGCACGCGGTAGGCACATTTGTAAACCGGCATCATCGGATGGGACCGCCTTTGTCTCCAGCCGCAACCGAGACAGCCTCAGTAAGCAGCAGCGTATACACGCCACACGTGTAACGCTCGGCCGCTGTCCTCGCCTGTCCGACCACAAGCGTCCCGACAAACGAGTGCGACGCGGAATGTGCCGAGCGCAGCGCGGGGACTGCTAATTCGACGAGTGGCAACTAATGCGCGAGACAGCGCCGGGCTTTTGTCTCGAGCGTTCGTCACCGCACCGCTCCAGTCGTGTGGGTAACACAATGGACCCGCGGTGTCAAGCGCCCGCGCTGGAGCCATAATCAACGTACCGTATATCCCTTCGCGTACAAGTGCTGGACGCCAGGCAAAGTGATCACGACAGTGAAACGCGCTTGCGTGAGTGCGAATGACATCTGTATGAGGCCTTGCGTTTCGAACGCTTGAGCGGCGCGACTACAGGGAATTCTTAATACGGGCTCAGGGCAGGCACGTAAACAGAGATTGTGGAACGAAAGCTTCGATACGCTAGGTAAAGCCGATTTCGCCGTGCGTTGCCGGTTCACCTTCAAGTGAGCCAGAAGTCAAGTGTGGCTATTGGACTTACCATACATGGTCCACCATGGTGTGGCACCACTTGACCTTTGACCATGACCTTTGATCTTTGACATTTCGATTCGCTGGCGTTACAGACGCCAAGCCGCGTCTACTTGCCCGATACACCCCAGCTTCCGCTCTCCAACCAGGTTCAGCAGCAGTTGAAATGCAGTTAATTTTTACTTGGTAATAATAGTAATTGTTTTTTTGGGGAAAGGAAATGGCGCAGTATCTGTCTCATATATCGGTGGACACCAGAACCGCTCCGTGAGGGAAGGGATAAAGGAGAGAGTGACAGAAGGAAGAAAGAGGTGCGGTAGTGGAGGGCTCCGGAATAATTTCGACCACCTGGGGATCTTAAACGTGCACTGACATCGCACAGCACACGGGCGCCTTAGCGTTTTGCCTCCATAAAAACGCAGCCGCCGCGGTCGGGTTCGAATCCGGGAACTCCGCAGCCGCCGCGGTCGGGTTCGAACCCGGAAACTCCGGATCGCTCGACTACTGATCCGGAGTTTCCGGGTTCGAACCCGACCGCGGCGGCTGCGTTTTTATGGAGGAAAAACGCTACGGCGCCCGTGTGCTGTGCGATGTCAGCGCACGTTAAAGATCCCCAGGTGGTCGAAATTATTCCGGAGCCCTCCACTACGGCACCTCTTCTTCCTTTCTTCTTTCACTCCCTCCTTTATCCCTTCCCTTACGGCGCGGTTCAGGTGTCCAACGATATATGAGACAGATACTCCGCCATTTCCTTTCCCCCAAAAAACCAATTATTATATTATTAACTCTGGATCAGTAGCCGAGCGCCCTAACCACTGGGCCACCGCGGCGGGTGCACACGGGTGGTGGTGGTGGTGGTGAAAACTTTATTTAGTGAAGAGAGTTTGCAGGCCAAAAATGGCCCATATCACATAAGTGGTGTCCTCAGTCCGGGACTCCGCTGGACGAGGCCGCTACTCGCGCCTTTGAACTAGAGCCCTTTGAGACTCCAGCCCTGTTACCTGATTTAATATCTACTGCGGGTCCTCGGACCCAAGATATTAAACTTATTTTTGGAATATGGCGGTGTGCTTCGCTTGAAGAACTCTGCAGCACGGGTCGGCCCGGTATTGCACTGCCTCCGCGATCGGCTCGGCCATAACAGCGCGCGCCTTTCCTTTCTATCTTTGCTCTCCTATCCTTTAGGTCTCCTACTTTCAGCACGCGGCAGCAAGCGTGGCTCGGCTTGAGCCAGTAGGCAGGCCCGTGCACTTTCCTTTCCTTTCTTCCTGTCAGCAAAAGCAGTAGCAGCAGCCCCAAGCAATTGAGCAGGGCTGCTTCCCATGCCTCTTGGGAAGGGGAAGGGTTTGAGGGAAGGGAAGGATTCTTCTGACAGGCCTCACCTGCGAAGTTGCACCAGTGGTATACCGTACACTATGCTCTCCTCAGTGCCCACACTGTGGAGAGGTAGCTAACCTCTACCACATGGTGTGGGCATGTCAATTCAATCCCATAGTTGACCCCATTGCAAACCCCTCAGAGGAGCATTGGGAGGCTATTCTGCTCACCGATGATCCTGCCCGTCAGCACTGGCTGGTGGAGAGGGCCAACGCAGCAGCAATAACCAGTGGACTGCCGGACTAGACGGCCCACCCACATGTTCGACGAATATTCAGTAAACAAAGACGTTTTCAATCAATCAGTCAATTCTGACAGGCTTAAACCATGTGGAAGTTATCGTAAACTTCCCCATAGTGAGGGCAGCGCCCACGAATTCTGGGGTCAAAATCTTTTGCTATACCTCGCCAGCCAGGTAGTGTCTACAGGCTCGACGGTAATCTGTGATGATTACCTTCGAGTTGGGATCCAACGCGGCAAGCGCAATGGCTACCTCCTCAGCTGTCGCTGAATTTGGACCTCGATATGAGAGGCCATTAACGTGTTAGTCCTGGTGAACTGCGGTATAGAATCCAATGGCGACGGCCCTGCCACGTCAACGGTCGGTGTTCGAGGGCCCGAGCGCGCGCCTCTCGTCTGCGTTCGTGTGCCTGCGTGTCCGTGTTGCGCAGGAGTGGAGGGACCCAGAGCTTGTGACGTCATCGCTCTTGAATCCGACACGTATCCTCTGGAGTACACTCATGTTGGATGCGCAGGCGATCTAGCAGGCGGTGCCCGGATGCCGTCTGCAAGAGTCGCGTATAATGGTTCGCGGGGTGGGCCTCCCGTAACTCCTGGTAGGAGTTGAGCACCCCCAACGCCGACAACTTAGTGTTGAACGTGGTCACTGAGAGGTCCAGTGCTCGCTTTGTAGCCTTTCTAATGACGGCGTCGATTCGTGTCTCGTGTTGTTGCGTATTGTGGGCGCCTTTGCGTTTCACCTCCACTCAGACGCGGCCGCAGCGGTCGGGTTCGAACCCGCCACCTCCGGCTCAGTAGCCGAGCGCACTAACCACTGAGCTACCGCGGCGGGTCCGGGAGGGGCCCAAGGTAGCTTTTTTTTTTTATCGACCCGAGGGGAGGGGGAAGTATTGTGCGATACATGGCCAAAAAAGAACACTGCCTGGAATATTGGAGGAGACACTTAATGTCCGTCTTAAGGGTATGACGCGAAAGCGTTGATGAGTTAGTGCCCATATGTGTGCAATTGACCATTCTGTACTTTACATTTATAGGTCCCTGGTAATCCTCATACCACTCCTGGCGCAGTGGTGCACCGGTTAAGCGATGCGCCACTGCCCTGCGATGGCAGATGCTGCGCCACCGGTGGGGCCTCTGAGACCAAGTTGCTCTTCCCGAGCAACCTCTCGCGATCAACCATATATTGCCACGATAGTCAGTTTAATCACAACTTGGCGGGCAGGTTGCGATGACGCCCCAAGGTCACGTGACCATCTTTTTTTTTCGCTCACAACGCCGACAACGCCGACAACGCCGACGCCAGATTTTCTGGGTAACGGGGCCTGTAAGGCGATAGCGTTAAAATTGCACGAAAGAGGTGTCAGCTCGATTTCGGGATTTCGGTGCGTGTGTGTGTGTGTGCGTGTGTGCGTGTGTGTGTGTGTGTGTGTGTGTGTGTGTGTGTGTGTGTGTGTGTGTGTGTGTGTGTGTGTGTGTGTGTGTTGGGGTGGGATTTCCCCCTTCGCCCCCCCCCCCCCCTTACCTGGAATACGTACCTGGCTCAGGGGAATCGGTAGGATGGTGCTCATTAAATAAATAAATAAATAAATAAATAAATAAATAAATAAATAAATAAATAAATAAATAAATAACTGGGGCAGGTGAAACCATGGGTTACTTTCTGAGTTTCTTCTTTGCATCAACTTCTCAACGTTCACTCTGACATCGGTGTGCCTATGTGCCTGGCTAATCCCAAAGCACCCCAGCTAACGCACTGGAGAGGGAACCGTTTTCTGGACAACGATATGTTCTAAGGCTTCCTGACACAAACGGGGAGGAAGTAAATCGTTATGACCGTCATCGCCCACTCTACGTGCCCGATACGGTCGTTCAACTCGTCCACAGGATCGGTGGCAGTAGTTTTGCAGATACTCGATGGAGACGGATGATTCCACACTTAAGACAAACACGTCAATATCAGAGTGAAAAATGGAGTAGGCTCTCCTCTAGTGCTAAAGGACCGCTTATACTCTCTTTTTACTCCTTTCTGTTTGGAGTAGTTTAGAGCCAGCGCTGTGTCTGACGCCGTTGGGCGCTCTACTGATCGGCAGCGACAGCTTCACGAGGTCGCAGAAGTAAAAAGGCTGCCGTCGACGATGACGACAAACGACCGGCTTTAGGGCTCCAGCTGAAGTCCCTTATAAGTGGCTGTCGCCAGTGAAGTTGGCGGCGCCATATTGCTCTTCAAGCAGGGGATCACAGGGCTGACGTGGATTGTCTTAATCCTATGCTTATAGTTCGATTTTGAAGCGGGAGCTTCGTTGCGCTAAGTAAAACCGATTTCGCCGTGCGTTGCCGGTTGACCTTGTGGGAAGCCTGCTAGATTCCCGCCGTGGCGTCTGCGCAGCATCCCGCGTCGCTCTCTTTCCCTTTCTCCCGCCTCGGGCGGCGGAGAGACGGCTGGTGGCTAATCGCTGTCATTCGGCCGCAGCTCCGCCCCCGGCTTCCCAAGGGCCTTTGCCATTGGTGACTTTTGGCGGGAATTCGGGACCCGTTTGGGGTGGTCGCGCGGCGCGCGACTGTCCGAGCGGGGCCCAGAGAGAGAGAGACCCCTCCGAGACAGCGTAAGGTGCGTACGTTGCTGTTTGACCGGGCCGGCCTCTGCCGTTCGGACCAGTTCATACTCGAGCTCGCCAGCATGGGTCCTCGATCCGCCGCGGCTCGAGCCTGTCCAGGGGTCCAACGACCTCTGACAGGCGCACCTTGCGTTGACTGCCCACTCTCTCTCGCAAACGGCCCAACGGCCGACACGAGAGAGATCACAGCACTGCCGCGGGGACAATCTCCTGCAGCGGCGTGCTAGCGGCGCGCATTTCTCTTGTTGCCCCGAGCGCGCACCGGAGCCTTGCTCTGAGCGCGCCCCGGGACGGGGCGACTGTTGAGTGTGTGTGTGTACTGCTGGAGGACGGCGTCAATAAACGTCTCCTTTGTGAACTTGGAGGCCTGTTTCTTGCGGCGAGCCGCTCTCCTCTCTGCAGAGGTTGAACGCCGCCGCAGCGGTGCCCCAGGGTGCGTGTGGTGACTAGAGATGTGAAGGCCTGAAAAAAAAAACACTGTAATTTTGGAAAAAAAACGGTTTTTTTCGTTTTTTTCAGACGAGAAAAAATGGAAAAAAACATCGAAAATTTCACAATGCAATTTCAAGGTTTTATGATTGCTTGCTTTCAGTTTAGGTTTTTGCTGTGAAAATCATTACAGCGTGCATCTTTGAACGATTGGAGAGCAGCCGCCATCGCCGGTGCCAGGCAGTGGTTTTAAAACGTTCGTGCTGCGAGTACGCGGGTTGAAGGCCAGGTCACATATAAGATCGAGGCTTGACTTAAAAACACACTGATACTTGAACTCACGGCTGAAGTAGACCAGAATGGCTGCAAATTCTACAGCGCGACACACACGGCATAAATAACATAGGCTGCTGTGCACGTAATCGGTTTTAGCCAAATAGAAACCTTGCTTTCTGGGTAGGACGGCTACACAGTAACACCTGAAACTCTGGTAACACTAAGCGAGATCAAGCATGATGGACTCGCACTGCCATCTAACGAAATGTAGGCGCAACAAAGCTGAACCATTAACTACTACAGCCAATATCGTCTACAGTGGACAGGGCTGCAGAGTGCTGCCATCTGTATTCTGACAAAACAAACGCAAGCACGATTACTCGGAGTGCATGCCGCTTTGTTAGCGTGGTACACGGTTCTGGCTGTGACAATGGTTCGCCCGCGGTCGAATGTTTGGGAACACTTTTCTGTGTGCGAAACGTCCACTGGCGGGACAAAGCGAGCAGTATGCAAGTACTGCAGTGTTCAGCATGGATTTCCGAACGCCACACGTTTGACAAGGCACCTGTTGGCGTGTAAGAAATGCCCGCTGGACATCAAGGAAATTTGCAGCAAGGAAACGAACGCCAAACCACCTGCTGGTGTGTCAACTCAGTCATCAATTGAAGCAAGTGAGTCAGAATTCTGCAAACACGATGAAGAGCAGCCATTGCCAAAAAAAAAAATCAAGAGTATTGCGCCTTTTGTAGACCGCATGACTCCAGAGCAGCAAAGCCAAATCGACACTGCCTTGGCTCGAGCGATCTACTCAAGCAATGTGCCTCTCTCTGTGACTGAGAATGAACATTGGAGAGCAGCTTTTAAGATGCTTCGACCGTTGTATTCTCTGCCTTCTCGACACCTTCTGAGTGGACCTCTGCTGGACTCGGAGTACACTCGAGTGAAGCAACACGTCGAGCAAACCGTGAGAAACGCTTCGTGTCTGACACTGTTGACAGATGGATGGACGAACATTCGTGGCGAGGCAGTCATGAATTTCGTCGTGGTAACGCCAAAGCCATTCTTCTACTCAGCTGTTGAAACAGGCCAAAATCGTCACACTGCGGTGTATGTTGCTGCCGAGATCTGCAAAGTGATTGAATCGCTGGGAAGCGATAAAGTAGTGGCGCTAGTCACAGACAATGCCAGCAACATGCAAGCAGCCTGCAGTATTGTTGCAAGCAAATACGAGCATATCACATGCATTGGATGTGCAGCTCACGGCCTGAACCTGCTTTTGAATGATTTGATGAAACTAAAGACATTGGAGGATGTCCATCGTACGGCAAGGCAAGTTATAAAGTACGTGAAGCGTACCCACATCGTTGCTGCGACGTTGCAGGAGAAACAAGAATCAATAGATGGTAAAGGGAGATCCGAAACTCTAAAGCTTCCGAGCAAAACAAGGTGGGGAGGCATGGTTCTGTCACTTCAAAGCCTCCTGAGAAACAAGGAAGCCCTTCAGCAGACCGTGATATTAAGTGACCTCAAAGTTAATAAGTCCGTGCGAGAAACTGTTTTGGACGAAGACGCTTTCTGGAAGTCCGTGCAAAGCTGCCTGCTCCTCATTACACCAATTGCGTCAGCCATAACCTCACTAGAGTCGGACAATGCTCTGCTGTCCGACGTTCCAGAAGCCTTCCATTCCATTAGAATTGAACTTGCAGCAAACCTGGCGACCTCCGCGTTGACAAGCGAGGAACAGATTCGAGCGAAAGAAATGATCACCAGGCGCGAAAAGCTTTGTTTGCGACCAGTCCACATTGCTGCTAATTTGCTGGATGCAAGATATAGAGGAAGACACCTGGACGATGCGCAGATTGCAGACAGTTTTGAGTGGATATCTCAGCAAGCAGGGCACCTTTCACTGGACATCGGTAAACTGATTTCCAACGTAGCAGAGTACAGGACATCCGCAGGAATATGGTCCAGGACAGGGGTCTGGGACTCAGCGAAGCACGTGGCCCCATCTACCTGGTGGCAAGGCCTTTGCACCAACCAGCCGCTAACTCCTCTGGCTTGCCGACTGCTGCAGATACCACCATCATCCGCCAGCTGCGAACGAAACTGGTCACGTTTCGGAAACGTCCATACAAGGATTCGCAACAGGCTTTCAGGGGAACGCGTTCGAAAGCTTGTGTATGTGCAGTCGAACCTAGCTGTGGACACAACTTCAATCCCTGCTGCTGCGCGTAGTGCCGCATCCAGCGACAGTGATTCTGAGTCCGATATGGGGTGACTTATAGATCAGGTTTCATGTTCCCATTCTCGGTGCAATAGAACAAGAAGTTCGTTCCACAAATATGATATTTATACCTTCATATTCGCCTCAAGTGCAAATCATTATTTATCTTCGCGGTGCAATAGAACAAGAAGTTCGTTTCACAATATGACATCTACAACTGCATATTCGACTCAACTTTGGAGCATTATTATTGATCGTTGTGTTTTTGCAAATAAATTTGTTTTTGTCACGTTTTGCAAAATTTCCAATTTTTCATGAAAAAAACCCTGAAAAAAACGGTTTTTTCATGCCATTCAAAATTTCTTGAAATTTTGCATCTCTAGTGGTGACGGCTGATCGGGGCCCTTGGCTCGCGCGAAGCTCGAACCCGCGGTGGGTAGTGGCCTGTGCCCTACTGAGAAACCCACAACCTTCCAGTGAGCCAGAGCTCAAGTGTGGCCATAGGCCTTATACCATATGTGGTCACCATTAGTGTCGCACCACTTGACCTTTGACCTTTCGATTCGCCGGCAGAGGGCGGGTAGAATAGGCCGCAGCGTTCATTGGCTAAACAACCTCTCGCGACCAACCATTAACTGCCACCTGCCAGGGTGCCAGGGTGGGCGCGCTGCCAATTCAGTGTGCGGAACGCACGCAACGTTACAGACGCCAAGCCGCGTCTATACTTGCCCGATACACCGCAGCTTTCGCTCTCTAACCAGGTTCAGCAGTAGTTAAACCGCAGCTAATTTCTTTTTCATTTGAGGATAGCCCAGCGAGCCATGCAAAGGAAAAAAATAATCGCTGTAACGCTAAAGAGACAGGAAGAGAGCATAATGGGTAAGGGACATCCTCGTCGAAATCAAGAAGAAATGGGCTTTGACAGGGCATGTAATGCGGGGAGGCAAGATAGCCGATCGTCGTTAAGGGTAACAGACTCCATGGATTCCAAGAGAAGGAAAGTGTTGAGGGGGCGGCAGAATGGTTAGGTGGGGCGATGAGATTAGGAAGTTATGCAGAGGAAAAATTGTCGCGGATGGCACAGGAAGGGTTAATGGAAGAAATATGGGAGAGGCCTTTTGCCCTGCATTGGACGTAGTTAGGCTGGCGGTGGTGCTTACAGCTCCCATTGTCGGCAGCCGCGGCCATCGGCGCCGACCAAAAAAAAAAAACGATCACACAAGAAACTACTGCGTGGGCTTGGCCTCCACTCTGCTATTGAGGGAATAAATATTGTTCCTAGCTATAGTGACCCCTCATGCCAGGATTATTGGACGGAAATTCTGAACATAGGAATATTTGAACGTACCGTTGCAGAAATATTGAAGGTGATGGTCCATTCTTCTATGCGTAGGAAAATCATTCCCTTAAATTTCAGATGCGGTGCAGTGTAAACACTGGAGCACCTGCTCGTTCGATGTGACGCTTCGCCGATGCTCGTCGCGATATGCTTGCGGCCTATAGGGGCGCCAGGCATACTACCAGACTCCCTCAAGACGCTATTGCGGCCGCAGGGCAGTGCGCGCACCCGTGAGCGAACCTTGGTGAGCCTCTGTGCATTCCTCGAACACATGGAGCTTGACGTCCCGTCTGTTCTCCGCCAGGTAGTTACACGCGCTGAGCGAACGCTCCGCGAGTTCTACCTTGACCGATTAATAACTGGACGCCCCACTCCAGTTGTAGTCAACATAGTGCTGTGCGCGTGGTTTTTATTGCTCCATCATGAAACTAATCACGCCCACAACCTGGACACATTTCTGATTGTGTAAATAGTTTGTGCATATTACCTCTCCCCAATATCCTCTCTTCCTGTCCCCTCACCTCTTTCATTTCTTTAATATTTTGATACTGCGGGCCATAAAAAATAATAAAGATCTTTAAATAACGAAAAGTTTATGCGCGTGTGGGCAACTCTCTTATTTGGCCTTCGGAATTTCGACAAGAACACTGGCAAGAACACTCTCCAAAAACGCCAGCGGGCTAATTCGCCCTTATCTTCTTTTTGTTTTCAACAAAATATTTTTTCAAGTGTTATTGTGATTTGAGCGCCTTTGCCGGCCATTTCTTTACTTGAATAGCAGGACACTGCTTGCACTAAGTAAACAATTTACCTCTTGAGCTGCCGCGGAAACGGGCTCGGTCTCAGAAGAGAGATAATGTAGCGAGCTCGGGCCGGGCCCGTGCTCGAAGCACAGGCCTGGGTTAGGCGTTGAGTACCAAGGCCGGGCCGGGCTAGGGTCACAGAATGCGACCCGTGCAGCGCTATAGCTTAACTCCCATTCCCTTTCTCTTTCCATATCCACTTCCATGATGCATGATCCTATCTTATCGCTGGGCCCTCAAACCTTCAATGGATATTTCTAGTTACACCACAAGTAGGCTACTAACAGAAGAAAGAAAGGATAAACGAAGAAATGAAGAAGGTGAGGACACCTTAAATACGTTTTTTAAACACTAAGACATTAAACCGGCAATCAAAAAGCAATGGTTGAACTCATGACCCGCGAGTGACTGTTGATTCGATGAATGCCAGTTGAGCAAAGAGAGCTTTATCAGACTGCCCTGTAAATTCACTGCAAGCGCTTTTCTCGGACATGTGCCTAAACACCCCACCATCCAAAGCCGAGTAGTGCGGCCCTGGAGCTGTGGGAGGAAAAAGTTGACCAGCGCACGCCTCGACGAACAGGCAGCGCTCCTTCTCGTCGAAGGATAAGTTCGGCAGAAGCCTCCCGATGGACTGAGGGCCCAGACACATGCGCTCCAGCCACCATACTCTTCAATAAACGTTCACTAACTAACTAACTAACTAACTAACTAACTAACTAACTAACTAACTAACTAACTAACTAACTAACTAACTAACTAACTCATTCACTCGCTAACTCGCTCGCTCACTAACTCATTAACAAACTAACTCACTAACTAACCAACTAACTCACTCACTCGCTAACTAACTCGCTCACTAACTAACTCACTCACTAACTCACTAACTAAATAACTAACTCACTAACTAACTAACGCAATAACTAACTCACTAACTAACTCACTCACTCACTCACTCACTAACTCTCTCACTCACTCACCAACTAAATCACTCACTCAGGACGGGCCGATTTAGACCACCGTGGTCTGACTCTGATACCTCGTCCCAAACGTAGAATTGCTATACTATCCCGCTCCACGTATGACACTTCTGGGTAGATGATGATGATGAAAAACTTTATCATTGGCGGATCCCTTATAGTTCAAAATTTCAGAGGTGGGCTGGCTCCTGGTCGTGGACAGTGGCGGGCAGCCCGTGTCTGACGGCGACCTTCTCTGCCCACTGCATCAGCCTCAGTTGCGAGGCAGGGTCGGAACTGGAGAGACCACGACCTCCCACCCCTCTGAGTCCGCGAGGGCCCACTGGGCCGGCGGTTGCGGGGGGGGAGGGTGGGGTGAGTAGAAGGGAAGAAAAGCACAAGTAGCGCTGGGGACGGAATAGTGCGAGCCAGGAGTTGACGCCAGGTCGTACGTCTGGTGTTGTTTTGTCAGCGATGTGTTTGGCGGGTGGTGCACAGAAGCCGTTCTCGCCATTAGGTGAGCCTTCGCGGTCTGTCAGCGGTAGAGAAATGCAATTAAGCTTCGAAGGCACGAAGATAAAAGATAGCCGGGGATTGGGGAGGGGGGTCGGAGATGGAGCGTGGAGAAATAGAAACGAAGCCGCTGGTGGCGCTGTAAAGGCAGGCGGAGTAGGCATGAAGACAGGCGCGAAAGAGCGTTGTAGGATGCGTCTCCTCGAAACAAGAGAGCTGCTAACGAGGCGCTTCAAGCCGGAGGCGCGTGGCGATTGTTCGAACGACGCAGCGGCGTTGGCAGCCGTAGAAATGGAGCTACAAGGCTGCCGCCAGCGCGGGTCCCTCCCACCAGCCTCCACACGTCGGGCGTCCGCCCATTGTTGTCTCGGCTGCCACTCTTCTCTTGATGGGCGCTGGCATCAATCTGACTAACTCTCCCGTGCTCATGAGAGGGCAGATGGGTATACTCCGAGGGAAGGTAAAGGGGGCAGTGTTGTGTTGCGGCTAGAGCTGTGCACGGGCCGCAATTCAGAGCCGGCGCCCGGCCTGGGCCCTACACTACCACAGGCGGCCCGGCCCGGCCCGGCTTGACCTTAGGTCGGGTTAAGGCCCGGCCCGGGCCCGGCCCGACCTGCAATAAAGCGACGCCGACACAAAAAGAAACAATATCAGGAAAATCAGTTTATTTAAATGACCTTATAATGTTGAACTCTTGCATTTCATATGAAAAAAATCGTGAATACATACAGATCCAGCGCGCACACAGAATTGTTATTCTAAGTTATTGTGCAAAAACAACAAGTTGTCCATTGATGAAGGGTTAAGGCAAGTGCGGCGCTCCTGCATTATGAATCCGGCAGCGCTGAAGTTTCGTTCACTGCTTGAAGTTAGATTCCATTTTTGATGAATAAATACATTGCACTTCCTGCTGTACCTCTACATGCGAGACGACAAGCATACTTTCGCATAAGGTACGCAGTCGAGATCGGAGAGCCCGACCGGCCCGTCCGAGACATAGAAAGCCTGGCCAGGGCCCGGCCCAAGCCCGGGTGAGAGAATCTCCAAATGGCCCGAGCCCGTGCACAGCTCTGGTTGCGACTGCAGAAAGAATGAAAAGGGAAGTGCACGGGCCTGCCCCGTGGCTCATGTTGAGTCACAACCGATTGGGCCGGTTTGCATTGTGGTTTGAGAGCACGAAAACGAACAGACATGTGGGAGAAAGATTTGATTTGGAAAGTAAGGGAAGAATTCTTCACTAAAAGCTGCCTTGTGCATTTCTGGCTGCCCGCTAAAAGCTGTTGCAAACGATGTGCCTCGAGAACGACGCGGACGGCTATGAACTCTGCAGCTGAAAGGAGAACATAATTAAGGTGGGAACGAATGAAGTATAGAAAGGAAAGAATGAATGTAGAACTAAATAAAGGAAAGGAACACAAAAAAAACTCAATTTTCATAAAACTGGCTGGTGGTTGTTTAGCATTGCTAAGCGCGAAATATTGTGCGAAAGCAGTTTCTTGCAGGTGGACACCACCGCCAAGTACCTGAAAGCGCGATTGAGGTGTCCACTGACCGAAGGAGACAGTTATGCATGCTTTCAAACTTTTTCATTGTGAATGAGAATATAGCCAATGCACGCTGGCGGCCTATGCTCCTAAGCCTTGTTTTTGCCACAGCGTTGTCCACGACAACGCATGTCTCTCTGTCACTGCCGCCACATAGCTGAAAGCGCGAATAATACTTTGATAGCAGTATTAGTTGATGAAGAAGACGGTATGCAACGCACAGCGCGAGAGTGCGTTGCAGCTTAACACGATGAGTGATCGGCTGCGGCGATGGCATAGGGCTCTCGTGCAGTGGCCAGCGAAGCTGATCTGTTCGCGCCGCAGCGGGTTTAAATCTCAATTGGGGCAATATTTATTTATTTATTTATTTATTTATTTATTTATTTATTTATTTATTTATTTATTCATTTATGTGGTGTTTGCTAAAGCTCACCCTCAAAGTCAAGCATCACACAAACTGGAGAGTCGGTTTGACCTCGTGACCTAGGCACTAATATATCATAGACGATCAATGCAATTGGTGCGGCAGAGTATGTGTTAGTTCTTCCCGGGAGGAGCAACAGTTGACTGGTTCAGGACATGCGAGCGGGTAGCGTGATCCAGTCCGTCAGTCCCCCCTGCTCCACTTTCGCGATCAGTCCAGCAGTGACGTGTGTACCTCCTGTTCCTTCTTCGCCACCTGCCACCCTTTCTTCGCCTTACCTCTGTCACTTTCCCTCTCTCTAATCACCTCTGCAAATGAAGAGGGGGATTTCTATCCACTTTGCCACCCGCAAAAATGAATGAAGAGAACCAGGTGCTTTCAAAGACGGACACACGGATGAACGATCGAACGAACAGGAGGAAAGAAGTGGGAACAAATTGAAGGAAATCGAAAGTAATTGAGAGTTATAGGCTCCGTATTGAACGGTAATAACTCAGCTGCTAGGTCGGGCTCGTTTCTAAGCTAGCAATAGTCTGACTTCTCGCACTAGCACTTCCATATAGCAATGTCAGTCAAAAAGCGACGTTTTTATGTAAGGCTAAAACGGCGAGCCTAAAGCAACTAAAACAGCAACGAGACGCCAACTCCAAGATACCACCACCAAGATACCTACTCGCCCATCAGTCTGTGTTGTGTTTTATGCGGTGCACAGTTACCTTTATCTGATATGAACGTAGATGATATTGGAAAGCGTCAGCTGATTAGAGTCCCCCTTTTTCCACAAAAATTTATCCCTCTAAATTATTCACGCAACCTGCCTGAACCTCAGGCTTTTCCGTCGGTACTCCTGACCACCCTTACACAAATTTTTTAGACAGTCTACAGACTGTCCGTAGACTTCTGCGTATGAAGTCTATAGACTTTCTACAGACAAACCCTAGAGAAGTCTATACGCATTACAAATCCTATAGACAATCTATAGACAATGCATAGATTTATGGCCATACAGCTTTAGCAGACTTTTGTATATAGACAGTCTATAGACTATGATCAGACGAAAACAAATATCTATAACAAGGCAATAGAGTCTATTAGAAGTCTTTAGACTGTCTATAGACCATTTTATAAGGGCTGCAGACGATATTTACACCTACAAGGCACAGTCAGTGTCATTACCATCGATATGCATGCCCCTTGTGCAATTCACGCAACTCACGTCATGGTGCTGTCTGGCTTGACGGATTGAGTACGCCGGGCGAAATTGCCTGTGAGGACACCTGTGGTATTATGGCGCACAACCTGTCGTGGACAAATGCATGCGCCATTCATCGTCAACTCCGCTCTCTCGGCACTCACTCATTGAAGGCAGGATGCAATTGCCCGTGACGTCGTTGGCCACAGCCACGCCCTTCCGCATCATTTCACTCCGAGGTGCATTTCAAATTTCCGCTGCTTGTGACTGCTTACTCACGACAGGCGTACCCATTTCTCCACGGCTTGGCGTGTAACACGCAGTTCGTTGCGTGTATGCAGTAAGCCGTGCCAGTGGGAAAGAAACAAACACAGGAGTGCTCAATAAGCTTTGCGCACCTGGGCTTTTACTTTTTTATTATGCAATGGAGCTGAAAGAAGTAGCTTTGGAATGACATTTTGCTGGGCCTCGTTCGAACCCTTGGAAGCTCCAAGTAAAATTCTATATGAAGAATGCCTGAGCAAACTAAACGATAACAGGTGGGCAGCTAAGGTATTTAAATGCGTATACAGAAAGAGCGTTGAATCACACTGGCGGAAAAGAACTAGAAAGCTAACCAGTAAGTATGCCAGAACCCGCCGCGGCGGCTCAGTGGTTAGGGCGCTCGACTACTGATCCGGAGTTCCCGGGTTCGAACCCGACCGCGGCGGCTGCGTTTTTATGGAGGAAAAACGCTCAGGCGCCCGTGTGCTGTGCGATGTCAGTGCACGTTAAAGATCCCCAGGTGGTCGAAATTATTCCGGAGCCCTCCACTACGGCCCCTCCTTCTTCCCTTCTTCTTTCACTCCCTCCCTTGTCCCTTCCCTTACGGCGCGGTTCAGGTGTCCAACGATGTATGAGTTGAGTGGTTGTAAACTACCGGTGGGATTAGCCTTGCAGTTGCTGCCGGCAATTGCTCCACCGTAGCGACACTTAAATAGAAATCACAGAAACACTGTCCGCAAAAACCCAAATAGACACTCCTGAGGTCACCATGTGGAGGCCAAATCCGTGTCCTGCAGGTAAAGTAGAAGAAGGCGAGAAGCATCCATTCTACTCGACTGGCTCCCGCGCGGGAAAACAATGTCCTGAAGAGAACTGTGAGGAACTCCTGCCTTCTTGAGGGATCCGAATAACACAGCCCGTTCCGCGTTGTACAAAGTACAGCACAAGAGGTAATGTTCTATGTCACCACACACACCACACGTTGAACACAATGGTGACAACGCTAGGCCAGTCTTATACATCCACGCCGGCGTACGAGCAGAATCCGTGCGAGCGCGGTGCAGCAAAGTGGCTTGGTACCTTTTGAGACCCTTGGTCACACATGGCTGATGAGGAGAGCTCCACAAAGAACTGAAGTGGCAGAACACCACATCTCTGAACATTTGCTTGACTTCATGAGGGATTCCATGTACTGGAATCCCGGAGAGAGCTGTATGGGCGAGGTTGTCTGCTATCTCGTTGCCTAAGACACCTATGTGCGAGGGCACCCATTGAAAACGTATAGAGAAGCCTTTGCTATGTAGATTCTGCACCAAACGTAGGGATCTAAGACTCAAGGCATCAGTGGGGAACCCGTACTCTAACCTTTGAAGGGCAGATTTTGAATCCGTAATTATGACAGTAGGTTGAGGCGTACAACACCGTAGCTTCTTTAGAGCTGCCTCAATGGCAACGCTTTCGGCCATTGTGGAGGACACGACTTTAGTAAAACGAACAGACCAATCATACTTCAAGACGGCATATGAAAAGCCGCTGCACTAGATCCTCTGACCTTGTCCACAGAGCCGTCTGTAAAAATTTGAAGATGACTGGCATATTCGGTCTCAAGATGTTCCAGTACGAGCGAACGCATTGCCGCTAAAGGAGAATTCCGCTTAGCGCGAACGTGGGGAATTGTCAAGGAACAATCGAGGCTCGGAAAGGACCAAGGTGGCTTCAACGTCTTAGGTCGATCTCGAAGGTCGAGACCCAGAGAACGAAGAGTATTTAAAGCCAAGTACGCCCGCGACTCAGATCTCTTTCGAAGGCGCTGTAGAAGCGCTCTCCCGGCAACAGTCTCTCTGAGGCGGCCAATTTGCAGCAAAAGTCTTTGTGAAGCGGCTAGCCGAAGAGGTTTCGATTGAGACTCATACAGTACTGCATTGTTTGGAGCAGCCTGCGGAACGCCGAGAGCCCTCCTTAATCCCATTCTGTGCAAAACCTCAAGGCGTTCCAGCTGCGATACCGAGGGGGAAATTAAAGGGAGCTGGTACATTATGCGACTTGTCACCAGGGCATCGTGAAGCCTGATCATTGAAGCAGGATGGTTTCCCCATTGCTCACTAGCAACTCTACGAAGCACATTGAGACGCGAAGATAGTGAAGCCACAATCGAGTCCACAGCTCGTCGCCACTGTAGACGTGAGTCAATAGTGACGCCCAAAAAACGTATGTGGTTAACCTGACCTAGGCAAGACTGATCAAGGTCTATGTTCAGCCGCGCATACCGTCGTCCCCTACCTGGAAACAGGACGAAGCCAGATTTTTCCACCGAGAGAGTCAACCCAACACCTTGAAGGTAACTTTTAACTGAAAGCACGGCCTGTCGCGCTAATAGAGCTAAGCGTTTGTGTTGATATCCGGTTAACCAAAGACAAATGTCGTCTGCATATATCGACATATGGACATGCCTACAATGTTTTTGCACTTTTTCGGGAAGACCAGCCATGACAACATTAAAGAGCGTTGGGGACAGGACACTACCCTGAGGTACCCCTCGCGATACCGCCCTTTCGGAGCTCATTGTACTGCCTAACCGCACTCGAAATTTACGATCACTGAGAAATGAGTGAATGAATCGCAGAAGATAGCCCTGTACGCCTATGATCTGCAGACTATTCAGTATTAAGCTTTGGAGGACGCTATCATAAGCCTTTGATACGTCTAGGAAAATAGCTAGTGTTGAAACTCCAAAAGCACTCTGATGTTCAATGTGGCTTATCAAGTCCAGGACGCTATCTTGCGCGCTTAAACCTGTGCGGAATCCAGTCATGCATGTTGGTAGTGCCCTTCTAACCTCAAGCCACCAAGACAAACGCTTACTTGCCATCTTCTCCATGAGCTTAGCCACACACGACGTCAGCGATACAGGACGATACGAGGCCGCGTCTGTCATCTCTTAGCTGGCCTTCAGCAGTGGGACTACACAAGCCACCTTCCATGAAGGGGGAACGTCACCAGACTCCCACACTCGATTGAGATAGGTTAGGAGCATCTTCCGGTGTTCCAGAGGCAGGTTCTGTAACATTTGATTGGTAATGCCGTCAGGACCTGGTGCACAGCGACGCCGCAGGCTGCGGAGCGCTGTCTGTAGTTCTCGAAGTGTGAACGGGGCGTCCATAACAGACGGAGACGTAGCAGGCAGAGCGCAGGAATGAATGCCTGGTCTGGAATTTACAAATGCATCCGCAAATTCCTCTGCCAAGCACACGAGATGTTTCTGCGTGCGCAATGCAAGCGCCTCGAAAGGCTTACTCGGACGAGAGCCACCAGCAAGACTGCCAACCACACGCCAAATTCTCGTTATCGGTGAGAAAACAGTCAAACTAGCGCAAAAGGATGCCCACTGGGACCTACAGAGCTTGTCCGCATGACGTCTAATGGCAGAGTTGAGCCTGTTGAAAGTTGTCTTCAAGGCTCTGTCGTCCTTCTTCCGCAACAGTTATCGCTCCGCCCTTCTGCGCGCTGCGCAGAGGTTCATGAGTTTTAAATCCGGAGTCGGAAAATGATCAGGTAGCTTGAGCGCCGTGGTAGCAGCCATCTTAGCATAAATCATTGTGTCTGTCACATCACCGGAAACACAGGCTAAGTGCTCCCTGTATTTGTCCCAATTAACAACATGGCAAATTTTAGGACCACGCAGATGGAATCGGCAGTAAACACAAATATCGGGTAGTGATCACTTCCCATTCGGTCAGCTCTAGTTGACCACTGCACACGGACGTCAGGTGAATGTAAGGTTAGGTCTATAGATGTGGGTGAGGTTGGAGGCCGAAAGAAAGTGGGACTTCCGTCATTGGCCACGCACAGGTCCAAACTGTCGATGACTTCTACAAGTTGGCGTCCGCGAGGATCTGTGTTCCTGTCACCCCAGGCAGGGTGGTGGGCGTTGAAGTCACCGCAGATGATTCTGAGTGCTGGGCAGCGGTCACAAAGTTGCTGGAGGAACAAAGCCATATCGACCTTATTCCGCGGGGACACGTATACTGATGCAATGGACAGAGTTCGGAAGGCGAGCCGAATCCTCACAGCCACTACCTCAATACTGTCGGTGCAAAGATCGGTGACGTTCAAAGCCACATAAGGAATCTCCCTTCGTATGTAAAGGGCGGCACTTCCTGCGGTAAAATACTTTATGCTGCAATTCTTGTGGGCGACGTATCCCGGCAAAGACCTCCCGCTTGGCAAGCCAGCCTCCGAGAGGGCCAGTACTGTAACACAGGTCTCTTTCAAGAACAATTTTAGTTCTGCTAATCAACTTATAATCCCAGCGCAGTTCCATTGCATGATAAACGGCACTTTTCTAGGGTTTTTAGTTGCAACAGGTTGAAGAAAACTAGCCATCTAGGAGTTCAAGTTCTCTGCGAAGGCGGTGATCAAGGTCTCAAAGGAAAGCACCAGCTGTATAAAGTTCTTCAAAGTGCCAGGCTGCATAGCTCGGCTATACGAACGCAGGACATCAAACAAAACGCGTAGAAGGTCGGAGAGATTCCGGCTTTTGAGCTCCTTATTTTGCTGCACGCACTGGCGCACAACTTCGACAAAAGACGGGGACTGGGACCCACTCTTGGCCACGGTAGCTGGTGTCTGCATCTCTTTTAAGGCAAGGGGATGTCCTCCATATTGTCGAGTCTTGCTGTGATCTGGTCGCTGAGGAACATGGACACTTTTTGCAGAAGCAGATCGAACAGCCAGCTCACCCTCGGAGGCCGTTGCCGACTTGCTCGGATCAGGTCGTGCAGCGACGTCGCTTGCTACCACGTCCCGAGCTTGCGACTCGAGCGCAGGGAACTCTTCACTTCCATGTATCGGCTTCGCAGTAGGTTGTGGTTTGGGGACACTAATGAAGGACTTGCGACGGTGTAAGGCGCTTACACGGAATGTGCAGCCACTGAAACTCGCTGGATGGTCACCTCCACAATTAGCGCAAGCAAAATATGCATTGCACTCTTTGTAATCATGGCCACCACCACACCGCTTGCAACGTTGATCTTTGTTGCAAACTCTCGCTACATGTCCAAAGCGTTGGCACCTGAAGCACCGGGGAGGAGTTTCAACGAACTCGTGGACTGCATGTTTGGCGAAACCAAGGTCAATTATTCCAGGGCGCTCGCTGTTGGTAGCAAACGTTAGCACAATAGAGTTTGTAGGCTTCGCTGCCCATTGTTGTTCTCCAGGCTCCACCCGGCGCATTAACCGCCGCACGTGCAGAACTCCTTGCGGTTTCAAGTAGTCAAGAAGGGCACTTTCCGAATACCACACTGGTTCTCCCCTTATAACACATGTGTTAGTCATGTAGGAGTGTGGCAACCGGGCTTGAACTCGTATGCCACCGATTAGAGAGCACCGCAGAAGAATGTCTACTTGCACTTCCGTTGAGATATCTAGATGAAGAGCCCCTTGCGTTGTGAAGCGACTGCGAATCGGAGCAGATCCCAGTAGTACTTTAATATCATCGAACAGCCTGATAGGGTTCCACTCTCTGAAGTCAACACCTTTCTCTTTTGGCTGAACTATCACTGGGATGCCGACTGTTCGGTGCTTCCGATGACTCACCACTTTGAAGCCATCGTTGTCCATTTCCGCCATGTCAGCCACTTCCTCGTCAAAGGGCGACGATAGTTGAGTCGTCCCCACTGAGCGATGATGACGCACTGCACTGCTGGACATCCCTGATGACTGGCAGATCCCCATGTGATGCCATGGCCGCCTCCGCCCCACTGGGCTCCTTCGGATGGCGCTGTCCCTTTAAGGATACCGGCGCCGGAGCTGCCGTACCCTTCCCGTAGGGACAGTACCGCCTTAAAGACGCGGCCGTCTTCCAAGTATGGAAATAACGTAGTTAATAACTAGAAAACAAGGCAAAATTACTGAGCTGAAGTGACAACAGATCGAGCAGCGTCGTCTTCCTCTTCGCCTTCCAACGATGTATGAGACATATACTGCGCCATTTCTTTTCCCCAAAAAACCAATTGTAATTATAAAAGTATGCCAGACACGAGGCCGGAGAAAAACAGAGCATTAAAGGACAGGCTAAAAACGCGGAAGGCAAAAATTGGATAGATTCAATGCAAAAGAAGCATAGTTTAGAACTATATCGATACTAGAAAAGTCAGATCAGGAAGGAAGCGTTTTATGATAACTCAAGAGGCAGTGCCCTACGCTTTAAGCTAGGTCAGGGTGTCTTAGAACACGCAGCTACAAAAAAAAAAACTTCAAAAAAACTTTTTTAACGTTGCAATGATCAGCCTTGCAAAGCAACTTAAGGAAGTCGAAGGAATACACCATGCCATGTATGCCGACGACATCACCATCTGGACAAATACGGGCTAACTAAAAGAAAAGGAAGAAAGACTACAGGAGGCCGCGACCTGCGTAGAGAACTACGTAAACGCGAGAGGGCTAGCATGCTCCACCGAAAAATCAGAACTGCTCAGAGTCTGGAGAGGGAAACAAAACCGCACAGTCCCGAATAGCGACGAGCTTAGGCTCAACGTCTACCTAGAGGGAAAACCCATACCAGAGAAAACACTCATAAGAATCTTGGGCATGTGGATCCAATCAAACCAACGGTGTACACATGCACTTGCTCAACTCAAAGCTTCCACCCTACAAGTTGCCCGCATGATCACGCGCGTCTCCCATAAACGCTCGGGCATGCGAGAAGACACGCTAAAGCTGGTCAGGAGCCTGGTGATCAGCCGAGTCACCTACAGTCTTCCATACTACAACCCAATCAAAAGCGAAATCCAACAAATTGATGCGATTATACGCAAAGCATACAAAACAGCACTCCATCTACCACAATGCACATCCACAGAGAAGCTTTTAGCACTATGACTTCAACAACTTTGAAGAACTGAGAGAGGCACAACACGTCGCCCAGTTGCAGAGACTACAGCAGACTCCGTCTGGCAGGGAGCTTCTGCGGAAGTTGGGATGTAACGAACAAATGCAAGAAATTCAGCGAACCGCGACTATCCCGGACGGCATACGGGACACAATTAGAGTGACCCCCATCCCCAAGAACATGGACCCCAACCTACACGAAGAACGCAGAAAGGCGAGCCGAGTACATCCAAAAATCACTAGCCCGCCAGACAACAACGGTGTATGTGGACGCAGCCACATACCCCAGAAGGACGGGACAAAACAACCCCAACGTGGTAGCGGCTGTGATAAACTCGGACATGCGGGAAATCATCAGCGCGTCGCTACGGGACTGCACGGTAGTCGAGGCTGAAGAAGTGGCCGTCGCTCTAGCGGCAGCGGAGGGCTACCGGACTAAGCGACCCTTAACAATACTAACCGACTCTCAAACGGCATGCCGCAACTTCATGTTAGGCAGAATAGGTCACAGAGCGCTCCGCATACTCCGCTCTGGGGACCGACCCAAACAAAGCACAGAAGAAGAACCAATAAAACATACGATAGTATGGACGCCGGGACACGAGGGAGTGGAAGGCAACCAAGCGGTCGACAGGTTAGCTCGAGGGTACACTTTTTACCGAGCTCCCCCCACAAGCGACCTCGGGGAAGCCGAACCTGTGCCTAGAGATTACTCGGCAATCTTAAACCACTACAAGGGCTGCAGGAAACGGTACCCCCCACCACATAAATCTCTCTCCAGGGAAGACGCCGTCGCCTAGAGGCTGCTACAGACGGGCTCATACCCGAATCCAAATACACTCAACAAAATACAACCCACCCAATACACAGACAAATGCCCATGGTGCCATGAAACACCCACGCTCTATCACATAACGTGGGCCTGCCAGAAAATAGAGGTGGCACCAAAAATACCAAACCCGAGTGCGGAGCAATGGGAAGGAATGCTCTCCAGCGACAGTCAGGACGTCCAACTTGGGCTGATCCGGCGAGCACAGCTGGCAGCGGCATCCAGCGGAGCCCTGGACTAGGGGCAGATGACCATTGCTGCGAAGACGGAAGACGCCATCTGACTCAGCCAAATTTCTCACCTACTCTCTAGAGCTCAATAAACGTTTTCCGTCCTTCCTTCCTTCCTTCTTTCCTTCAACGAAGAAGACACACGTGCTGTGTGGCAAATCTGTAGAAAAAATAGAACACTTCACACTCAATTGTGATAGCATCCATCCCGATGTCGACGCGGGCACAGTCACTCTTCCTGAGGCCCTAGGGTTTTTGAGATAAGAATGGTCTTGTAAATAAATCTGGGGTGAAAATGAGCAAAAAGTTATTGGAAGATTAGTGGCTCAAAAGCAGAGAGGTGATTTGAGGTTAGAAGTGTAGGAAGACGTATTTAAAGAAAATGGCGAGTTTTAATAACAACTTACAACGCATTTAAACAAAAATAAAGGAAAAAAGTTGACCATGGTGGCGACTGCCATCGCCCCGTTTCAAAGGAGACGCTCCTAACTTCCATCCATCCATCCATTAAAATTTCTTCACTGATTCTACGTTTTATATGCAGACGGCGCCACTGGTCTCGAAGCAGTGCTCTTAGTCAATGGGCGATCTATGTGGATGTGATGTTCAAATAATGCGCCGTGAATGGAGTTATGGCTTTTGAAGCTGTTTCTCTGTGCAGCCTGGACCTCGCGCCATTGGACTACTGACTGTTTCCCAAGACGAAGGAACATCCGAACAGAACGCGTTTTTTTTTTATCCTGCAAATACGTCACCAAGACCTTGCATCACTCGCGTCGTTAACAGTCGCCTTTGTTCTTCTCTCAGCATGCATGCCGTGACTAATGAAACAGTGCTCGAAGTGCATTGATTACTGGTGGGGGATACATTGAAAAGTGAAGAGCTCCTCGGAAAACGGATATCACATACTTTCATTTTAGTGCATCATCGTTCATTGGTGTCAGTAAAAAATAGCAGCACGGGAGGCAGACATACTATATTAGCCCCGCTCGACTGGTGCACAGACGTTGCAGAAAAATGGTCGTTCTCGATATGCAGGTGCCTGCCTCAATGAGGTAATAAACAGAAATCGTATACAAACAAATATAGCCTTGCGGCCGTATGAAATATAGTTGTATATGTTCAGGGATAGATTTATGGGGGATTCCTGGGAGCGAAAAGTTAGATTAGGTTGGAATACTATTTGCATAATGGATTTCTTAGGCGTTCTTCGCTGAGAAAAAAAAAAGTTTTTTTTATGCTTTCGGACTGAGAACTCCAACCGGTGCTACAACCTCTAAACTGCTTCAATACAATATTTTCACTACACTAGTAATAATTAACCGCTGGCTCTGTGCAGCTTCCCCGTGTCTCTCCTAAAGAAAGCTAACAAAGTTGTACAAATGTTGAGAATTGTTTATGAGGAAAGGAACGGCGCAGTAACTGTCTTATTTCCGCTGTACAACTGAACTGCGCTCCTTGAGGCAAATAATGGCGGAGGCAGAGAAAGAAGAGAGGAAAAGAGGGCCAGTAGTGAAGGGCTTCGGAATAATTTCGACCATTTGAGGTTCATTAAAAGAATACTGTGGACAACTCTACCCGATTATAGTTATCAGTGAAAATTAGTTGCTTGGCTCCTTCCGGCTATATTAACGTTTGTCCGGCAGCGAAGAAAACTTTTATGGCTCAAAAAAATTGAATTTAAAGATTTTCCCGCCATTCTATTCAAACTCGTTACGTCCACACACGCAGCAATTCTGTACAGAAGCATTTTTGAATGAGAAAGAGTTTATGAACGCAGTTTTTTTTTCATATATTGTAAGATTTCACTGTAGCAATCAGTATATCCCCAGATCTGCCGTCAGCAGGGTTGCATTTTTTTCTATTAACGTTTTTGTATCGTCAAAAGCGTTCCCCATTGGCTTTCTATGGCAGTCATAACTTCTAGATGCGAGGAATGGAAAAACTTTAAAAGAAAGGTTTTGCTACATATCGGAAGAATGGATCATTACCTTCAATATTTCCATAATAGTGCCTTACCATTTTCTAATATTCAAAATTTTTGTCCAGGAATGTTGGACATGGACCGGAACGGACGGGTTGACAGCGTTTTGAAGTGTGTAGAGGTGTGGCGTAGCCTCTGGGATCCGCGTTTAAAAAAGCGTGCATTTCTCTTCCGTAATCGGCGCTTGATGGCGACCCCTGTGATTTGTCTTACAGCGACAGCTGTCAAGCGCCTCTTCCTGGGTTTGCGTCGTCGTAGCAGTACGTCGTAGTCGTCCGCGTAGTCGGTGGGTGCGTTACCATGGGAACAGCTCGGAGGGTGATTACCTTGGAAGGAGCAAAGTATGGCGATAGCGGAGGAATGCGTAAGCAATGGGTGGTTACCACCAGAACCATCTGGAGGGTGGTTACTGTAAAAGGAGGAGGGTATGAAAAGAGAGTAAGAAGGCGCAACCGGTGGGCGGTTGCCACGGAAACCACACGGAGGGTAGTCACCCTGGAAAGAGAAGAAGAGTTACCGCGGAAAGACGAGGGTGTGACGAACGTAGGAAGGCGTAACAGGAAAGTGGTTACCACGGGAACCGCCCGGAAGGCGGTTAGCGAGGGAAGAGGAGGATGTGGTGAGGGTGGAGGAATCGCCAACCGGGCGGTGGTTACCGTAGAAGGAGGAGGGTATACCCAAGCAGCGCATGTAATTGGCCCAATACTGGGAATGTATTGGGAAATGTCGGTTCTATAAAGGACCAGAATAAAACCGTCCTATTACAATATTGGGCCGATTGCCTGTACTTCTTGGGTAGCGAGAGCACAGGAAACCTTAACCGGAGGGTGGTTACTGTGGAGGGTGATTACCTTGGAAGGAGCAAAGTATGGCCAGAGCGGAGGAATGCGTAAGCAATGGGTGGTCACCACCAGAACCATCTGGAGGGTGGTTACTGTAAAAAGAGGAGGGTATGGAAAGAGAGTAAGAAGGCGCAACCGGTGGGCGGTTGCCACGGAAACCACACGGAGGGTAGTCACCCTGGAAAGAGAAGAGTTACCGCGGAAAGACGAGGGTATGACGAATGTAGGAAGGCGTAACAGGAAAGTAGTTACCACGGGAACCGTCCGGAAGGTGGTTAGCGAGGGAAGAGGAGGATGTGGTGAGGGTGGAGGAATCGCCAACCGGGCGGTGGTTACCATAGAAGGAGGAGGGTATACCTAAGCTGCGCATGTAATTGGCCCAATATTGGGAATGTATTGGCAAATGCCGGTTCTACAAAGGACCAGAATAAAACCGTCCTATTCCAATACTGGGCCGATTGCCTATGCTGCTTGGGTAAGATAAGATAAAGATAAGATAAACTTTATTTTCCATCAAAAAAAAGATGGAGGGAGACGGGGCTAAAAGCTGCAACCGCAGCTTGACTGGTCCCCGCCCCCCTATATGAAAACGACAGGTGGCACTTGACAAACATTTAACAACAAAAAGCATGTCAGAAGAACAGTCGTTTTGACACGACTAAATGAAGAAATGCCTATTGTAACAATACATGGCAACAAAACATGAAAAAAAATAATAATAAAAAATAATAAAAAATCTCAGGAAGGTACATTGAACATGGTTAATTGAACATGGAATTTGAACATGGTTACCGAAAAAGTGATACATCAGATTTCACGACTAACAACAGAACATCTCTATGAATTATACAATATTAATAGCGGTTACATACAGTTTGCGTTTTATTGAAGAAAAATATTCTTAAGCTGCGTAGAATTCAGCGCTAAAATGTCTACATCTTCAGACAAATAGGAGTTTAAGACCGAAGGAATGCGGTGTTTTAGGGTTTGTGCAGCGTAATTTGTTCTGCAGGAGCCAACTTTCCAGTATTCTGGATTTCTTGTGAAGTGACCTGACGAACTTTTAACGGCTAGTTGTGCTAATTTTGTTAGGATTGTGCTATTTTGCCTCCTTTCTCGAATTAATGCGAGACATAGGTTGTACTTGTACATCTCTTTAATGTGTAATAGGCCCAGCTTGTGGAATAATGGCTGTACATTAGAATCATGGGCAGAGTGTGTAATGACTCTAACTGCCTTACTCTGTAGTCTGCTAAGTTTCTGGATACCGGTCATTGTGGTCGTTCCCCACACGAGTATGCAGTAATTTAAGTAAGACAGAAAAAGAGAGTTGTATAGAAGCATCATGACATTTTTCGGTAGAAAATATTTGTTTCTGTGGAGAATCCCAACTACACTCGCGATTTTTGAGGCTATATATTCTGTGTGCTTGTTCCAGGACATCGTTTCTGTAAAAATAACCCCTAGTGTTTTAAATTCGTCGACAACATCTATCTCCGAACCATTCAACTTAAGTCTTAACTCAGACGGAACTAGTCTTGATTTCGCGCGGAAAACGATCGCTTTTGATTTCAGGCTATTAATTATTAGTCCATTGTGTTTTGCCCAATCACTTACTTTAGCTAACACGGAATTTGCAGTGCTAAACAATTCTGTACATTTATCGGAAGCACAAAAAATGCTAGTGTCATCGGCATAGATGACGAACTTAGTCTGCATATCCACGTTCACAATGTCATTTAAGTATATATTAAATAAAAATGGCCCCAAGATACTTCCTTGCGGGACTCCTGATTTAGTACAAGTCACGCTTGAAGAATAACCATTTAGCTCAACATATTGTACGCGATTTGAGAGGTATGATTTAATTATCTCAAATGGTAGCCCGCGAACACCGTAATTTTTTAATTTTCGAGGAGGAGATTTCGGTTGAGGTAGTCAAATGCCTTGGTAAAATCCAGAAATATGCCTACTACATACCTTTTACTATCTATATTGGTTAAAATGTATTCTTTCTGGTCAAGCAAGGCAAGTTGGGTAGATCGAAATTTCCGAAAACCGTACTGGGAATCAGTTATGCTATTCATTTTTTCAAAAAACGTTTCAAAGCGTATTAGAATAAGTTTTTCTAACCCTTTAGAAAACACGGGAAGAATAGAAACTGGGCGATAGTTATTAAGATTGTTATGATCACCTTTCTTGTGTATAGCTCGTACTTTTGCTATTTGCATGTCATTAGGAAAGACTCCAGAGCTTATGCACAAATTAAAAATGTATGACAGGATAGGTGATATAACATCGAGGACATACTTTACGGGCTTGATTTTCACGTCATGGACATCGCAACTGGTTGAATTTTTTAGTTGCATCATTGTTAAGTACACTTCATTGGGGGTAACAGGATTCAGGAAAATACTACTAGGATATTCTTTATTGAGGGACTTTGCATGATCATGATTAGGTAATGCTGGTACAGGTAAATTGGCAAAGTGGTCGTTGAATGCATCCGCTAAGGCATGGCCAGATACCGTCGCGCCATTTATCTTTAGCTCGCTAACCGAGCCCGAAATTGATGAACGGCCAAGAACATCATTGAGTTTTCGCCAAGTAGACTTGCAGTCATGCTTGATTGCATTAAAATAGTTTTCAAAATAGGCACTTTTAGCTTTCTTTATTTCTTTATTAAGACAATTTCTATATTGTTTAAATTCTTTCAGCTTAGCCATATCTCGGGTCTGTATAAACCTATAGAACAAGTCATTCTTAACTCTAATTTTACACCATAGGTGATCGTTTATCCAAGGTTTCCTGATCTTCCTAGACACTCTAATAGTTCGGAAAGGAAAATGTTTTCTGTAAAGCTCATTGAACCTATCTGTGAATAAGCAGAAGGAAACATTAGGATCATCTGATTCTAGAACGTGTGACCAGTCCTCCTTATTTAGTTCATCCCGAAATTGGTCTAATTGCGCTGGTAAAATTTGCTGGTAGGGAACTACGCGATTTACTTTTTTTCCCTTTTCTAGAGGCTTCACACATATAAAAATAGGAAGATGATCACTGAGATCGCATACAAGGACACCTGATTTAGTTTTATTGGCTGTGTAATTAGTTAAGAATAAGTCAAGCAGTGTTGATGTGCTGGATGTAATTCGTGTTGCAAGGTAAATGGTGTTTCTTATATTTTGTGCTTCAAGCAACAGCTTAAATTCTTTGATACGACCTGAAGTTGTTTCAAGCATGTTTAGGTTGAAATCTCCCCCGCAAACAAGGCCAAGTTCGCAGTCATTAACGTAAGAGAAAAGGGACTCAAGAAAATCGAAGAAAACTGGCAAGTTTCCTTCGGGGGGTCTATATACCACAACAAGAACCATCTTGTTGCAACGTAAAGACAATACCTCAAAATCTGTTGTTGATTCCGTGAAAGCTGTCAGCAATTCGTATTTTATGTCCTTCCTTATCAGCATGGAAACACCGCCTCCTCTGCCGTAACTTCGGTTGAGATTACATGCTTGATATTCCGCCGTACAAAGTGCCTCATCTTCGTGCCGATACCATGTTTCTGTCAACATGAGTATATTAAACTGGGTCTTAATTTGACTGAGAAGAACCTCAAGTGGAGTGCTTTTATTTCGAGCAGATTGCATGTTAGCATGAAATATTTTAAAGGACGAGTGAAAGTCTTTGCCTACAGAAGTGTCAAAGTTATTCAGAGAAACATATTGTGTATCCATGGCAGAATCTGAGGGAAACAAAATAAAAGCACTAACGTGGAACTATCGAGGGCCACTTCTTGCAACTTTGTTCAGTTCGTTCAAAGCCTGGATGCGCCATGCACGCTCTCCGTCTCTGCGCCGTAGAAAAATCCTAGCATTTCTGTGCCACACATACTGGAAGTCGTGCTCTTTGGCCCATTTCTTCGCTTCTAGTTCCCGTGAGTGCTTTGTCAAGTTCTCTTGTATGTAAACCTGCGATGAGTGGGTGCTTAAGGCACGCCTCTTCTCAAACCATTCTTCTCGTGTGTCTTGTCTGGCGAAGCGGAGTATAATGCCAGGAACCCTACCGGGCTTTGCCGGAAGGCGGTGAATGGCTACAACTTCATGCTTGGCTAACTCTGGAACATCAATTGTCTCAGCGAGAGCGTTGATTTTGTCAAGCAGATTTTCCTGTTCACTCTCTGCGACTCCGTGAATCTCTAGGTTTTGCTTACGGTTCCTCCATTCAAGGTCATTTAGCTGTTCTTGCATAGTTTGCACTCCCACTGTGTCCTGCTGTTCAAGTTTTTCAACCCTAGCCTTAATTTCCTTGATTTCTGTTTCATGACGTGCTGAGTCCACGAGAATCTGGTCGTACTTGTCAGACATTAATTGCACAGCTTGTTCGATGTTTTCGACGGTGCTCTTCAGGCTCAGAAGGGCTGCAAGTTTTTCCTGTATGTCCACAAGAGCTAGACTAATGTGGGACATTTCGTTAGTCTCATCTGCAGCCTCTGAGGAACTAGCTTTCTTCGATGCACCTCGTGATCGCCCTACTCGGCACGTCTGGCATCGCCATGCCTTTTTTGTCGTTTCCCTCATGCTGTTAAACTGAGCTTCGGCGATACCAGTGCATTTCCCCAAGTGATAGACATAATTGCACTCATTACACTTCAGGTAGGATTCATCCTTGTCTATTTCTGTTGAACATGTCAAACATATCAAATCATCACCCATGTTTACAGCACAAGTTTCTGGCAGCAACAGAGAACACACAAAGTGAACCGCGCAATCGGTACAAGAAAAAGAAGACTGACCTGTAAAAAGTCACAAAATTGCCTTAGCCGGAGTTGTCAGCGTGTCCCCTGTCGCTGCCAAAATGCCCGCAGATGCGTGCCGTGTCTTCTTTATAGTCCGTGTTGCAGGTGGGCGTGGCTCCCGGCAGGCTTCACCACGGCTATGATAAGGTCATTCCGCTTCGTAATCGATGGTCCTCTGATATGGCTTCGCCGACTGCAGCAGGCCACACAGTGCTACGCGCAGGTCAAGCGCTGCCGATGCCAACAGTAAAAAGTCACAAAATTGCCTTAGCCGGAGTTGTCAGCGTGTCCCCTGTCGCTGCCAAAAAAAGCGAGAGCATAGGAAATATTAACCGGAGGGGGGAAACTGTGGAAGTAGATAAGTACATTGTGAGAGCGTAGGCGAAAGTGGAGGGTTGATGCAAAGGGAACAACCCGGAGGTTAGGTATACCCTGGAACGAGGAGGAGGCTATGGCGAGAATGTAGGAATGCGTAATCGGACGGTGGTTACTGTGGAAGCAGGAGAAAGAGTATGACGAGAGCAGAGGAATCTAGCACCGTCATTTGAACGTACCGATTGCCGATTGCTGCGTATCACTCCGCCGATGGCACAGCGGTAACAGCGGCAAGCCGCCACGCGCAACATTTGCCACGCGGATGACTGAATGGCACTCCATGCGTTGGCTCACTCCTTCTCTTTTAGGAGGTGAGTTCAAAAAAAGAAAAGGGCGGGAGCCGGGACGTTTAATTCTATTTAATAGAGAAATCGGCCGCGTAGCACAGTAGTTCGAAGTTTCTAAGAATGATCGGAGCGTGCAGATCGAGTTCCCGCGGTAAAGAGACTAACAAGGTCCGCAAGGTCTGGCAACGCCTCGGCGTCATCTGACCGTTCGACGCGCCGTGACGCGGAGCGCAATTTGCACGACAAACAGGTCGCACGTTGTCCGCGCATGCAAGCGTAAAGATAAAATGTAAAAGAAAAAAAAGAAAAACGCGCTTTCGCGCTTTCTGACGGTGACGCAGCGGCACGGAACGATGAAAGGCTGCCGACCGCCAGAAGCCCCTTCATACGCACACATGCCAGTTTACAGCAGGGTCGCGGTATCGCGCTCAGCGCGGCGGCCATTGCGCCCACTCTGTCTGCGTGCTTGCGCAGCTGCAATTTCGTTCACTCGTCCGCCCGTGCCCGACACATTTTATCTCCGCTCGAATACTATTCCCCATTTTTCGTCTTCCTCGCCGGTCACCGACGGCGAAGTGGCTGACGGACGGCATGGGCGGGCACTCCGCCTGACGGGGGTAACTGACCGAGGCTCTGCGTACACGTCGATGTGTTCGCATATGTGCCAGTGGACACGCTCTCTCTACAGGCCATCGGTCTTTCTCATCGCGCTTTCAGAGCGCCTTACGCAACGGCGCGTGCTTCGAATGCTGATGTGGAGCAGAGATTCGCCTGCGAGAACCAGCAGCACTGTTTGTCGAGCACACGTACTGTAATCGCTCGCATCTAACCCAGTGAGCCAGGCAGAGAGGATGGCTTTCGTCGGTATAAGGCGAGACTAACGGGAGGGGCCAGCCATTCCACTGAAGATTTCCAAGGTCGCTCAGGCGGCTCTTTTCATACCGGTTGCTACGAAGCTAGAGGTGCACTACGTCGAACGCCATGCATCTGCCTCTACACTGCGGACCAAACAACCGACAAAGGGGCTGGCAGGCAACAATCCGCGCTTTCTCTGCCTATAATCGCTGAGCTAGGCGGCGCCACATGCCCTTCTTTTCGATTCAGTTGTTTCTCTCGATGACGATTGATTGCACTCTGCGTTCAGGCATCCGCAGCAGTGACCGATGTGCATAGTACTTACACTCTTGTTGGTTGCGCATTACGCCTCGCCCCGCCCAACGTGCGCATGCGCCATGATGGATCTCTGCGCACGCATCGAGAAAGTACGTACTCCAGCTAGGCCTCCCGCGCCATCGGTTACCTCTATTGCCGTACTATCTCTACGAGCGAGTAGGCGTACATTTGTGCTGGTTAAAGCATCCAGTTTAACTAAGCAGCTGTTTTTCAAAGCGCAGGACTGGCAGGCGAGCGGGAGCAGTGAACGCTGCATTAAGAAGCCCCTCTTTTTCGGTCGTTAGCCCGGTTCGTGGTCCTCGAAGGAGTTCAAACGCACAGAGTCCCGCTCTTGTACTGTGCTTTTCACACCTCGTTCTATTCGCATCGCTTCTGTTTTGGAGCGCAAGCGCTTTAACCGACGTATTTTGAGCAGCTAGACGGAGTGGTTGTGCGTGCGTCGTGCTTGCGTGAGTGCGTGCGAGGTGGGAAAAAAATTTAGGCGCGAACGTTTAATAGCAACGAGCTAACCTTGGAACGCGCAGCTGGTCAGCTGAACGCGTTGTGCACTCATCTGTACGAAGGACTATTAAACCTACCTTTAAAGGGGCTCCCTTCATCGTGCAGGGCCAGTGTATATTTACTCCAGTCATCTGCAGCGAACGCTATGCACATAACCGATCTCGTATCGCGGAAAGTGCGCCTGCTGGCGTTACGGTCAGTGGCCGAGATGGCGGCGGCAATTCGGACTGCTGCTACCACGCGGGATAGGACCCGATGCCTCACCTGTATGGACCACTTGCCGCCATCCACCATGCGTCGAAAAAAGGTGTGCAGCAGCGCAGCGCTCTCTTTGTACGGGGTGTGACGCGCGCGTGCCGCGGTGGTGGTTATTATATGGGCGTCGCCGCTCAGTGGATACCGCATGAATGCGGATTTAAGCACCCTTCGATTAGGAGCGCTTCCCGTGCTTTTATGCAGTGACTGGGTGTGAAAAAGAAAAACGGTAGTGTCTTTAACGCAGGTAAACCGAGTAGACGTGAGAAATGTTGTGTTTTGCCTGGTTGGCTCGTAGTTTTTTTTTTTTTTTGGTTTGCTGCGTCGTTGGCACAACTGGCGACGATATTAGATTCAGGTTAAGCGCTGATCGAGGTTCTGATCTGATATGTTCGTGCCGGAGATGGAAGTCGATGCAGACGACGATGTGCAATGCACAGCGCGAGAGTGTGTTGCAGTGTAGCGATACATGGTGCTATCGTGCGGTGGCCAGCGAAGCCGATCTGCTCGCTCAGTCGCGGGTTCGAATCCTTAGTCGCGGAAATATTTATCTTATTTCTGAACGGGCTATTGCTATGCTAGGTTTTGCCACAGTTACCTTCAAGGTCAGGCTTCACACAAACTCAGTAGGCCGGTTAGACCTCGTCAACTAGTGCTGCACCACTTCACTGCACTTTTTTTAGTGCAATACTGCACTAAAAATAGAGAAAGAAATAACTGGCATTCTCTGGTGCTCCTTTTCCAGGACCTCGTTCAGGTTTCCACGGGGGTGATCTGAAAGCGTCCTCGTTCCAAGGTGTCCGCGCTTGTTGAGGAATCTGAGGTTGTCAAATTAAATCCTGAGTTGCACCGAAATGCGGCCTCCGTGACCGGGATTCGATCCCGTTGCCTCGGGCACAGCGGCGGAAGTGCGAGGGTGAGAATGCAGTCTATAGATTTGCTGTTTCAGGCGATTAGCACGAGGTTTAAAAGACAGAAGAGGAAAGACTGAAGTCGTTGGAGATTCACGAAATTTCACATACATAAGAAGTGGTTGCCATTTGCTTAGTCGTATCACGTTAATATATTGTGGGACTGCTTACAGTTATGAAAAGAAGTCCGCCACTGGTAAGCGGAGGCAGGCAGCTAACGTTCTCATCAGTGCTTGTCTCCGTTTTTCTGTGTGCGTCTTCTGTTCGTAATTATTAGAAGCACAACGCTGAACTAGTTCAGTTTAATTGGTCGAATATTACGGCCGCTTTGATATTACGCATATATCACGAGAGGGAAATCCTTGTACAACGGTTAATAGAAGTATGCGAATAGAGCAACCGTTATTCTTTGCACTGCGAGCGCCGAGAGCTTGCTAGCTATGGAGCGGGTGTCGGACTAAGCAGTGGTCGCAAGAGGGCGGGGTCAGCGGCCGAAAGGGCGACGCCCTTCGCTATCTGGAGTGAGCTGCAGGCGCCCCTGACCGCTATTCTCCGCAGGCCTGAAGCTATACAGAAGCGACGACGCAGTCTTCTCTCCATGTTTTTTTCTTAAGTGCTTGTTCGTATCACTTGCGCGTCGTGTCTTTGGGGTGCTGTGCTGCGCGCTTCATTGGAAGGTTTGCATGGCTACATCTGTGAGGTGTGCTGCCGCACGCTCCTGCATGGATAGTGCACAGTGAACTTGGGAAGTAGGAGAAATTTGTGGTGCTCCCGCCAGTTTTACTTATTATTTAGCTAAAGAAAAACTTGCAGTAACCCGCGGCGTGTCGTCTATGAACTTAAACGTTTCCCACAAAATCTGTGTGCTAAAAAAAAAAATTGAAAGTGCACTTAAATTCTGCCTTAAAGGTGCAACGCGATAGCGTTAGTGGGTCACTTAATGTCGATATATGTGGGTTGTGTCATTCTCGACTTTACATTCGTAGACCCGAACCACCATACCACTCCTGACGCAGTGGTGCAGCGTTAAGCGATGCGCCACTGTCATGCGAAGGCAGGTGCACAGGTTGTGATATGCGAACCAGATTGCTCTTTCCGAGCGGCCAATAATTAATCTAACTGCCACATGCCACGGTGGTCAGCTTGCTCACAATCCGGTAGGCAGGTTGGGATGACGCCACAAGGTCACGTGACCTAGCTGGCCCCTCTAGTCGATTCTCCGGGGATTTTTCGCTCACAAATAACGCCGACGACGGCGCAGGATTTCCTGCAGAACGGCAGCCTTAACGCTATCGCGTTAAAAAAATATATAGTCTAAAGACGACTGCGATTCTCCGTAATGCGAACCTTGAGCGCAGCTCTGTCGGTGTCTCAGGCTCTGTTGGCTCATTGTTTTGCTTTGATGGGTCTTCGGCACGTTTGGCGCATCTTATTGAATGGTGACGTCATTAGCATATCCAATTGGTTATTGTTTGGTGACGTCAGTTATAAAGATCTCGAATTCGTATTTCCATTGGTGTACCTTATAAAGATCTCGAATTCGTATTTCCATTGGTGTACCTCATTTTAATCTCATTCATATCAATCCTAGAAAACCAAACAGCTAATGCTCGTTACTTCAACGCCTTCCAGACGGTGGCGGCATATTTTTTGCGTTTCGCCTCCATCGAAGCGCGGTCGGGTTCGAACCCGTTTACTCAGTCTCAGTGGCCGATTATGTTCGCGGCAATACGATACATGGACCCAGCCCCTGGAAGATGAAGGCGTATCTCGGCGTCGTCCGCTTCGAAGCTAGTGTGCCCCCGAAGTTGCATTCAGAGGACCGGCCAACGCCTATATACCCACTTCTACAAGCTCGCTAGCGCCCGCCGCCGCTGCGGACAGGTTTGGGTATTCACAGCGAAACTATAGAGCGGCTCTCCGCTACGCTCGGACAGTGCGCGCGCGGCTGCCAGCCTTACCTTGCGAAGCGTCTGAAACGCCACCGCTGCGAATGAGAGAAATAAGAACTATAGCACGTGGAACTATATTTGTGTGTATTCGCTTAGCACGCGAGGTGTATTCGCGGACTAGTCTCAGCTGTCCGCTCCACTTATTAAGCCGCCCAGTGGGCAGTAGATGTATGCGTGCACTGAGCGAATCTTCGTGCGGTCATGCTGCATGGAGTTCATTGCCGCCATTTATTAATCATTTCAGTTCAGTCCAGTTCATTTCAGTTTATTTCAGTCATATACAATGGCTGCGGAGGAAGGAAAAAAAAGCCGCACGCGCGGTTTGACAAAGCTCCCATCTCCCGTAGCGGTTGGACACGGCGATGGCAGATAACAGCACAAAACAAAAGCAACAAAATACATGAAATAACAAATATGCACGATAGATAGATAGATAAAGAGGAGGAGGGAAGGCAGGGATGTTAACCAGAAAGGGCTTCCGGTTGGCTACCCTGCACTGAGGAAGAGGGATTAGGGGGCTAAAAGGAGGAAGAGAGAAGGGGGAAAAGGCATAACACACACACGCACAACGCTGTCACAATTTGTCACTCAATCCAGTCGCTCTCAAGTAGGCAAAGAGTGCCTTGTATGCCTTGAGGGCAGTCGACTGCTGTGGCCACGGACCGAGGATCTTTTGCTCTGTTAATGGGCGAGGATCGAGGCGGTCCAGGGCACAACACAGTGTATGTCCTGCACTCGCAAATGCAGGGCACTCACAGAGAAGATGAGCGATGGTCTCCTCACAACCACAATATTTTCGTAATATTTTCAATATTTTCACAATATGCACAATATTTTCGTAATAGATCACCAGCATAGTCACTGAACTGTTACACACAGACAAATGATAGCATATTAATCACATCACGTGGATACCTTGTATATTTTACTGTTGGATACTATTCACTGTTTTGCAGGAAGATATTTCTGATACTGTTATATGAAACGGAGAGAATGGATGGACTAGCGAACGTGTATCTGTTCAGAAAAGACGGTAATACATAGCATAGTGTTTTAAGTCCGTAATTTGCCCGTGGACGAGGTGCATACCAGTATTCATAGTGTCTTGTATTATGAAGAACGGCATTTTCCCGTAGATTAGCAAGGTCAGTTAAAAATTGGAGGACGCTTAAGCTTCGTCTGTAAGAGTGAGACGCGACAGCGTGTCGCAGCGTTGCCGAAGAGTACGCGGAACGCCATCGCCCGTTCGGCGCGACGCGTGGCCCGGTGGACAATCCGCCTTTTTCGTTTTCCTGTGCTGCCACCTCGCGTACAACGCTGGAAGCTCACTGGTAGGGTACTGCGCGCCCAACCCGGCCGGACTGAGTGCCGCTGCGGAGCACGTTTTGTTGGAATCTGTCAACGATGGCGTGTCCTGGGCAGCACCTGGTACCTGGAGGATTTCTAGGGTTGACTGATGGCTGGGTGCGAAGTCCGAGGCAGGCTGTAGTGCCCACCGAAAAGCAAATTCTTCGGTATCTCCGATCATCCAGCATGCGATGCGAACACCAGCTAGCAAGGGCCGCCGCTTCAGAGATGAAGGCTACATTCGGAACATAATGTTCAATGAAATATCCCCGATCAGTGAGGTTGGCGTTTTCCGCTGTATATGCCTGCCATCCATGAAAGGTGGATACTACATCGTGCACGCCATAGCACAGAAAACGACTGGGGACAACAGTTTCCACAAGCAATCGTTGTGCTCAAGCGCTGTAGAATAGCTACACGAGCTACAAAAGCACAAGCGTACTCGCAACAAAGTAGCTCTGCTAGCATTTCACTGTATTTTCCCACAACACACCGCTGCATAGGTTAAACAAGCATACGCGTCCCTAAAGACGAGCGCGAGAGGCGCACATTAATCCATTCCGGCGATACCACGCAGAGCTCTTCATCATGGATATGATTCGAACACACGCATAACGCACCTTCTTCTTCTTCTGCCTCTTAATACATGGCACATACCCACACGGGGGGATTGGCCAGGGTGTAGTGGCATTAACAAGGAAATGTCCATAGGAGATTATGACAAAATTTTAGCACCATGCGTGAATGCTCTCGTAGCTTCTTTTTCGTTGTCCGCTCCATCGCGCGTTGAAAGCGGCTCACAGCACTTGCTCATTCGGCCTTCTTGCTTGAGAAAGCAAAAAGCGTCGGAACGAAGTCTAAATGCCGCGGTGACATTCGAGGCCTTCCTGGCCATGAATAAAACCTTTCGTGATAGACTGCACACGCATTTAAACGCAGTACCTCGCCGGTATCTGTCACAAAGTGATTCTCTCACAGCCTAATTGACGTGCTTGACGGTGCCCAAGGGCGGCACGATCGTCGAGCCGGCGAACTGCTTTTATCCACGCTTCGCGTCGAAGGCTGTCCCGGGAAGCTCTCGGAAAGCGAAAAAATCTGAGTTTACTTCCCTTTACATATTGGGCTTTGCTGCCGTATGCAACACATTTCGTTGGTATCGCCAAATGCGTCGCGCTGAACGCCCGACGGCTGCAGCAACGCACCCCGCGTAGGAAGCCGGTTTATTTACACTTCCACGGCCGGTCTCGAGTGTAGCGCGCGACCCAATATGTTTCGCGACACCGCCGCCAGGGGATGGCCGCATGCGCAGTCGCGTCGTGAAAAAGGCGAATTTAAGGAAAGGACGCTTATTTCACATATTTCTGCGGACACTCGAACTGGGCCGTAAGGGAAGGAAAATGAAATAATAATAATAATAATAATAATAATAATAATAATAATAATAATAATAATAATAATAATAGTTTTTTGGGGAAAGGAAATGCAGTATGTGTCTCATATATCGTTGGACACCTGAACCGCGCCGTAAGGGAAGAGATAAAGGAGAGAGGGAAAGAAGAAAGGAAGAAAGAGGTGCCGTAGTGGAGGGGTCCGGAATAATTTCGGCCACCTGGGGATCTTTAACGTGCACTGACATCGCACAGCACACGGGCGCCTTAGCGTTTTGCCTCCATAAAAACGCAGCTGCCGCGGTCGGGCTCGAACCCGGGAACTCCGAATCAGTAGCCGAGCGCCCTATAATCACTGAGCCACTACGGCGGCGAATTGCTTTCAAGGAAAGGAAATGACGCCTGTCACATTTCTCGCTGGACACCTGGATCGCGCCGTAAGGGAGGAGAAATCGATTACTTAATTAATTAATCGATCAATCGATCAACCAATTGATCAAATACATTAATCAATCGATCGATCATTCAATCAATCAGTCGATCGACGATCGATCGATCGATCAATCAATCAATCCTTAACGCCGTCGCGTTAAAATTCCTTTCCTTACGGCGCGGTTCAGGTGTCCACCGAGATGCGCCATTTTTCGCTCACGGCCAAAGACGTCGACACCGAGGACACCGGCTTTTCTGTGACACGAGCTCCTTAACGCTGTCACGTTAAAAATTTAGCGTAACTGTGTACTTGAGACTTATAAAGCTGAATCACTTGGTACTGATGGATGGCCATTGCATCCGTAATGCGGCATTTTAAAAATAAAGAACTTGCATTTCTTTACCAAAATACTCTTAATGCCTTTTGTGACGTAACCACAACCGATGAGTGGTGGCTAAGCGGTTATGACGACGAACAGGGTGCAGGGTCGAATCACGACCGCGGCAGCCGCATTTTAATGCAGGCGTAATACAAAAGGACCCGCCGCGGTGGCTCAGTGGTTAGAGCACTCGGCTAATAATAATAATTGGTTTTTTGGGGGAAAGGAAATGGCGCAGTATCTGTCTCATATATCGTTGGACACCTGAACCGCGCCGTAAGGGAAGGGATAAAGGAGGGAGTGAAAGAAGAAAGGAAGAGATAGGTGCCGTAGTGGAGGGCTCCGGAATAATTTCGACCACCTGGGGATCTTTAACGTGCACTGACATCTCATAGCACATGGGCGCCTTAGCGTTTTTCCTCCATAAAAACGCAGCCGCCGCGGTCGGGTTCGAACCCGGGAACTCCGGATCGAACCCGACCGCGGCGGCTGCGTTTTTATGGAGGAAAAACGCTAAGGCGCCCGTGTGCTATGAGATGTCAGTGCACGTTAAAGATCCCCAGGTGGTCGAAATTATTCCGGAGCCCTCCACTACGGCACCTATCTCTTCCTTTCTTCTTTCACTCCCTCCTTTATCCCTTCCCTTACGGCGCGGTTCAGGTGTCCAACGATATATGAGACAGATACTGCTACTGATCCGAAATTCCCGGGTTCGAACCCGACCGTGGCGGCTGCGTTTTTATGGAGGCCAAACGCTAAGGCGCCCGTGTGCTGTGCGATGTCAGTGCACGTTAAAGATCCCCAGGTGGTCGAAATTATTCCGGAGTCCTCCACTACGGCACCTCTTTTTCCCTTTCTTCTTTCACTCCCTCCTTTATCCCTTCCCTTAGGGCGCGGTTCAGGTGTCCAACGATATATGAGACAGATGCTGCGCCATTTCCTTTCCCCAAAGCCAATTATTATTATTATTATTATTATTATTATTATTATTATTATTATTATTATTATTATTATTATTATTATTATTATTATTATTATTATTATTAATACAAAAGGCAGTCGTGTACGGCGCGATGTCAGTGTACTACGGGAAAGAACAAACACCAGGCGGCCGAAATTTATTTGAATCATTACACTACCGCACCCCCTTTCTCTTCCTTTTTTCACTTCCTTTTCATCCCATTTCACACGTTGCGATTGAGGTGCCTATCGAGAAGTGAGACAGCTGCTGGGTCTTTGACTCTAATATCTTTAACGACGTGAGCCGACTATCTCACGCCTCATAAAACAGCCTGCCAAGTGCACCCAGCACCACATAAATGCCTTAAGTCAGAAGAGAGCACCCTTAGAAGGTTACAAACTAGCGCATATCCAACACCAGCTAGGTTACGCGAGTGATACCCCACACTACATACTCTCCGCAGTGCCCGCACTGTGGGGAGGTAGCTAACCTCTACCACATGGTGTGGGCATGCCAGTTTAATATCATAGTTGACCCCATTCCAAACCCCTCGGAGGAGCAGTGGGAGGCTGTTCTGCTCAGTGATGATCCTGCCCGTCAGCACTGGCGGGTGGGGAGGGCCAGCGCAGTAGCAATAGCCAGTGGACTGCCGGACTAAACGGCCCACCCAAATGCTGTAAGATCGGCGTCAATTAAAAAAAATGGTTTCAATCAATCAATCAATCAATCAATCAATCAATCAATCAATCAATCAATCAACGCCTCAAAATATTTTTCATGTTTTCTGCGATGTAAGCGCAGCTCGAAGGTTCGAAATTAATCCGGAGCTTTCCACTACGCGTCTTTTTCTCTCTTATTCCTAATTCACTGCCTCCATCCCTTTCCTTATGGCACGGTTCGGGTGCCAACCGAACATAAGGTACTACGTCCCTATTTTCCTCATAACCATTATATATAAAACTGCGGAGAAAAATGTTTGCTCAAGTTATGACCTTTTTTTAATTATTAATAAACACCTTTGTTTTTCAAAATTAATTATTGAATTGCACAAAGATTACTCTATACTTCCCATGCATTTTAAGGTAAAATTAAGGCCAGTTTTCTCAGCAGCTATTACGCGCCAAAAAGTAAAAAATGCATAAGTAGGCGAAACATTACCGCCACTGCGCCGCCGCGGTGGCTCAGTGGTTATGGCGCTCGGCTCCTGACCCGAAATACGCGAGCTCGATCCTGGCCGCGGTGGTAGAATATTGCTGGAAGCGAAATTCTAGAGGCCCGTTTGCTGTGCGATGTCAGTGCACGTTAAAGAACCCCAGGTGGTCGAAATTTCCAGAGACCTTCACTATGGCGTCCCTCATCGCCTAGTCGCTTTGGGACGTTAAACCCCATAAACCAAACCATTACCGTCGATGCCTATTAGGGATTTAGCTGTTCTCTAGATCACCATGCAGAGACCTATATACTTCTGTGACAGCCAGTTCTTTTCTCTAGCGATAATAGATGCCTCTTACCGGCCAATGTTCCGGAATCCGGAACGTCGTTTAACATTTCTAACAGCTATTACTATGGCCAGCTGTCCTGCTTTCCTTATTCACCTGAATTTACTACCCCACCAGACGAGATGGCGTGAAACCTTAGATTTATTCTATTAAACACAGCCAAATAAAGCCCGTTTTATTTAATTCCCCATTTCAAGAGCTAGTCGAAGCACACTTAATGGGCCGATACCACCGACTCTCATGGAAGATAACCAGGCAGCAACTCTTAAATCGACTACAAATTCACCTCCCTGCTCAAATCACTGCTCTGTATTCCCCTCCCCTAAACCATCAGCGCAAACATTTACATCTCGCCAACCCTGAAAAACACTCACCCAGACTACAATCACGAGCGACGCGTTGTCAGTGCTGAGACCCTTCGCAAACGTTAACCCCCATCCACCCCTGCCGTCTATGCGGACGCCGCTAAATACCGTGAGCAGTCCGCGTTCGCTATTGCAGTGACGGGCAATGCTCACAAATTAGTTACCTGTGCCACCATTCGGAACTCGACGCAGTCCATCGAAGCGGAAGAGGCGGCAATAGCCCTTATGGTTACTCACTCCGGCTCAGAATACGTTTTCTCTGCTCCAAAGACAGCCATCTGCAATTTCGCTAAGCGAAAAGTTCACGCCCCGGCCGCTGAGATCCTCCAATCTGCTCCCCCTGCCCATCACCACATCACCCGGCTGTGGGTTACTGCGCACTGAGGACACCCGGGCAACACGAGCAAGCCCACGAGCAAGCCCGAGCACTCGTCAACCGTGGCAGTGGACGGCCTGCCCTCGTTCCGAAGTGCGAGGGACCGCCTCCTGACCTACCATGCACGACATCACTATTCATTATAAAAACTTTCTTCAAATCTACCGCCTCCCCCCTCTCCCTCATACATAGAGGGGAGGAAATTTCCAAACTGTCACTTATGCCCAAGCACCAGAGCGGATTTTCAACATACCTATCAAAATTGCCCAAACCGAAAGCTCCCTTCCAAGGGATGGAATCACAGGAGCGATGGGAGGCTGGTCTGCGCAGCTCATAGGCGGAGCTACAGCTTCGCACTGTGGGCTGGGCCTTGAAGGTCGCCGCGGTCCAACAGTGCCCGGCTATCTAGAGTAGCCCCAGAGCCCGTCGCCGTTCTGCTCAACGCGCCTCCCCCTTCACCCACCCTCGCCTGATCCACTGAAGTGGATCTAATAAAGTTAGTTATTGCCAACCAACCATTTCTTTAACAGAACTCAAATTATTACTTTCTAGAAAATACTTTAAGTTTTATAAATCTTCGCCCACAACGCTGGCTGTTTTGCTGCATTTTCTGCGTAAGGACTATTGTGGGGAAATAAATACTGCATAGATTTAATCATTCGAGTTAGCAGCTCTAAAGCACTGTGCAGATAAAGATGGAAAAAAAAAGCAAAAAAATGACATTTTTTTTATATTGAGGATCACAGACTAGAAGCATTATATATGGTTGCCGTGTACTTGATAAGCTCTTTGCCATCCTGTACTAAACGTGGGTAAGCTGACCATGCCGAAGGTCCTGATTGCTAATATTATTTATGTTTTGTGCCCCTGCACAGCTACTGGCTCTTTCTAAGCTATCACTTCACAGAGTTTCTTACTATTACCTAGAGGGAAAGCTGGTGCCCCGCCTATGGGAGTTTGGAGCTTCCTCGAGGCAACCTGTACCACCATGGGCGCTCTAAGCATCATGGGGCCGAGAGCTACCGACTGCAGGACTGCAACTTTTGGCCAAAAAATAATGAAAAAACAAACGTTGTTCGATAATCAAGAATGTCCTATGACTCCTATCATTCAATATTCTGTCTATAAGTCGCAACAAACGAGCAGAAAAGCATGTAAATGCAAATTTTGCTCAAAATAAGCAATGGCTTAATTGCTCTCCTGTTGGCCAAGCATTACAGACCGCGAAAGCCAATATTTCGTGTATAACAGGCGCATTTTAAAAATAAATATGTTTAAAAAAATGTCGCTTCAACATTTTAAAAGGCTTTCCCACAGCATTTCGGAAAAGAAAAACCTTTTATTGGCGTCATGTGCTGTCCGTTTTTCCTACTATGGCTTTTGCGCACTACCTTTACGCCGAAGTCGTCTGCGCGCGGAGCGCGCCCTGGATACGGAATGGGACATCCCTGTAAAGCCATTCTGTGTTCCTGAAAAAAACCTACTGTCCTGCACCAAGCAGCTCACCGGCCCATGATGCTTTGCCCGCCCATGGAGGTTCAGGTGCAGTGCTACCAGCTTTCCCTCTAGTTAGTAGTAAGAAACTCTATGTTTGTACAGTTTGTTAACTAGCCCACCATCTTCGTTGCAGGCACTTTCGCTGCGTCCTGTGTACAGAAACATGAGCTTTGTTGCATGATATTCCTTTTGTGTGACTCGATGGCGCTGATATTTGCCCTTACAGCAACTGGGAGTCCTCTCATTACCAAAAGTTGAATTAGCATATAGATAGACAGGTTGTGTTGATGCATGTTGCGCCTTGGTTTCGACGGAGCCAGCCATGTTTGTGCAGGCTATAGTCAGTCAGTTCGTCGGAAATAGTGGCGAATCTCCGCGTCCAGTTTTTTGAGGTGGAAACGCATGTGATGAAAGGTTAATTTTTTTTTGTCATTGGTACGCTTTGACTGCATTTGGAACGCAAGCTGTTTAGAACTAGACGAAGCGAAAATACAAACTGTATATTCTACAAGCTTATACCTCTGCTTTCCTTTGCGCGTAAATAATCTTGCAATAGATCTTGTGTACTCGTAGGGAGTAATTCGATGGCCTTCCTTAAAAGCTATTTCTATAGCACTAAAGAAGCCTCAGCTATTTAACCATCTCATTCTACTCCGAAGTTGCTATTAGGATTTCGTGCATACTATAAAATTCATTTTTGTTTTTTGCAGCGAACATACCCAACAAATTTGGACAAAATCATTTTTGAACGGGAAAGTGTTTATGAACGCAATCTTTTCATATATTGCAAGATTTCACTAAAACAGTCAATACATACACAGATCTGTCTTGCATACTCTCGCTGTTAAAGTTTTTGCTATCGTCATAAGCGTTCCACATTGGTTTTTTTTTTATGGCAGTCTTAACTGCTTGATGCGAGGAATAGAAAAACTTTGAAAGAAAAAATTTTGGTACGCATCGGAAGAATCAACCATTACCTTCAATATCTTCAAAACAGTGCTTGCAATTTTCTAATATTCAAAATTTTTGTCCAAGAATGTTGGACATGTACAGTCATGAGCAGCATGAGTGGGAACAAAGTTTCTACATGTAATTCCTTATTTCTGGTAATTTCTCCTCTAAAGTAGAGAATGACTTTCGGATATTGTATGCTAAGAATACAACTAGTTAGAGAACAGAAAAAACTATGCTTGTCACAGATAATTTGAGGCATAATCAATAAATGAATACTCAAACCCTGTTCCCTGTTATATTGCTCACGACTGTACCTCATTTCACTAACGCTTGTCCTTACCGAAGGCGCAGGCGGAACTAGCTTGTCGACATATGCACAGAAACTTCTTTCTGGGATAAAGGGGTTTTCCTGGCTCATTCTGCGGTACCAGAAGCACAAACCACGACTATACCATTTCGCGCACCTTTAGTTTAAGTTTAGTTGAACGAGCTATCGTTGATCTAATTGCTATGAAATTTTGAGCTAAGTGTTTGATAAATCTTGATTCCGGGCCAAATTGCCATACAATACTTTTGGAGTAGGGCAAAATTTAGAATTCCATTAGCCAGACGTATAGAAGCCACGCGAAGAAGCAAAGGTATTCTTGTTTTGACATTTTATAAACGCTTACAAGCAAAAGCATGCTCCCAAGGTATTTTCGTAGACCTTACCATTGTGCTAACTAAAACGCAACCACATGCGCTCATTTAGAAGACGAATTCATGACTGTTGCTATTTTTAGTACATAATATTTAGTAATGGTTATTGAACAAAATGTGGTCTCTGTTAGGCATTTAAATTTATAGTTTAAAACAATATATGCGATACTTTTTCTTGATCTAGAATTACCAGGTGCTGAACGTCATCCAGGGAAATTTTAAAGAAAATCGGAGAGGTCTCTTTTAAAGAAAATCTCCGTCATAGTACGCCTTTTTCGAATTTATGGAATTCTAGATGATTTCAATACCTAATTAAACATCATCTACCTGTTCTAAAAGTAAAATTTTGCCCACCGATAGGGAAAACAACGAATTAATACTGTCAAAAAAATTTCATCCTCAGGTTCTTAATCTTTCTTGTCCCATTATTCTGCTATAAACTTCCCTTATTGGAATGCCTTACTTTTCAAATAATGAATGCTTGTGATTTTTTGCTGCAAAATTATAGCTTCGAAAAATATTTCTGCATTAGTTTCGACAGAAAAGCTAGCATAGAATTACTGAAAGAGTAGCCAGGTTCCAAAAAATCTCATTTTACTTTCTGCGGAGATCCAAACTAGCGATTTTGCGAAATCGCAAAATGACGTTTTTCACCTATTGTGATACACGATTTTTCAAAAAAAAAATAAAATAAGACGGTGTTTCTTGCAAAACTAAATGCAATTCCCTTGTATCTCCACATTTGCCCATCAAAATTAATAATTTCTTTGAAAAGAAAAAATGGTCATGGGACCTCGACTACCGTTCATAACTGAACACACCTACACACGCATATATACCGGGTGTTTCTGCGAACACTTCGAACATTCCTGAAAATATGGGGTTCAATGTAGCGAAAAAAATAGGTGTAGGACCACACTTCCTGCCCCGGTGGACACAATATGCTGCAACACCCCTCTGATTATCCAGGTAATTAACAAAAACTCACTAATTAACTTTTTTATCATCATAGCTGGGTGGTTAGTCCCAGTTGGGAGTTGATGCCGTGGACAAGACGACGTCATATGAGTTTTTGAAATGAAGAAAAACTCAATTTCTAGAGCCCTGCAGCGCGGAGAAATCCGACGCTTTTTCCCGCAGGCAACCGAACCTGAGTGCACGAGGAGCGCCGGAAGTATGGCGTGAGCGAAGCGTCCGATGTTGACGTGTCGCAATGAATGCAGCGCCCAATTAGAAACGCTTGCGCTAACTTTCCTCGCTAGGGAACCTCGGCGCTCAGCTTAGACCGCGACCGGCGTTATCGACTGCTTGGTCGCTCGGAGTAAGGAAAATTATAATCATCGTCTGCTACGGGAACGTCGATAATTGAGAGCCCTGATGGGCGCATCTGCAGGCGTTTTTTTGTGTGTGTGTTTGTGCGCCACTTCTGGTATGGCTGCCCGACGGGCTCATTTTTGTGTGTCATCATGAATTCATTTACTCACTAGGCTTATCTGTATTCTTATAATCGCTGCGCATCAGGAACCACGTCCGAAAAAGAAAAGCTTTGTCAGCGTGGCAAGGAGAGCTTGCGCGGCAGTGGCTGTGTGCTATCGGGCAGTTAGTTGCTCATGCGTTTGTGCTAGCGTGTGTTGGCTTCAGTTTCCCGATAGAGCGCAGCCGTTTGCATTTCAGGTGCTTGTCTTGGAGGTGCGAGTGTGACAAGGCCATTGCAGTGCCAGTGTTTCAAGTCACTTGAATGTGTGGAAGTGCCGCCTAGGATTAAAACGTCACGCCGCATTGTGTGAATTGTGGGAATGGCCGCGCCAGCGCTACTACACTGCCGAGAAGGTGGGCATTGTGATCGCTTGTGTGAGCTCGGAGCTGGAATCCAGACTGTATGTTGCCCAACATCCTGATAACATGTGCCGACTCATCCCACGTTCGTATCGATATTTAATCGATTTAAGTCTACTGGATCAGTTCATGTTCAGAAGTGAAAGAGACCAGGGAGCGCAACTTGACGATTTTGGCATTGATGTCCTCACGCACGTTTCTGTCAGGCCAGAAGCAAGTGTCAGGGAAATCGCCAACGGGTACGGAGCCAGCCCGACATGAGTTTGGAGGTCACTATCAAGACACACCCCTAACATGTGTGTCTTCACCAGGAACTGACACCGAATGACTTTCAGAAACGGCTCGATTTTTGCAATTGGTGCCTAATTAAATGTGATGAAGACTCGGAATTACGGCACAAAGTGCTTTGGACAGACGAGGCCCAATTTTGTAGGGACTACAATGTCAACTTGAACAATGCGCATTAATGGTGTGACAAGAGCACACATTGGTTACGCCGACGCAAGCACCAAGTAAAATGTTCAGCAAATGTTTGGTGGGGCATTTATGACGGCCGTATTGTCGGTCCTTACTTCATCGACGGAAACCTCACTGGGAAAAAGTACACAGACTGCGTCCTAAAAGGCGACGTCTCTGAATTTGGCTCAGAGCTACCACTGGCCGGGTTGAAATAGATGTGGTTTCAGCATGACCCAACCCCGCCACATTTTTTTCGTCCCATTTTCCCAACCAATGGATTGGGCTGGGGGGGGACACAGCGTGGCCTCCAAGATCGCCCAATTTGTCACCACTGGATACCTTCCTCTGGGGATACGTTAAGAACGAAGTTTTCGATACGGAGCCGGCGAACCTCGAAGACCTGAAGGAGCGTATTAAGATATAAATTGAAAATATTCCCCAAGAGATGCTCATTTCTGCTGTGAATTCCATCGAAGACTACATTCTACGGGGCATCGCAATGGACGGCAAGCATTTTGAACACGTGATGTGAAAACGGCTTCATTTCATCCCATATACTAGTTCTTACCCGGAGTGTCCAAGTGGGGCTGCAACCAACTAAATCCATACAAGGTACAAATTTCATTTTCTTTTTTGTTACGGAATTGAGAAAGTGCTAAACAGCTGCGGGCCAAGTTCCCTAATTAGGTACTAGCACTTCTTTACAGCACGGGACGTGTCTGATCCAGCACACGGCAACCGTATTGAGCCAGCCGGTACGGAGCACCTTAGTGCGAAAATTGCAATGTTTTCAGCTAGAATGTTTTCATCTACGAAGTCATTCGCATTTATTGTAGCAGTGAAGCCAGTGCTATTCACCGCATGTTTACAGGAGGCATTCCGAGGCCTGAATTGGGAACAGTTGGGGATAAGAGTTAATGGAGAATACCTAAATAATCTACGATTCGCTGATGACACTGCCTTGCTCAGTCACTCAGGAGATGAACTGCAAAACATGACCAATGAGTTAGACAGACAGATCAGTACGGTGGGTCTAAAAATTAACGTGCAGAAAACCAAAGTAATGTTCAACAGTCTAGCAAGGGAACAACAGTTCACAATTGGCAACGAGGTGCTGGAAGTGGAAAAGGCCTACTTAGGGCAGGTAGGGCAGCTGATCCGGATCATGAGTGGGAAATCACTAGAAGGATAACGATGGGGTGGAGTGCATATGGCAGGTTCTCTCAGGTTATGAATAGCAGGTTACCAGTATCCCCCAAGAGGAAAGTGCACAACAGCTGCATCTTACCGGTACTCACCTACGGGGCAGAAACGTGGAGGCTAACGAAAAGGGTTCAGCTTAAGTTAAGGACAACGCAGCGAGCCATGGAAAGGAAAATGATAGGTGTAACGTTAAGAGACCGGAAGCGGGCAGAGTGGGTGAAGGAACAAACGCGTGTTAATGACATCCTATTCGAAATCAAGAGGAAGAAATGGGCTTGGGTAGGGCGCGCAATGCGAAGGCAAGATAACCGCTGGTCCTCAAGGGTAACGGAGTGGATTACAAGATAAGGCAAGCGTAGCAGGGGGCGGCAGAAGGTCAGGTGGGCGGATGAGATTAGGAAGTTTGCAGGCATAGGGTAGACGCAGCTGGAAAAGTACAGGGTTGATTGGAGAGACATGGGAGAGGCCTTTGCCCTGCAGTGGGTGTAGTCAGGCTGTTGATGACGATGATGATGACGATACCAGCAATATTTACCGTTAAACAGGGATCTGCAGACTGTCGGAAAAGAGTACATTTATCCCTTTCACGTAGCTAATGACGAAAATAAAAAACATTAAGAAAACTCTCCGGAGTTACCCAGACAGGCAGAGCACCATGTGCTTTTATCAGTGTTCCCAAAAGCGACGGCCGCGTAGCAGGCGATGACTATCATTTTCATTACTCCGACTGACGAAGCAGTCGATAACGCCGGCCGCGGTCTAAGCTGAGCGTCGAGGTTCTCTAGCGAGGAAAGATAGCACACGCGTTTCGCACTGGGCGCTGCATTCATTACGACGACACGTCACCGGCGGACGCTTCGCTTACGCCATACTTCCAGCGCTCCTCGTGCGCTCAGTTACGGTTGCGTGCGGGAAAGAGAGTCGGATTTCTTCGCGTTGCATGCAGGGCTCTAGAAATTGAGTTTTTCTTCGTTTCAAAAACGGATATGACATCGTCTTGTTCACGGCATCAAGCTCCCAGTTCGGGCTAACCACCCAGCTACGATGATTAAAAAGTTAATCAGTTGGTTTTTGTTAATTACCTGGATAATTAGAGTGGTTTTCCAGCATACTGTGTCCGCCGGGGCAGGGAGTGTGATCCTACACCTATTTTATTGCTAAATTGAACCCAATATTTTAAGGAATTTTTGAAAGTGTTCGCTGAAACACCCGGTATATTACACGTATATAAGCAGGGGGCGAAAGTCGGATGGATCCGGCAGAACATAAACGCAGTTGAGTTGACACATGGTGGAAAAAAAAAAAAACTTTCTTTATTCTAACATTTCGGCCAGCGTCTGGCCTTCGTCAGAGTGATGTGGAACAAGCAAAAGACGCAGCTTTTATAAGTAGACGTGCATGTTGAGGGAACATTCTTGGTTGGCGAGTTGCAGCAGCAAACGCATCAGTATCAATCGGTAATGAAAGATAAGATTAATATTTATCTTGGTCGCTAAATAGCAGGTACCATTATGCTCAGTATAACCTGCAACACACCATCAGTGACCGCATTATGACTGCTTCTTGGTAGAAAATGAATTCTTTATTTTATTTATTCAATAGTGTCGGCGCCTTTTGGTAGCCAAATCAGGAGTGGGCTCAAGACGTGTACATTGTTTGGTCGACAACTGACAGCAAATCATCAACAACAACAATAAAAAGAAAACATATACATACGCACAGTAAAATTTCTGCGGAACAAATCAGCTTATAAGAGACAATTACGTAACATTTACGTCCAAGTATAGAAATCAATAAAAGCAGACGTTTGAAGCATCAAGCAAGATTTACTAAACTCATTAGATAGAACTGATTGCAGATAAAAATGTTTCTGCTGATGATGAGGTTAACACATCGTAAGGTACCTTGTTCCAATCGGCTATCGTTCTTAGAAAGAACGACAGCCTGCATGCATTGGTGTGCACTGAGGTAATACTAATGTTTTGTCATGTTTGTGCCGAGTTCTTCGTGTTCTATTGAATTGCATGTGAGAAGAGAAGTATATTTTAGTATGATTAATGATGACGGTGAATAACATTTTTAAACGGTGCATTTTTCGACAATTTTGTTGCTCTACACGAAACATGCTTGAGGATCTGCAGAGTAGCGAAGTCACGTCCACCGGTTGTCTCTTGCGGAAGTGCATGTCCTTGATTTGACCTTCTATTTGAGGCCTTCATTTGACCTTGAGCGAAGTCCTCTACTTCTCTCTTTCGGGTCGCGGTTAATTACATGTTTTTTTAGCGCTATGGGTTCGCACAGCATCGGGAAGTGTGCTTCGGACGCATATAATGAGTTCTTGAAGCGAAAAGCTTTACTACGCTAGCTTTTCGAGCCGTCGGGGCCGCAAGTTTGACCTTGAATGTAGCTAGAGGTCAAACCATGAGCATAACTGACGGACGGTAGCCAGGTTGGATACTAAGGTGGCCCATAAGGTTAAGGTCAAAAGTCTAAGTCGAGATAGTTGGTGTAATAGCCGCTGGTGTCGCTGCTGTAGCTGACGTCATATGTCTAAAGAGGAGGAGCATGAAGTCGAGGGATATCTATGCGCGCTCACTGCCAGAAGCTCGGAGCGATGGAGGAAGGTGAACATCCTGCCGCAGTTTCGAAGAAAGCAAGATGTTAAAAAAAATCCCTACTACTGTGTGTGTCAGCATGGCCATCTATGGAAACCGCCAGTCGCTCGACCACAAACGTAGCCAGGGAGAAGCCGCTTTTCGCTTTCGACCAGGGTTAACCAGAGCTACACCACCAGGAATTTTTTTGACATCTCGACCTCTACAGTCGCATCATAGGCAAAGGTGGTGTTAAGAGTGCCCAACTCCGAGACCGTTTGCACGAGGTGACTGAACGTCGAAAACGCAGCGGTTCACGCGAGCCGCTCGTTCGTAAACTGACGGACAGTTACGCAAGCTGCCAGCGCCGTCAACCACAGTTTCCAAACCTTCCCTCTTTCTCTTAACCTCGCCCTTCACGCGTTCCATCGCCGTGACCGTTGTCTTCGCCGCGGAGATGGCACGCGGGAGCGTGCGGACGCGGCCAAGCGTCCCGCTTTAATTGTGTCCGGCGTGCCTCGTGATGGGCGTCCAAGAAGTCGCGCCGACGAAAGGAGTTGGTGGAGGGGTCGGAGGAAAGGATGACCCCGGTCAGTGGAAGGGCCGCGTTTCGGAGCGGCGACCGCGTTTCACCGTCGGCCGACCGGCCGCCGCCAGCTCTACACTGGTCGGCACACACACACCGGCGGCTCCTCATCGCCATCATCATCTTCATACTCGTCATCCTCTCCGGTGGAGATGAGACCGCCAACACGCCCGAAGCTGCGAGGAGCCTTTTCCCCGTCTGCAGCACTGCGTGCACAGCCGTGAACGGTGTCAAAGTCGTCGTCGTCGTCGCCTTGGCATTGTGCGCGCGTGGCTCCTTCGCAGCTGGCGTCGTCGTCACGGGAGGCGTGGAGGGGCGTGCGCTGCCTGCGCTAAATCGGGGACGCCCGACCATCTCCATACACGCGCGGTGTGAAGTGAGCGCGCAGTCGCCAGGCCCTTTTCTCTTTCGATTGTGACCGTTGTGGGACTCGGTCGCCTCGCAGCGTTGTCTGACTCTGCGTCCCCTTTTTCTTCGGTTGGGGTGTGGGCGCCAATGGCGGGGCGTTAAGTGAGAGGGCGTGCCGCGCGGTCTTTTCTCCTAATGAGACGCAGCATGCGGTCAGAGTCTGTGGTGGCGGGCTCAGCCACGGGAGGCATCGCAATGGATGGGCGTTGGCACCGTTGGATGCGTGGGCAAGGCTTCGAGAAGGGCTGTGTGTGGAACAGATGCTGAGGACGGGTTTACATAAAGGGTGTTTTTTTTCTACACCGGCACCTGTTAAAAGGGCCGTTCCCTGGATTTAGCGTCGTCTGTAGTAGTCTTTTATAACCGGAGGGTGGTAACCATGCAGGAGGAGGAGGAGAAGGGGGGTTACCGTGCGACGAGAAGAGTACGGTGAAGGCAGAAGAATGCGCAAAGGAAGGGTGGCCGGCACGGGAACCTTCTTGAGGATTATTGGGGAAGGAGGGGGAGTATGGCGATTGCCGCGCAATTGACGGCAGGGTGCGGCGAGCACGTAGTACAGCAGACACTATCCGAGTCCTGCACTGAGGCCCCCGCCTACGAGGACTGGTCATTCAGTCACGAGGGTGCTGTGGCGGGCTAGTTGATGTAACATGACAAAAAGGAAGAGCGCAAACACAGGACAAAGTGTCGTTCGAAGTGGCGTCTGTGTCGTTCTTCTTCATAGCGAAAGGGCGAAGAGATGCCGGGATAATGAAACATATGACATTGTGGGGGTACAACAGGTATGAAGTACTGAGAGGTATAATGGTGTCGGGGCTTACTTTTGGGAATGCGGTTCTGTGCTTAAGGGCAGAAATTCCGTCGAGATAAGAACTAAATCGGAGAGCTGTTGGAAGATTAGCACTAGGTGCCCACGGGAAAACCACAAACGAGGGAGCACAGGGGGATGTGAACTGGGCATCGTTCGAAGCACGGGAAGCTCAGAGTAAAATACTGTACGAAGAACGCCTGAGGAAAATGGACGATAACAGGTGGGCAGCTAAGGTACTCAAATACCTATACACTACAGACACTATACACTATACTCCTACATTACAGATCTACACCACGCGTCTGTCATATTCCTCCTTCGTACCCCTTCTTGCGTAGCTCTCGATTCATCCGCGGCGCGGCGCTTTTTCCAACGACAATCTAAAGCCCCTTGATAATTTGCAAATTATCAAGGGGTTTTACGACGATCGGCTGGAGCAGCAGCTTTGCTCGCCGTTTGCAGAGGTGGGCTCAGGCGTTAGCTCCGCCTATCACTTGAGGATGCTGTTCTTTGTCAGACGAATCGAGCGTTGTAAGTGGTTACGTTTGTTCGTTTCGTGGCACAATGATTAGCTAGAAGTGTTTTGTGCGGATAAATGGTGTGGTCCGTGACGCTGACGAGGTGTCCTCGCAGCAGCACTCAAATGGCACCAGTTAATTATGGCAAGCACGGCTGCTGCTTTTAGTTTTGTGCGAAGTGTGGGAAATTTTAACCTCGTTTCTAGAAAAGAAGGGGACGCTCTCGTGCATTTATTTACATATATTTACAACTCATTACAGCAATAGCATATACAATACTTTGCATGTCTGCCGCTATATACATTACAACTCTGTGTTTATAGCCATTTACATTTCTAGAATTTGTGTATTTTCTTGAATTGAAACTTATTTACAGACATAAGAAATATGCATTGTAGAGCAACCACATTTGTAAGCGCGAGGAGGACAAAGCATCTCGTGCGCCAGCGGAACAACAGTGAACGAAACACAACACACCTAACGCCCGTCTGGACAACCTGTTCGTACGCCCTCGTGTGTTTGATCGCCCTCTCCTGAGGCTTGAAGCGACGACGACGGTAGAATATACGCTGATGCTGCGCTGAAGAAACGCTGCCTTGTGGTTCGGCCTTTACGTTGACTGCGCCTGAAGACGTGCTGAAGCGGACTTGATTTCGATTTTACCTGCCTCCTTTCCTTCAAGAGCTTTCTTTAGTTTTGCATTGTTTTACTAGCGCCTGGTTGTAGTCAAGACCAGGCAAAACGTCCGAAATGCTTCGGCATCAGCTGCTGCGCCATGCATCCGCGACTGTTTCGCTCCTTAAAACAATCGTAGCTGCAGTCTGCCAGGCACAAAGAAAAACCTTTATCCAGTTGTCGTAACCATGACAGCTCAGCCTGCAAAAAAAGTAGAGCTACGACTTGAAAGCTTCTGCTACTTGGGAGTTTCGGAAGATGCCTTCTCGGGAAGATATATCATTCCTTTAATTCATTCTCCCATTTTCCTTACTCGACATGATTGAGTCGCAAATCAATGGAGTAAAACGTATTACTAACTGCCTTTACCCTCTGATTTCATATTTCTGCGAAGCAGTTTCAGTACCTCTCCCGGAATGTTTCAGCGTTGTAGCTAAAAGACAAACATGATTCGAACAAGCCGCCGCAGCGTTTCGTTATACAATGCCAACGCCGCTGCACCGTACTCTATGTGGCTCCTTTTAAAAGCAGCGCCTGCAACGGCTCCGCAGTGAGCAGCGCCACGAACGGCGCGCTCTATGACGCGTCAATACCTGTTGTTGTTGTTGTTGTTGTTGTTGTTGTTGTTGAAAACTTTTATTGTCCAACAGAGAAAGACCACACCACCTGGGCCGCTCTGTCTCACCCCCCTTTACAGGGGAGAGGACTTAGGAGCGGCCCAGCCGCACGGGATGGTCGCATTCGATGCTGGCCGGGTTGGTTTCGCCGGCGGCCTCTTCTGCCAGTTGGACGGCGGTGATTTGGAGCTCAGGGTCCAAGCTCCGCAACAAGGTTTCCCAGGCTTCCCTACTGCTAATGTTTTGCGCCCTGCCTGGGGAGTAAGCGCACTCCCAAATTATATGGTCGAGGGTTCCTCTCGCCCCACACTTTTTACATTTATCGTCCTCGCAGTCCGATCGGATATGTTTGTTTAGTACTGGGTTTGGGTATACTCTAGTCTGCAGGCGTCTCCACGCCGTCGCCTGACTCCTATTTAACGCCGTGTTTGGTGGGGGAATACACCTCCGGCATTGCTTGTAGTGTTCAGTAATCTCTTGATACGAGATTGATCGCCCTTCTCTATCGTGTTCGGCCTGAGCCGACCCATCCTGTACAGCACGGAGGTAGAGATCTCGAGCTGCACTGTGGGCCGCCTCGTTACCGCTGACAGATTCGTGCGCCGGGGTCCAGATGATGTTGATCGTCCTATCAATCACTCCTTGTGTTAAAATTTTGGTGGTGAGGGGGTTTATTCTCCCTCTGCTGAAATTTTGGATTGCAGTCGTACTGTCGCTAATAATATATCTAGCTTTGATGCCAGCGCAAGCGATCGCTATCGCGGCTTCCTCCGCTATCTCGGTTTCTTTCCCTAGTATGGTGGCCGCCGTGATGAGGGTGCCCTCCCCATCTACCGCCACTATGGTCATGTATCGACTGTGTCTGTCCCCTGCCGCATCTACGTAGGCGACTTCATTTCGGGGTTTACCCCGATATATTCTTTCTATCGCTTCCGCCCTTTTCTGTCTCCTTTCCTTATTAAACTCAGGGTGCATATTCTTGGGTAGGGGAGGGATTCTTAGGTGCGCCCTGATTTCCCTGTCAATGTCGACCCTTTCCTTTTGCCCCCTGTCTGTGGCCATTCCAAGATTACTTAGCGTAGCTCTTCCCACTCGCGTCGTGCTGAGTCTTTCAAGTTGCGAGGTTTTAACCGCTTCCGCGATTTCTGCAATCGTATTATGCAGTCCTAGGGCCAGTAGCTTCTCCGTCGATGTACAGATTGGGAGCCCTAGGGCCTTTTTTACGCATTTCCCGATGAGCGCGTCTATCTTGCTCCTCTCATCTGCCTTTAGGTTCTGATATGGCGTGGCGTAGCCCACTCTACTAATGATGAAGGCCTGTACCAATCTTAGGAGGTTTTTTTCCTTGAGGCCGCCTCCCTTACGTGAGACCCTCCTGATGAGGTTTAATGTCTGGGTCGCGTGGTTTTCTAATTTGTTAATTGTGATCGTGTTCCTCCCATGTGTTTGTAAGTGGAGGCCCAATATTCGTATTGTCTCTACCTTTGGTATTTCCCTTCCTTCCACGTACACCTGTGGGTCAGAGGGAGGTTTGTTCCTAAGTGCCTTGTCATTATACACGAAGATTTCTGATTTTTCAGGCGAACATTGAAGTCCTCTGTCCTCCGCGTACTTTGAGATGACGTCTGCTGCCGCCTGCAGCGTTTGATTGATCTCTGCGTCGCTCCCTCTGTTGATCCAGAGGTTGATGTCGTCCGCGTACAGGCTGTAGTTTAAGTCGTAGTTCCCAATTTTTCGCAATTCCTTCGGGAGCCCTCTCATGGCCATGTTGAAAAGAGTGGGTGACAGTATCGATCCCTGAGGTGTCCCCCTGTTACCCAGCCTGATCACGCCGGATTGTATTTCCTGGAAAGTTATAACCGCCGTGCGGTCCGTTAAAAAATTTCGGATATAACGATAGGTTTTTAGCCCTATTCTTGCCTGCTGGAGCCCCTCCAGAATGGCTTCGTGCTTGACGTTGTCGAAGGCCTTTTTTAGGTCTAGTCCCATAATGACTTTGGCGTCTTTGGTTCTGGAATGAATTATGTCGTGCTGCAGCCGCAGCATGACGTCCTGTGTGCTCAGATGGGGCCTGAAGCCATACATCTCGTCTGGCCATTTCTCTGTTTCCTCCATATAATTTGAAATTCTGGTCTGAATGATGTGTTCCATTAACTTTCCGACACATGACGTGAGTGAATCAGGCTGCCTGTCAGGCGTCAATACCTGACAGGCAGCCTGATTACGATGAGGGATGCAGAGCGCCGCCTCGCGAAGAGAGAACGTTTAAAAAATGGTCTTCATCCGCTTTCCGTCGTCAGGCGCCACTAAGATGACACTCTCCCTCACAAACGTAGAGCAGGCGCGAATGCTAGCCGACGAGGGAGAGCAGAAAAGGGGGATAGGAGAGGGTGTTGGACGGTCGGAGTGGCCGTACTCGGCAGGCATCGTAAAAATACGGAAGGCGCTGGTTATACACACGCATAGCCATTCAGTGCCACTGGATGAGACGCAGGTTGAAAAGAAAATGATTTAATGAAGTTGCACTTAAAGGGTGTTACATAGGACTCACTTAGGATCGCACACAAAGTAACGTCAGTTGTCAAACACCCACGTGGACTGAACCGGGTTCAAAGCCGACCGCGGTGGCCGCGTTTCGATGGAGGCGAAACGCTAAGGCGCCTGTGTGCTGTGCGATGTCAGTGCACGTTAAAGATCCCCAGGTGGTCGTAATTATTCCGGAGGCCTCCACTACGGCACCTCCTTCTTCCTTTCTTCTTTCACTCCCTCCTTTATCCCTTCCCTTACGGCGCGGTTCAGGTGTCCGCCGAGATGCGAGACAGATACTGCGCCATTTCCTTACCCCAAAACCAATTTTCATTACGTTGACTGTCTGCTCGCCAGAGCACGGGCAGCGGCTTTTACCAACGGTGTCCCGGACAGCATTCCTTTAACCAAAGTCAATGAGGCTTTAAATAAACGCTTTCTTCTTCATCATCATCATCATCATCGCAGTCGCACACACCGACGCCGAACGCGCCGTCACCCACACTCTTCATAAGCCGTGCCTCGAGCATGCCATTCGCACAACCCAACGTAGGGGGCGCTAGCGAGCAGTCATGATGAAAAGCCTACACATGCGTTGCAGCAGCATCAAAGCAACTGCAACAACTGCAAAAGTATGCAGTGTGGCCCAGCTAGTGCTGACAGTCCGCGTGATTACGAGTGAATCGTCATTAACTCTTTTCTTGTGCATAACTTGCAGATGTATAAAGCAAAGACTGCATGATGTGCCCCATGCCCGCTTGAAGAACAGTTTGCACCGAACGACACTGCAACGGCGCTGAATACAGCTACATGGCAGAGTAAATCAAGCTTTGTGTTTATTTGGCACTAGCTTCCAGAATATGCTCCCAATAAGAGGCGACCATAAATTTCATTCCGTGTGTTTATGTACCCAGCCTTTTAGTAAATATATCGGATGTTTTTTTTATCATAAGATCCAAAATTTTTAAAAATAATTCTTTTCAGGTAAAGGGAAACATTTTGGGGTATAGCAATACCAGTGTTGGCGGACGCCTAACGCAGGATAATCATGTGAACTAGTAATGTAAGTAAATTCTAATAGACAGCCGGTCGTTAGTGACAGCCATGCCATATCTTAGAACTTCGAAAACGCAGTTATCCTCGCCGCTGTGGCTGAACTAATTTTTTCTGCACCGTGCCAAAATGCATGCACCTTCGAAAAGCATGCTGGCAAAGCAACTCCTCCAGTGCACGTAATTATAGTAGCAATAGTCAAATGCTATCAAACCACTGCGCCGAGGGTTATCACGTTTTCGAAATTCTAAAAACTGATATGGCTGTCACTAACAACCGGCCAGAAACCTCTAATTGCAATCAGGTGCCTATTGTTAATAGTAAAAAGAGGTACCTATTAGAATTTAGTAAACCACTTTACTATTAAACATTATTCGCTTTGTTTTTGACGTCCGCCAACAGTGTTATTACTATGCCACAAAAAGGTTCTCTTTACCTCCCAAATCACTTCTTTCCTTTTTTTAATTTGGACCTCCTAAGAAAAAAAAATGCACTGTAGATGACGAGCTGTTCGATTGGTGCAGCTAGAATTCTTAACTGACTGATATATTTGGGGACAAGTGCTTTGACTTTGAGTGGATGGATAATGAAGTTCTTGGTCTTGATTATTTATTCCGTCCTAAAAACTTACCACAACGTGCAGTACAGATTCAGCGACGTCGAGTACCGTTTCCACCCACACATTCCGCTGACGCTCTCAGTTTCGTGAAGAGTCCACAGAACCACGCCTCGTCAGCCTTCGAAAAGAAAAACAAACAAAAGAAGAGGCCTGATTTGCTAAGGCAGTCGATAAAATAGAATAAATTAATAAGCGCACGAAAACTTTACGGAAAGGAAAACCAGATGTTTACACACAAAGGAGTTCAAAGCGCACTGCGCGAAAAACGTGCGGATTCGGCGAAGTTGGTTACACACGTTCGCATAGTAGCACGAGCAAACAGAAACCGACTCGAGGTGGCTTTTCATCAGCTTCGCATGCACTTCTCACCGGGACTGTTTTCAATATCGCCTTAATGAACGCTTCGCGAGAAAAACACACATGGGACGACGACGACAGTATGCACACAGAGTTCGACCCGCAGTTCGAACTGCGTGCATGCTACCGTCGCCGCCATCGCATCTGCGTGTGTGTGTTTTTTCCCGCCATCACAGCGCACGGACGAAGGCGGGAAACGCGGGAAAGCGCGCGCAAACAGTGGGACTCGCGCGCTTTCACCAAATCCAATGATGGCGCGCCGCGCGCTTTCATCCGCGCGCGCGCGCGCTTGCGGCTGTTCTTTGCGGGTGCAGAGTTGGCGCGAATTTCTTCCCCACCTCTCTCTCACTCTCTGTCGCTTTGCGATACTGCGTTGCGGATCCTATTTATGCGCCTCTAATGCCGCAGACCTTGCAAGTCTCTTCCCTTCGCTGTAACGAACGTATGCACTCCCATCAGGCTAGCTTTGCTTTGAGGGATACTGAAGCGCTGTCCTTCTTCCTTCACGTAGGCTCTAAACGGAAAGGGGTAAAAAGGAGTAAGCTGTACTCTAGCTTTACTCCCTTTTAGTCCCGTATAGACGGGATTCTGTTTTCAGTGATACTCATGCGCAGACACACGCACCTAGGCCGCCGCGGTGGCTCAGTGGTTACGGCGCTCGGCTGCTGGCCCGAAAGACGCGGGTTCGATCCCGGCCGCGGCGGTCGAATTTCGATGGAGGTGAAATTCTAGAGGCCCGTGTACTGTGCGATGTCAGTGCACGTTAAAGAACCCCAGGTGGTCGAAATTTCCGGAGCCCTTCACTACGGCGTCCCTCATAGCCTGAGTCGCTTTGGGACGTTATACCCTCATAAACCAAACCAGACACACGCAGGTGGATGCTGAAGCGGCTGTCTTTCTTCCTTCACGTACACTCTGAACAGAAAGGAGTAAAAAGAGAGTAAGCTGTCCTCTAGCGCACCCCCTTTTATGATAGCGAGTGCGCTAGAGGACAGCTTACTCCATTTTCAGTGCCATATAGGCGTGTTTAGAGAGATAGTCACACGCACGTGGAAGAGCGAAAACATCGGTCTTGACAGAGCTCTCCCTCCATTCAAGTCTAGCAGCCGTCAGATGAAAAGATTCCACCAGCCAGCCTGCCTAAAACACTGCCTAGAAAGAATACACACGTAAAACTGAAAGCGGGGGTCGCGGTTACTGAGCTATAAGCGAGCTGCGCGGCACTCACTAGAGGTGACAACGAACGGTGCTGGTTGCTGACGTCTACAGAAATCGCGCTGGAGTGACTACGCCGCAGACGTGCCCAGGCCAGCTGACTCCCAAACGGGCGAGAAGGAGATAGGGAAGGAGGAAGGGAAGTTTTCGGGAATGGTTTGAGATATTTGGCCTTTTTCTTTACATTTAAGAGCCGGAATAATTCGCAGGCGAAAAGAACGCGCATGTGACTATTTGCCTGTTTTCGGAGGCTTGGCGTGAGATCCGAATATCTGGAGCTTGTTGATATGTTCTTCTCTAGTATAGTATTCAAGAGCTGAATTATTAACGCTAGAATTCTTCGAAGTGCTGAAATTTCGCAATATTTGCACCGTTCGTTCGCGATTAACGAATAGCGCGCACAGTGCTGATTCAGTTCATTACGCATGACCGAAATTGAAGCCATCTATAAAGCAGCATTATGGTATGGGTAAGTACGTCTTCGTTGCTGCATGACACAATTGCTGGATTGTTCCGTAGAAAAATGAACGGTTATATCCCTTCCCTTACGGCGCGGTTCAGACGTCCGCCGATATGTGAGACAGATACTGTGCCATTTCCTTTTTCCAAAAACCATTTTTCATGGGGAGGGTATTTCCACTCTTCTGTACTGTGAACTTACCTTTGTGTTTAATTCATTTTCATGTTCACATTCAAACTAGGAGCTTTTCACGGTTCAAGCCTTTGAACGTAGCACTACTTCAAGTACTAGCAGCATCAAACAGACAAACACTTCTTTGCAGCTGAACCAACGTTTTCGAGAAATATTCACTGCTGAAGAATAGATACAGGCACAATCCATTAACACTTCCCCGCAGCGGTCGGCGCGCCATCGATGTGAAACTCAAGCACTCTAATATTCTTTCTCCCTCAAGTAAGATCTCGTTTTGGTTCCCGTTTCAGCTGACGCTGGCAGTACATGACACAGAAAGCAGCCGCACTATGTGAGAGGTAAAGAAATTCCAACACTGTTATTCCTCATTCAGCGATAGGCATATGGACGAATGGACGGTTATTTGGGCGGTGAAATGGATGGATGGATGGATGGATGGATGGATGGATGGATGGATGGATGGATGGATGGATGGATGGATGGATGGATGGACGGACGGACGGACGGACGGACGGACGGACGGACGGACGGATGGACGGATGGATGGATGGATGGATGGATGGATGGATGGATGGATGGATGGATGGATGGATGGATGGATGGATGGATGGATGGATGGATGGACTGACGGACGGACGGACGGACGGACGGACGGACGGACGGACGGACGGACGGACGGAGTGGTGACCAAGCAAAACATAGTTACGATTCCCAACTTTATTCACCCGCTACATCATGCTACCCAATGATGATGAGCTAATCCCAGAGCATTCTTGCTTATTCGACAGTGGAACTATACACGCAGAACCCTCTGCCCCATCCCTCCAGTTTTGCAGGGGTCCTAATCGTCGTTCCGGTTCAGGTCATTCATTATCTCCTACGGCCACCCCGTACACCACAGAGTAGTTCTTTCTCGTAGCCGCGCTCACTGGCCGGAATGACCCAACACGCACCTATATCGCTGAGCTGATACGAAAAATAACAATAAAACGGGCATAACGGCCGTGAAGAAAGCAACTGCACCAAATAGAGAGAGCAATCACACGAGGGTGCGGCGAAATGAAAGAAGATAACGCGCTATCCGCGCCGTCCCGCTGGCGCCATTAGCGCAGTTATTGTTCTTTCTGCACACGTACAGTGTATGGCGCCGGTGGAAGGGGCGAGGGCGATCAAGGCGGGCGCGCGAGAGGAGGGATGAGACCCTGGGAGCCTCGTAAACGATTTCGAAGCCGGGCTCGCCGCGCCATGAAGATATCCGCCGTAGAAGGGAGCGGTGCGGACGCCGAGGCGAGGGAATTAAATACGCCGTGAACTCGTGGGGTTGGATTCTTTGTGAGCGTGTGCGCGCATGAAAGATCGTCAAATCGTTTATTTTGAAGCTGTTTGAGATGAGAGGAAGGGACGCAAATCTGGGAAAGCCATTCCCAGAGACTGGATTTATAGATCAAACAAATACCTTTAGCTTGCGCGGCTGGCGCCGCGCGTGCCGCTGCAAGTTCAAAATTAACGCGGGAGTTTTGTATGTTAGGTAGACCCTCCTGATGCTCTATGGCCTTCAGAACTAGACGGTGTTGGCATAGGAAGCATTTTATAGCGTCGACTTTGCAGTGAGTAGCAAAAATAGGTGATCACAATCGACATAATCGCGCTACATATTTATTCATTACAGCGATAGCTGTTAGGATTGCGCGTCATAGTCGTCCGGCGTCGTCGGCGTAACCGCTAGGTGCGTTAATGACCTCCCCCCACCGGGCGGATGTCATTAACGTACCCACCGCTCATTTACGCACCCACCTTATTATCTCTGCCAAACTGAGTCGCATAAGCCTACGGGTGGCTCTGTTTGCAACAGCCGCCTGCCAGTGCAGGGATGCACCGGAGTGCACCGGAGCCGGAGTGGAGCTCGCAGCTGTCATTTCTAGACATCCACATGTAAGTGCCGTGAAGGAACAAATGAAAGCATACAAGTATTTGTTTGTTTGTTTATGAGGGTTTAACGTCCCGAAGCGACTCAGGATATGAGGGACGCCGTAGTGAGGGGCTGCGGAAATTTATACCACCTGGGGTTCTTTAACGTGCACTTACATCGCACAGTACCGGGCCTTAGCGTTTCGCCTGCATTGAAATGCGACCGCTGAGGCCGGGGCGTACAAGTACAAGTAGTTTTGATGTGAAAGGAAAAACGCATTATCCACCTTTAGTGGGTGATTTCTCCATAAGTATGAGCAATAAACACACTCTTTCCTTTCTTCCAGGCAGCTTTTTCCTGGACAGATAACGCCTTTGAGAGGCTTGAAACTTCACTGAAGAAGTAACAACAGAAATTCGTTCTCATGTGAAAACTGACTGTTCTCTGTAATACTGTACCTGCTTTACGCAGAAAGAGAGCAAGCGAACAGCTTTATTTGTACCCGATCACCTATGGCGTCGCATCACTAAAGCCACTCTTATAAAAATGGTCTATAGACAGTCTATAGACTTCTTATAGACTCTACTGCCTTCCTATAGATATTTCTTTTTGTCTACCCATAGTATAAGGACTGTATATAGAAAAAAGTATAATAAATGTGTATGGCCATAAATCTGTAAATTGTCTATAGGCTGTCTATCGGATTTGTATTGCCCATAGACTGTTCTCTAGGGTTCGTCTATACACAGAAGTCGATGGACTGTCGAAAGAAATTTTTGTAAGGTGCAGCTTGGTTCTTCACCCCTCCTTCCAACCCGCACTTGGCTTTCCTTCAACGTTATACAGATGTACATAGCTGCGCTTCAGTATTTGTGACTCATTAATTGTGCTGTTGTGTCTACGCCTGCCGTGTGTTCTGAAGTTCCCATTGAACTTTAAGCGTTAAATGCTACGCCTGCTAGCGCTGATCGTGCTAATATTGTTCCCACCAAGACCGATGTATCGAACGCACCACGGCTTGTCACATCTGACAAGCCCCTCAGTCCCTGTGGTATAGAGAGAAGTGAGGAAACTTTATTTCGCCAACTGAAGTCATCAGGCTAACCTACAGTGAATGAGAGAGGGAGCGATAGATACGTAATCATCATCCTTACGTCCACATCAGGGCTAAGGCCTGTTCTATATCTTTCCAATTAACCCTGCCCTGTTAAAGCTGCGGCCACCTTATCGCCGTAACCTCCAATCTCATCAGCCTAGCCGATCCTCTGCCAAAGCCTCCTATTGGAATAACCCGCCGCGATGGAATAACCCGCCGCGAGTGCTTAGCGCGCTCGGCTACTGAGCTGGAGTACCAGATTCAAATCCAACCCCGGAGACCACATTTATGCTGGCGTAACGCAAAAGGCACTCGTGTGCTACCCGATGCATGAGTGCATCTTAAAAATCCCCAGGGGCTGGAAATTGTTCCAGAGCCCTCCACTACGGCACCTCTTTCTTCTCTTGCCCAGCAATTCTGGGCAAATGGATTTTTGAACCAGAAGCCATTTATGAACGAAATTTTTTGATATAATATAAGATTTCACTATAACAATCAACATATCAGCGCGTCAGCCGACGGCGGTCTTGATTTTTTTTCTATTAACGCTTTTGCTCTCGTCAAAAGCGTTCGCCGTTGGTTTTCTACGGTGGTCTTGACTGTTCGATGCGACCGGTGGAAAGACTTTAAAAGAAAGGTTTTGCTACATTTCAGAAGAATGGACTATTACCTTCAATATTTCCGTAAAGCCCGGGATACATGGAGCGTTTTTTGGGCGATTTTCGCCCGACGGCGCGCATTTGACGCCCGGTCTCTAAAAAAACGCCCGCCGCCGCCGATCTGGCCCTGCCAGATATTGACGCGCGGCGTCCGGAGAGACCGGAAGCGGCAGGCGGAGCAAGCCAATAGCAGCGCAGAAAGCCCGCTCTTCCGGTTTGGCCGCCGCCGCCGCCGCCAACATGGCCGCCATGGCCGACGAGCTCTGCTGTGTTTATTGCACGAAAATGTCGTTATCGTGAAAATAAACGCTTCACGAGAGATGAAATGTCACTTTTTTTGGAGAACAGGACCTAATCATGGATCGAAATGCCCGCTTTTCCTCCCTGAAGCGAAGGTGCTGAAGAAAACCGCAGCCGATGGTAGCCACGGCTGAGCGGGCATCGAAAGGTACGCGACCGCATGCATTCGAGCGCGCAAAACCTTGTAGATATCTATGCACGCGTGCTGCAATCAGTACAGTGGTGTCTAAATGAACAATTTCGCTATTCTGAATAAGGAGTCAGCGTCGCTGCTCTCAAAGAGCTCCTCGCTCAATGGTACTTGCCACTTGTTGATCATATTGCTTTCGCGCTGAGAGATACGCGGCGGCGGGCTGCCGCGCTTTTTCGCTCCATGTATCTCCGGCCGGGCGTCGCGGCGCCGCGACGTCTTCTGCCGCGCGAACATCGTCGGAAAAAACGTCGCATGTATCCCGGGATTAACAGTGTCTTACAATTTTCCAATTTTCAAAATTTTTGTCCGAAAATGCTGGACATGTTTCTTTTCCTTTCCCCATTTCCTCACGCCGCGATTGATGTGTTCACCGAGAACTGAGGCAGTTCCTGCGCCATTTGATAATAATAATAATAATAATAATAATAATAATAATAATAATAATAATAATAATAATAATAATAATAATAATTGGTTTTTGTGTGGGAAGGAAATGGCGCAGTATCTGTCTCATATATCTTTGGACACCTTAACCGCGCCGTAAGGGAAGGGATAAGGAAGGGAGTGAAAGAAGAGAGGAAGAAGGAGGTGCCGTAGTGGAGGGCTCCGGAATAATTTCGACCACCTGGGGATCTTTTACGTGCACTGACATCGCACAGCACACGGGCGCCTTAGCGTTTTTCCTCCATAAAAACGCAGCCGCCGCGGTCGGGTTCGAACCCGGGAACTCCGGATCAGTAGCCGAGCGCCCTAACCACTGAGCCACCGCGGCGGGTCCATTTGATATCCGAGAAACCAATTTCTTGTTCTCTTGGAGTCCACTCCGTCACCTTTACCGACCATCGAATATCTTGCCTTCGCATTGTATGCGCACTTGCCCATGCCCATTTCTTCCGAAGAATCGACTCATGCGCCTTGTATCATCGAATCGGGCACATTTATTCTTGATTAGACACATGATATATGACACAGACATATTTCATAAGTAGAAAAGATCAGATTGGTCATATCAAACAACCGGAGACCTCATCACCCAGACCCTAGCTGTGTGCAACAAAAATATATAATAATTTGTGTAAAAAGATTACACGGTTGCATTTTGACTTTACTTTGTCTGGTCTTCCTATGTGAACTCTTTTTTGTCCGTCTGTCCATCCGTCTGTCGGCTCACACAATTACATGGAGCAACTATGCAACGGTATATTAATCCCCACTCTGCATTAGTGCCCATCCTAGGCGCAGGTGCACCGGTCCGCACACAGAATGACGTCGAACGGGCACTTATTCCTTATACAGTAGCGCGAATTGTCGGGCTATAGTTGATGAACGGTAATTGGAAAGAAAATGTTTCCTCAAAACTGATGGGATTTAGGAGAGAGACGCAGACAAGCACTTGTCTTTCTCTTTTGAGTCCCGTCTGTTATGAGCAAGTAATAACTTTGCCGTGCTCCTTGTACAGCTAGGGCTGTAATACATGGTTTCAATGGGAACCCACGCCACCAGTGCAGGCCTAAGCCCACCTCGGTCACACAGGAGCACTCGATGTGACCGAGAGCAGATAATGCTGCGTAATAATTGATGGGCCCCCCTCTGTGGCAGCTTCGTCAACAAGCGCAACGAGGTGGTATACCCCCTGTATAACAGTTCATGCAGTGGGGTATTCTACGTGTACTCTGTATTAGAGGCTGTCAAATGTTTGATTAAGCGATCAGCACCTTATACAGCTGAATATAAGCAAAAGAGAAGAGCAAAAGTAAAACACGCCTGAATCGTACACAGCTTTCCTAATGCGCATTACTCTCACTTCGTATTCTGTGCAGCGACCTAAACAATAGGCTCCATTAAAATGTAACTATCGCTGAAAATTCACTGGGAATTAAGTTAAGCGTCAGATTGCCACGTAATTAACAATCACTCCTCGAGTATGAGCAAAATCGGGCTTTTTTTTTTACTGAGTTTTCCCATGGAGGAATGACTCATAAGCGGGCTTCAAGCTCCACTGAGAGGCAGAAATCAACCTGGGTATATTATGTGAACTGCATTTTGCCTTCACCTCCTTGACTTACACTTTTGCATTGTAAGACAAAAATTCGAAATTTGCATTGCAAAAAATTTGCGTTTTGCAGGCAAGCCCGCGTTTTTACGTTCTAAAATATTGTGTGCTTTCCTGCGCTGCTGCCGAGCCAAGCTGTTTGTTACGAGTTGTGCGGAGCCAAGTTGAATTTACAGCTGTTTGCCCTGTGCGCGTAGCCTTCTTCTGATCCCATTGAGTCATGACAGGAACCAGAGCAAAGAAGGATAGGGACGCGGAAGAATGTACTGAATGTTAACAGGAACTTAAAAGATTCCGAAAAAAAATGTTGGCTGAGTTCCAGGACATGAAGAAAAGCGTTGACTCCTGTAGCGAATCATGTGATGACATATCCGAAACAAAAGTTGATGTTAAGGAACTCATCAAGGAGGTCAAAGCGTTACGAGACACCAATCATGCAATGAAAGAAGAAAACCGCAAGCTTTCTGGAAGAGTAGATGAACTGGAATAATATTCCCAAATAAATAACCTTGAAATAAGAGGGGTTCCTAAGGACGGTGACGCAATAGAAGTTGTGGTCAAACTGGGAACACTCGCTGGCGAACCTACCTCGAAAGCTGATATTGATGTCTGCCATAGAGTATACCACCTCAAAAGAAGATGAAATGAACATCATTGTGCATTTTGCCCGGCGGGAAAAGCGCAATCTAGTGCTAGCAAAGGCGAAGGAAACGCGAATAACGACAACCGACCTCGGCTACAGCCCCGAAAGCGCCGTCTTTGTTAATGAGCATCTAACACTGCTAGGTGCTGCCATCACAAAGAAAAAGCAGGTTAACAGGAAGTTTGCATAGGCGAAAGATGGAAAAATCTTTGCGCGTCAAGCTGAAAACACGACTGTACTTCGAATCAACTGTCTGGACGACCTGGAAAAAATGGCTAGGCAAATGGATAGGATCTCACTACTGTTAGATGCGGGCTCCTGGTTCGCCTGTGCCGTCTCTCGCCAAGGTCGGTGTCCCCGGGTTCCGGATCGGGAGACTGCTGTAGTGGGGTTGACGAAGAGATGAGAGGGTCTTCAAGGTGAAGAAGAGACTGAAGGGTTTATTTACATTTATACAAAGATTGAAAGAGTGAATCGGGAGCTGGCGAACACACGCCAGATCGCTGCTTAAATAGGGTCCGCTGTCCCCAGGTCCCTAGTTGGGGAATCTAGTTCATTAAAAATGCGTCGAATCACTGTGATGTAGATCACGTGTCCAGTCTTCCGGGTCCGCCCCCAGCCACACACTCTTGCCACTTCTGGCAGATTGGGGTCCGCGCTGTCCAGGCTTCAGTGATTAATAGCCCGAAGGGGGTCCCACTGAGAGCGTCGAAGGTCAGTCACCTGCACTTCACAGCGGTAGCGTGGGGGCGAATGGATCCCACCGCAGTTCGCAGAAGCTTTCACGTAGAGCGTGGGAAAGCACAGTCCAAGTCGAAGTTGTTTTCGAAGCACGAAGATTCCAGAGACGTTGGCTTAGTTAAACCCGGCCGCATTTGTCACGGCTGATTTGCAGTTCCGCCGTTCGCCGGCTCCCCCGCCGTCCCCTCCGGGAGAAAAATGTCCTGGGTGGGTCCGGTGTTGAGAACAAAAGACGAGTTCACCAAAGCCTTTCTCAAACAGCAGGGGGGGGGGGGAAGGACCCTTGTAGACGCCACCACCTGCACTCGTAGCGCTGCAACCACATCGACGGCCCTTTGAAGCCTCGGTAGATTGATGATTCCCAGTGGCTTTAATATTCTTGGCATGTTGGCGTCTCCAAACGTAACACTACCAATCCTGCGTGCGGTCCTGCACCTGCCATCTTAAGTAGTTGTTTTCTGCTATTCTCATGCCAGTAGAACCTTCCAATCTAAAAAATTTCCACCATAAGGGTATTTTATCTTTTCTTCCCCTTAATGCACGTTCATTAGGAAACAAGCACGATGACCTTAGTTATTTAATCAATGCAAATGACATTTCTTTCGACGCGATTGTGGTATGCGAAACGTGGTACAATGATATTTCTGTTCCGTTCCTGCCACACGACCACCAAAAATTTGCGCTACGTCGCCCCCTGAAGTGTGGTGGTGGCGTTATGCTGCTGATGAAAAACAGCTGTAACGTGTACCCTGTTCCTGAGTTTACTGTGACGACTGACGACTACGAAATAGTGACATCGCGTGACAGTTCACGATTTTTCTCGGCTCTTTATCGTCCTCCGAAGGGAGATTTGCAAAATTTCCTGCTTTTTCTTGAAAGCCTTTTTGACTTTATATCTCTTTTTCTTGTCGGTGACCTAAACAATGATATGCTCAAAACTGCCAAAGCTAAAATGATTTCTTGTCAGTTATAGAGTCGCATGGGATTTTAAACATTATAAACGAGCCAACACGTGTCACATCCATGTCAGCAACTCCACTCGATCTGTTCATCACTAATGCCGATAAAAATGTTTCTTCTTGCGGTGCGCTTGATAGGGACATCAGTGATCACTTGCCCATTTTCGCCTTCATTCATGCAAAATATGATCCTCCACCCTCCAAACGATACGCCTATTTGTGGACAAGATATAACCGATTCTTCCTTGTCATCTTTTTCAGCCGACGCTCAGCGTCATGACTAAAGCCATGTTCTTTCAAGCACTGATGTCAATGCAATGTACAAAGTCCTTGTATCTCAAATTACAGATCTTTACCGAAAGCACTTTCTATCTGTAGTGTGACGAAGGAACAAAAAATCACGGAAACCGTGGGCAACACGTGATCTTGTGAATAAAATTAACATAAATACCGTGTTTAGTGGGAATTTGTGAAAAGAAAGGACATAAATGTATTACAAGCGTATAGAACATACGGAAATAGGGTAAATAAAGAGCTCAAAGTTTCCAAGGAAGAATACTTTGCTACCTATCTGCATGAGGCATCCCGAAACGTCGAACTCTTGTGGGAACGCCTAAATAGCATCATTAAATCAAGCAGTCATTCCACCATTACCAGCATAAAAGTCAACAGTGAAGATATAAGTGTCACTGACCTATCTAATGCGTTCAATACGCATTTCGTCTCCATTGGGGAAACTGACCGCGCAGGTACAGCTTACTCTCCCACTACAGATTGCATCCATAATATCTCTGGAAGTATGATATTTTTTCCCACTGATGAAAGTGAAGAGATTTATGTCTATAATAACCTCAAAAATTATAAATCTCGTGATGCGAACGACATGCAAATTGCCCCTATTAAGTACATTATTGATATCATCGCTCCACTGTTGACTAATATGTATAACTTAGCCTTTGAACAAAATACATTTCCAGAATGAATTCAAATAGCCAAAGGTGGTTGTAATACATAAAGAAGGTGACAAAAATAATATAAATAATTTTAGTATCATCTATATTCTCCCAGTCTTATCAAAATGACTAGAAAAATTTATGCACGTGCGTCTTATTCATTTCTAGAAAGGCGTTAAATCATTTCGCCTTTCCAGCACGGTTTTCTGAAACGAAAACCCACAGAATTGGTTTCAGCTTGCGGAACCCCCTTCGTCCTTTTGTGCTGAGCTCGTTGCAGTTCAAGAAGCACTCTGCTCCGTGGCCGACATAACTATGCTCCCTGCGGCCCGCGTTGTCAACCGCACTGACGCCCTTCAAGTTGTCCGGTTGCTACGACGTGTTAGCCGCTGTGCCACGATATGTCAGGACATCCACCGGCTCGCGGCACGCATCCCGCAGCCAGTACGTATTGAGTGGGTCCCACGGGATCTGCTGACCTATCAAGGGCAGGCAGATTTAGCGATCCGCCTTGCGAATCCAAACTCATCACCGCCTCGGCTTCTTCATTTGGACAATTTTGCCCTCCTTTCACCAAGAAAGGAACTCCTCCGGCGCCACACACGTGCTCTCATCCCTCCGTGTGCGGTAACCCTCCCCCGCGGTCTTACCCGTGCAGAGGAGGCTGCGCTTAGGAGGATCCGGGTCGGGGTTGCCCTCACACCAGCCATCACTCGGAAGTGGCCTCAGTACCGAGAATTGTTTCCTCGGCCAGGGTGTCCGATAAGTAAACACGAGGACATTGAGGCCGGCATTCATCACTTACTGTGGGACTGCCCAGCTCTCAAGCCTACAAGAATCCGGCACCTGATGGTAGCAGGCCTTTCACCAAGCAACCCTGCTTCATACATTGCCTGCTTCATACATGGCATTTGATTGCGTACAACACAAAACGTTAATAAAGAAACTTCAGCATTATGGCATACGGGGAAATTATAATTCTTTCTGATCACCATACCTTCAACAACGTTCTTAGTATGTTAGCCACAGTAACTGAAATTCCAGCGTCAAAAAACTTACTTCTGGTGTCCCTCAAGGCAGTATTCTTGGTCCACTCCTATTTGTTCTTTACATAAATGACACCTTTTTCACTATTAGCCAGGTGCAACGGATTGGATATGCAGATGATACCGCGCTCTTCATTGCCGAAGATAACCCAAATAATTTGATACACACAGTAAATATAGCATTACAGTTTGTTAAGCATTGGTCTGATAATAACCTCCTGGTAATTAATGCAAAAAGGACGCAAGCGATACTTTTTCGCGCAAGAAACACCACTGTCACTCCCGAAGAAAAGCTATTCCTAGCAAATGATGAAATTGAAATATCAACGCACGTTAAATCACTTGGGGTATTTTTCTCAGAAAACCTAGCCCGGGAAAGCACGTTGAAGACGTCTGCTGCAAACTAAATCGAATCGCGGGAACATTAAGCAGGAACCGGCATATGCTACCTACAAATGCAAAAAGAATGGTATACAACGCCTTATTTTTATCCACACTTAATTATTGTCATTTTTATGGGCCACCACATCTGAAAACATTCATAAACTAACAACATGTCAAAAACGCGCAATTAGAGCCATTGCGAATATTTCGTACCGGGATCATACGTCCGCATACTTCCAACTGAAACCATGTACTCATTCCGCCTTATCTGCCAGTACAAGACTACTGTTCGCACTAAGAATCACACAGAAGACAAAATAATTCATGGGTCGAACGTTTCTGCCGCACAACATATGGCAATCAATCTTCATCGTTTCACATCGCCGTCCTCCTGAACGCTTTTAGTCGCTTTGGCGTTCATGCAAACACATAAAACGCTAAGACACCCGTGTGCTGTGCGATGTCAGTGCACGTTAAAGATACCCAGGTGGTCGAAATTATTCGGGAGCCCTCCACTGCGGCACGTCTTTCAGTCTCTCATCTCTCAGTCCCTCCTTTATCCCTTCCCTTACGGCGCGGTGCAGGTGTCCAACGATATATGAGACAGATACTGCGCCATTTCCTTTCCCCAAAAACCAATTTAAAAAAAACACCCTCACTTTTAACAAAATTAGATTGTTATGCATCCGCTTTCTGTTAGTTTCTGCACCGTTGTCTCTGCATTCATTTCTTATCTTTCACTGCGCTATGCCCAACTGTGTGATTCATAACCCTTTCCTTTTTCTTTATATATTACAGCTAACGTCATTTCTTGCTTGCATATTGTAGTAACTACGCCCTGTACAGCGTGCATTGTATTTTGTTAGCCTCTTACTTTTTGCATCTCATGTATAAAGCCCCGACATTGCATCTATATGTATATATCCTGTACAAAACTTGTGGACGCAGTGAGTGTTCATTGTATATTTTTTGAACGCTGCTGAACTGTATTCAATTCCATACCATTCCAAAAACTTTTATTTCCATCAGAAATGGAGACCCACTACTCCCTACCCCTGGCGCGCAGGCCTAGGGGCAGGGGCCGGGGCCAAACCTGACGCTGAGCCGCTACATCCGCGGTGTTACCTGGAACAGAACTCACCATACATTGGGCAGTGATCATTACATTATGCAAATCACTGTCCCGTACAAACCACCCCGTTACTCCTATACAACACATAAACTGGTTAACTGGGACGCACTTCGCGCTGCATGCACGGCCCACCCAGACACTCCTATCACAGAGATCGACGCCTGGGTGCAATCACTCAAGCATGACGTTCACCACAACACTCAACACATTGAAACGACCATCGAAACCCCTACCCTGGACACACACCTAGCCCACCTCTGGGAGGCTTATCACAGCCTTCTGGAACGCTGGAAAGGCAATAAATATAAGAAGACACTTTAAAAGCGGCTGACCGCGCTGCAAACAAAAATCCAACACTCGGAGGAGCTCTGCCGATCCAACTGGGGACAGATATGTGACGGCATCGCCGGAAACCTGTCCATCAAACGAGCATGGCAACTCCTCCGACACCTCATCGACCCCACAAACACCAAATCATCAACACAACACCACGTGACACGCCTCACACACCAACATATTGACGATCCCGAGGCCCTCATAAACACACTTCAGAACACATACACCTCTCCGGGTGCCCCCACACCTCTACCCACCTACACAGGACCAGCCAATCCAACACTTGACACAGACATCACTGAGACGGAAGTCAGAGCGGCCCTCCTGACTCTCCGAACCAACTCCGCACCTGGTGCAGACCAAATCACAAACTCCATGCTCCGTAATCTGGACGACCAATCGATCACCCAAATTACGCAATACTTCAACCAGTGCTGGAGGGAGGGTATCCTCCCGCAGTCGTGGCGCCACGCGAAGGTAATATTCATACCCAAACCCAACAAAACACTTACACTTCAAAACCTTCGCCCGATTTCGCTAACCTCATGCCTCGGAAACCTCTTCGAGCATGTTGTGTTAGCAAGACTCACAACGCACATGGCGGACAACAATCTATACCCGCATAGCATGGTGGGATTCCGCCCCCATCTATCCGCACAGGACGCCATGCTGCAACTCACACATGACATTTTCGACCCGCTTCTGCCTGGTCACACAAAAGCAGTCTTAGCTTTGGATCTCTCCAAAGCCATTGATCGCATCGAACATCAGGCGATCATGACTGCCCTATCTCCATTGAAGGTGGGTGCGAGCACGTACGCCTACATTCAAGCATTCCTCACTGACCGCACGGCTGAGATACATTTTGGACCTCTCTCTTCCCCCTCCTACACGCTTCAGAGTATCGGAACAACTCAAGGGTCCGTCCTCTCCCCCTTCCTCTTTAACATCACCCTCATCCCCCTCGCCCGAAAATTGGCAACTATCCCCCACCTTAAGCACACTCTATGCCGACGACATCACACTGTGGACCACCCACGGCAGTGACGACGACATAGAGAACACCTTACAGGAAGCAGCCACCCTCACCCAAACTTATGCACAGAACATCGGACTGTCTTGTTCCCCAGAGAAGTCCGAACTGCTCCTCATCCGGCCTAAGAACCAACGCTCCCCCCGCTCCCCCATTGCCATCGAACTGAATGGGGACCCGGTACCGGAGGTTGACACCCTCCGCGTATTGGGCCTGCATATCCAGAACGATGGCAAAAACACCACCACCCTCAAGAAACTCAAGCAGGTTGCAGGCGCGATATCGCATCTCATCCGCAGAGTTTCGGGCCATCATAGAGGCATGAAGGAGCGCGACCTTTGTCGCACCCCTCCCACCATGAGCAGCGCCGCAGAGCCCGTGCGAAGGCACTCCACCGAGTGTACGGCTCCGAGCCGGACGCCGTATGGGTGGACGCCGCCTGCACGGGTGACGAAGCAACCGCAGCCGTGGTGGACTGCTCTTCATCCGCCCTCCTCACACTGCCTCTCCCCCCTGACACCACCCCAGAGGCTGCAGAGGAAGCCGCCATCGCAATTGCCATCGCCCGCACGGAAGCCCAATACATTTTAACAGACTCTAAGACTGCAATTCTAAATTTTGCGCGAGGCCGAGTCCACGTCCTGCTTTTGGCATACTGGGCTCGCCCGATGCACCCCCACCCCGCCGTGTAGAGCTTATATGGGTGCCGGCGCACTCCGGGAATCCCGGAAATGAGGCCGCCAACCTTTTAGCCCGAGGTTCTTTAAACCGGGTTCAGGTGGCTTCGGATCGGGGATTCGCGAGGGAGCGAATGCACTCGTTCAGCGAGATGACGCAGGCCTACAGAGCCTCGCGCCAGCTCTACCCCCCGCCCCACCCCTCCCTAGATAACAAACACGCAACACTCTGGAGCAAACTACAGACACACACACTCCCCTCACCCCTGACCCTAGCCCACTATCACCCCTCCTTCCCCACTCCTGCCTGCACCTTGTGCCCAGAACCATTCGCCTCTTCCCTCCACATCCTCTTCCTCTGCCCGGCGGACCTTCCCCCGCGCGGCCTAGAGGACCTCAAGACCTGGGAGGACTGGGAGACCCTGCTGCGCTCGGAGGACCCGGCCGTGCAGACAATCTCCACCGGCCGGGCTGCCAGTGTTATGGACCTTAGGGACATAAACACTTGAGTGCAGTGGGGTCGTGCAGAGACCCAGGGGCGTGCCCCGACTTCCTCTCCAACAATAAAGTTTTTCTCTCTCTCTCTCTCCCTAGCTGCTACGTACTCTACCACTGTATCTGCAGCCGTTTGCAGCTTGTTCTCTATTTCTGCGTCGCTACCTTTGTTTATCCAGACGTTTATGTCGACAGCATACATGCTGAAATTTAGGTTTTTTATTCTTCCAAGTTTAGCTGGGAGACCCCTCATTGCCAGATTGAAGAGGAGTGGGGAGAGTACCGATCTTTGTGGGGTACCTCTGTTTCCCAGCTCTGTATTCAACTGTATTCAAGGGGACCGGCCTAAGCTGCGCATGTGCAGCTTTTCTTCCGTCGCCCCATTTCTTCATCTCGGAGAGAAAAAGTTAGCTATGGCTTAGCTCGGCTATGCCAGGAGATACGTAGCGAGAGGTACGTTTCCCTCGCTGAGCTTGTTGTGGTCACTCTATGCTTAGCAATGAGAGACATTGGGTATACACGTACTTTATTCATTTTGCTTGACAGAGACGAAGACTGCCCGATGATCGGTGAAGTAGCATGCAGCGGTCTCAATTTTGTCGATAGAGTATTTCGATTTGGTAGAGCCTCTTTAGTATACAAGCTCTATAGAAGTTCCCCATTGTGTAGTCTGGACGTGAGGGTCCGAAGCTAAAGTCAAACTTTTCTTTCATACACTGACTAAGAGAGTCCTGTTTCTTTTTGAAATCACCCAAAGCCACACACAACTGTGGAACCGTGCCGTATGCTGGTATACACGTGGCAACCACATCAATCGTCTGCTTGACAGATGTTGCCGGTGCCACGTAGACTCCTTGAATGGTAATGCGCTTTCCAGAAGCCCAACACAGCAGGCTTCACCATTTTTCACAGCGATCGAAGGGAGATGTCTGACAGCGGTGATACCTTGTTTCACGTACACGCAGACTCCAGTGTTCTTATTTGGTTCAAGCCAACTGCCAGGCGACAACCTCAGGATCGGAAGAGTTCATCTTCTCTATTACCGCCGTTTAGCAGCGACTGGACTCTCCTTCTCCGCATGCATGTCAAACGTTGTGATACAGACGTAGTAGTAGTAAGTGAACGAAAGGGAAGAGGAAAAGAAAGTGCACGGGCCTGTGACTGATGTTATCGCACCAACACATCTCCGCCTTTTATGCGCAATCGTTCGCATGCGACGCGGGGTTCGTGTGAGAGCGGCGTGCGGCGAGGCGGCGACGAAGAACACGGCGCAGCTGTGGGGTCTCTCTGGCTATCATGGTATCGGCGCATGCGCACAACCGCTCATCCGCGTGACGTCACGCTCGGCTTTGACGGTGGAGCGGGCGCGAGGCCGCGGCGACAGCGAAGCGCGTGCCGCAGTTTGCTCCTCTTTGGTTGCCATGGTAACGGCTCATGCGCACAATTGACCTCTCCCATATACCGCGAAATGCTCGACTGGTAGCCCGGTGTAGCTCCCGCTACAAAATACATTTGACTTGACTTGGCTTGAAATAATATAAAAATAAGAAATCAAACCGACCATTCCCTTTCAGTCGGACGCTGTCTGTACTTGCGTGACGATTAGCGCCAGCTTATGCGGACGCCATGAAGACCGTTGTACGGGTTTGGTTTTTTGGTTTTTATGGAGAAAGAAAATGGCCCAGTATCTGTCTCATATATCGGCGGACACCTGAACCGCGCAGTAAGGGAAGGGATAAAGGCGGGAGTGAAAGGAGAACGGAAGAAAGGGGTGGTGTAGTGGCGGGCTCCGGAATAATTTCGACCACAAGAAAGGAAGAAAGGGGGTGCTGTAGTGGCGGGCTCCGGAACAATTTCAACCACAAGAAAGGAAGGGGGTGCTGTAGTGGCGGGCTCCGGAATAATTTCGACCACAAGAAAGGAAGAAAGGGGGTGCTGTAGTGGCGGGCTCCGGAACAATTTCAACCACAAGAAAGGAAGGGGGTGCTGTAGTGGCGGGCTCCGGAATAATTTCGACCACAAGAAAGGAAGAAAGGGGGTGCTGTAGTGGCGGGCTCCGGAACAATTTCAACCACAAGAAAGGAAGGGGGTGCTGTAGTGGCGGGCTCCGGAATAATTTCGACCACAAGAAAGGAAGAAAGGGGGTGCTGTAGTGGCGGGCTCCGGAACAATTTCAACCACAAGAAAGGAAGGGGGTGCTGTAGTGGCGGGCTCCGGAATAATTTCGACCACAAGAAAGGAAGAAAGGGGCTGCTGTAGTGGCGGGCTCCGGAGTAATTTTGACCACAAGAAAGGAAGAAAGGGGGTGCTGTAGTGGCGGGCTCCGGAACAATTTCAACCACAAGAAAGGAAGGGGGTGCTGTAGTGGCGGGCTCCGGAATAATTTCGACCACAAGAAAGGAAGAAAGGGGGTGCTGTAGTGGCGGGCTCCGGAACAATTTCAACCACAAGAAAGGAAGGGGGTGCTGTAGTGGCGGGCTCCGGAATAATTTCGACCACAAGAAAGGAAGAAAGGGGGTGCTGTAGTGGCGGGCTCCGGAACAATTTCAACCACAAGAAAGGAAGGGGGTGCTGTAGTGGCGGGCTCCGGAATAATTTCGACCACAAGAAAGGAAGAAAGGGGGTGCTGTAGTGGCGGGCTCCGGAACAATTTCAACCACAAGAAAGGAAGGGGGTGCTGTAGTGGCGGGCTCCGGAGTAATTTCGACCACAAGAAAGGAAGAAAGGGGGTGCTGTAGTGGCGGGCTCCGGAGTAATTTCGACCACAAGAAAGGAAGAAAGGGGGTGCTGTAGTGGCGGGCTCCGGAGTAATTTCGACCACAAGAAAGGAAGAAAGGGGGTGCTGTAGTGGTGGGCTCCGGAACAATTTCAACCACAAGAAAGGAAGGGGGTGCTGTAGTGGCGGGCTCCGGAATAATTTCGACCACAAGAAAGGAAGAAAGGGGGTGCTGTAGTGGCGGGCTCCGGAACAATTTCAACCACAAGAAAGGAAGGGGGTGCTGTAGTGGCGGGCTCCGGAGTAATTTCGACCACAAGAAAGGAAGAAAGGGGGTGCTGTAGTGGTGGGCTCCGGAACAATTTCAACCACAAGAAAGGAAGGGGGTGCTGTAGTGGTGGGCTCCGGAGTAATTTCGACCACAAGAAAGGAAGAAAGGGGGTGCTGTAGTGGCGGGCTCCGGAGTAATTTCGACCACAAGAAAGGAAGAAAGGGGGTGCTGTAGTGGTGGGCTCCGGAACAATTTCAACCACAAGAAAGGAAGGGGGTGCTGTAGTGGCGGGCTCCGGAATAATTTCGACCACAAGAAAGGAAGAAAGGGGGTGCTGTAGTGGCGGGCTCCGGAACAATTTCAACCACAAGAAAGGAAGGGGGTGCTGTAGTGGCGGGCTCCGGAGTAATTTCGACCACAAGAAAGGAAGAAAGGGGGTGCTGTAGTGGCGGGCTCCGGAACAATTTCAACCACAAGAAAGGAAGGGGGTGCTGTAGTGGCGGGCTCCGGAGTAATTTCGACCACAAGAAAGGAAGAAAGGGGGTGCTGTAGTGGCGGGCTCCGGAGTAATTTCGACCACAAGAAAGGAAGAAAGGGGGTGCTGTAGTGGTGGGCTCGGGAACAATTCAACCACAAGAAAGGAAGGGGGTGCTGTAGTGGCGGGCTCCGGAATAATTTCGACCACAAGAAAGAACGGAAGAAAGAAAGTGGGTGCTGTAGTGGCGGGTTCCGAAACAATTTCGACCACAAGAAAGGAAGAAAGGGGGTGCTGTAGTGGCGGGCTCCGGAATAATTTCGACCACAAGAAAGGAAGAAAGGGGTGCTGTAGTGGCGGGCTCCGGAGTAATTTCGACCACAAGAAAGGAAGAAAGGGGGTGCTGTAGTGGCGGGCTCCGGAGTAATTTCGACCACAAGAAAGGAAGAAAGGGGGTGCTGTAGTGGTGGGCTCGGGAACAATTCAACCACAAGAAAGGAAGGGGGTGCTGTAGTGGCGGGCTCCGGAATAATTTCGACCACAAGAAAGAACGGAAGAAAGAAAGTGGGTGCTGTAGTGGCGGGTTCCGAAACAATTTCGACCACAAGAAAGGAAGAAAGGGGGTGCTGTAGTGGCGGGCTCCGGAATAATTTCGACCACAAGAAAGGAAGAAAGGGGTGCTGTAGTGGTGGGCTCCGGAGTAATTTCGACCACAAGAAAGGAAGAAAGGGGGTACTGTAGTGGCGGGCTTCGGAATAATTTCGACCACAAGAAAGGAAGAAAGGGGTGCTGTAGTGGCGGGCTCCGGAGTAATTTCGACCAGAAGAAAGGAAGAAAGGGGGTGCTGTAGTGGCGGGCTCCGGAATAATTTCGACCACAAGAAAGGAAGAAAGGGGTGCTGTAGTGGTGGGCTCCGGAGTAATTTCGACCACAAGAAAGGAAGAAAGGGGGTGCTGTAGTGGTGGGCTCCGGAGTAATTTCGACCACAAGAAAGGAAGAAAGGGGGTACTGTAGTGGCGGGCTCCGGAATAATTTCGACCACAAGAAAGGAAGAAAGGGGGTGCTGTACTGGCGGGCTCCGGAACAATTTCGACCACCTGGGGTTGTACTTATTCCGAAGCCCGCAACTACACCACCCCTTTCTTCCGTTCTTCTTTCAATCCCGCCTTTATCCCTTCCCTTACGGCGCGGTTCACTGCTTCCTTCTGCATTCCCCTGCAAGGTCAATTGGTGTATCTGTGGCTCGGCACCTGAGGCATTTTGTTAATTACCGGTTGTTCAGCTTTCCGAGAAACGCTCACTGTTCTCAGATTAGCAATTGGTGAACCGTGACACGCGTTCGTTGTGCTCTTTGCGGGCAGGCTAGAAAAGCACCAAAACGAAAACAAAAAAGCGCATAGGTTAAGCTCTGCATTCTACTAAAACGCGCCAAATTGAGCGAAAGCAGGCCAGATTTTCATTTATTTCATTTACTAATACCTTCAGGGCCGTTTGGCATTGCAAAAACATTGTTGAGATTGTGATGCAGTTGAGCGGGGACAGATGCGCCGGATCGACGGGTTCGTGTAACGAAGAGTACAATGGCAAGAAAAAAATTAAAAGGAAATTGCCTGGCGGATTGGTGTAAAAGTTGGACACGAACTGAGAAAGCGGCCGCGTTTAGATGGAGGAGATCCCCAGGTGGCCGAAATTATTCCGAAGCCCTCCACTACGGCACCTCTTTCGTCCTTTATTCTCTCACTCCCTCCTTTATTCCTGCCCTTACGGCGTGGTTCGGGTGTCCACTGAGATATTCTAGACAGTTACTGTGTTATTTCCTTCACTCAAAAAAACAAATTTTCAACTGAGAATGTAGTGCCTGGCCGTTGAACTTATGATTGTAGCTCGTGGCACAGTTGAAAAGCCTTCAGGAAAGAATTGAAAATTGGTTTTTACGGAAAGGAACTGGCCCAGTAACTGTCTCACTTATCTCGGCGGACACCTGAACCGCGCCGTAAGCGAAGATATAAAGGAGAGAGTGAAAGAAGAAAAGACAGAGGTGCCGTAGTGGAGGGCTGCGGAATAATTTCGACCACCTGGGGATATTTAAGGTGCACTGACATCGCACAGCACAAAATATTCCTGGAATCTACAGGCAATTGCGCAGCGACCACGAGCTGCCCCACAAGGTTCGCACGCATCTCACACTCGTATTGACATGTTGCGCTAACCCACGATACCGGAAATTGACAAAAGCATTTTCAAAGAAAACTTGTTCATGAATAAAGTTGCTTTTTTGTACATCATAACACTGCACTATCAGAATTAATATGTCCGCAGGTCCCTCCTCTGGACATTCATTGTTTTTTCAATTAATTGTCAAAAAAGGCACCCAATTGTTTTTCAATGACAGACTTAACTAGTCGGAAGCGAGCGCGGTAAATGTTTAAAAGCAGGACTTTGCTGCGAAGGAAGATTAAATTATTCCTATCAGTATGTACATGCGATCACCGACTGTTATATCATTAGTTTATGTTGGGCGACATTACTCGCCGTTCTGTGCTTATGTTTTTGCGAGGGATACCAGTCCCTTCCAGGCCCGTGGTCAATAAACTTCTCTTCAATCTATCAATATGTTCATGATATCATTGCTGTTGACTCACAACTATTGTCAAAAACGCCCTCTATCAATATGTTGATGAGATCGTCGCTGTTGCCTCACAATTATTGTCAAAAATGCACCCCATTAGTTTGCGTTTGGCTTATGGGGGTTTAACGTCCCAAAGCGAGAGAGAGAGAGAAGTACGGAGCGGAATGTGGGTGGGGTCCTCAGTCCAAGACTCCAGTGGCTTCCGCCGACGCTTTGGCGATGGCGACTAACGCCTCCTGGTCTACTAGGGTGCCGCTGGCCAGCGTCACCTCCCACTGTTTCAGCGCCGCGTTGTGCGGCTGGTTCAGTTTATCTGAGCATGTCCATGGAATCGGAGTGAATGTGGGAATTTCGCCACACCGAGGACATGTATGTGCGTATTATGTTGGGTGAATGCGGTGTAGGTGGTGAAGAGGGGAAAGTAAGTGTTTGGATGCGTCTTAGGTGGTAGGAGCCCTCCGGGGAAAGTTTCCTATGTGGCGGGGGGTAGAGACGCCTATTTAGGCGGAGGGTCTCTAGGCGGATTTTAACAATTAATGTGGATTAGCTGCTAATCCAGGATATACAAAGCGAAAGATGTCGGCGTTCACTGTATTCATTGGCGTTGGCGTTGACAATGTACTAGACGGCGATGGCTTTGAGGAAAGGAAGGTCGCATAACTGGCTCCCTGGATATGCGGACGCCTCATTCGCGCTTTGATACATGTGGCGGTGGAGAGAGAGATGTGGCCTGAATGCATTAGCGCTGACAGCATTGTGGCTGACACGCGGCACTGCAGCAATAGCTAGGCCGCAGCGTTCATTTGGTGATCAATCTCTCGCGATCAACCATTAACTGCATGCCACCTCCTGGGCTGGAAGGGAGGGCGCGCTGCCTATCCAGTGGGCGGAAAGCAATCAAAGCAGGCTTTTGCAGTTGGACACCAACGCCACGTATATTAAAGCGAGATAGAGGTCTCCACTGACCCACGGAGCCGGTTGTGCGCCTTTCCTTTCGTGAAAATAAATGGCCTTTGCAAAGTTGTCAACGCCAATGAACTCTATGAACGCCGTCGGCTCACTTGGTTTGTTCGGTTTTTGAGGAAAGGAAATGACAAAGTAACCGTCTCACATATCTCGGTGGATACCCGAACCGCGCAGTAAAAAAAGGGATAAAGGAGGGAGGGAAAGAAGAAAGAGAAAATTGAAAGTTGGATTTTGAGGACAGGCGCGGCGCTGCGCAGTGGCGGAACACCTGTGCCTCGGTGCTACTAGTGGCTTATGCGAAGTAGTGGCTAGGGAGCGAGAGAGAGAGAAATATCCGCGGCAAGGCGCACGTTGTGACGTCATGTGCCTCCTCGGAGCACCGCCACGGCGAAATCGCAAGTTCGCGGCCAGTAAAGCTTTCGCTTTAAAATGGGTTGAAAGGGGGTAGAGAGTAGAGTCAGTGTGCCCCGCTCGGTTGGTGCAATGTCGAGCTAGGACATCAGCCCTAATATTGCCACCGAGACCTGCGTGTCCTGGGACCCAGGTGATGACGTGATCATACTGGAGATGGCCGCCCAGTACGCGGAGAGCCGTGCGCCGGACACGTCCACTCGTATAGGCTGTACTGGCGGCTTGGGAGTCTGTAAAAATGTGAATGCCGTGGTGTTGGGTGTCGCTCATTTCGATGGTGATGGCTATCGCAATGGCTTCTGCGGCCGCCGGATTCTGTGCCGTGAGGGACGCTCCAAGAAAAGGGGTGTTGGCGTGATTGACAGCAGCGCAAGCCTATCTGTGGGGCTGTGCATAGGAAGCCACATCCACATACATAGCCGAGGTATGTACGTGTCTTGGCCGTATTGCCTACGGAGGCTGCGTAGACGGGGCTGACGGCGCGGGCCTGTGGCTCGTGGTTCATTTGGCGAGGGATGGGGTCCATGTAAAGGCGTGAGCGTACAGCATTTGGAAGAACTTCGGTCAGGGCCATGGTCCTGGTGGCTTGTGGGTCACCTATCCTTGAAAGGACGGCCCTACCCGCCGAGGTGGTGGGGAGACGAGTCTGTTGGGAGTTCAGAACAGCCTCTTGGATTTCCGCAAACGTATTGTGAGTCCCAAGTGCAAGCAGTCTAGTGGTGGATGTACAAATGGAAGGCCCAGAGCTGTTTAAAGAGGATACGGATAAGGATATCGATCCTGCTATCGGCGGTGCGATAAATATTGTGATATGGGAGACCATACTGGATTCGACTCATGGCCAAGGCCGTGACGAGGCGGATGGTGTCATCCTCGCGCATGCCCTTGCGATGTCCAGCGATGCGTCGTACCATACGTGCGATATTAAGCACAGACGTGCGTAGAGTGTCAGTGGTGTGGGTGGGCTTGCCGTCATGCTGGACCCAGAGGCCACGCACTCGGATGAGTGATTTTTCTTCTATAGGCTGGCTGTAAATTTCGAGCATGATTAGGCCGGGGGAACGATAGCGGGGACCACGAATGCGGATGATTTCCGATTTGTCCGGTGCACACTGCATACCGCTGGTCTGAACAAAATGCTCGATGGTGTTTGTAAGGCTTGCTCTTTGGCGGCGAAGGATCCTTGGGTTGACGGGATGGTGATGTCATCCGCATAGATGGTATATCCGATGTCGGAGAGTGTAAAGCGCTTGTGGGCGAGAGGGGCCATGGCTATATTGAATAGTAGTGGTGATAGGACAGCACCATGTGGAGTGCCCTTGTCAAGTGTTTGGAAGGGAGACAGACAATATAGTAGATCCGATACCTGTCGTGGCGGTGCGGGCAGTGAGGAAGGGGGAGATATATTTGAAGATGCGAGATCCACAGTGTATCTGATTTAGACCTTCTAGGATTACAGAATGGGAAATGTTGTCGAAGGCGCCCGTAATATGAAGTGCTCACCGCCAGGAGGTATCCCCGTGAGGACTTCGTGTTTGATAAGAAGAAAGGCGTCTTGTGCAGAGAGACTTGGTCGAAAGCCGAGCATAAAAGGGGAACGAGATTAAGATCGTCAATATAGCTTTGCAGGCGTGGCTGGATGATTCGCTCGTATAGCTTGCTCAAACAGGAGGCAAAACGCTAAGACGCCGTGTGCTGTGCGATGTCAGTGCACGTTAAAGGGCAAAGAGTCAGAGTTTATTCAGGCAACGTGTGGTACAGTTGCCTAGGGCGCAGACCAAAAGACAAATGGATGCCTGACAAAGAGTCTGCGCCCTTCTTGCTCCCAGTCGAGAGCACAAGACATTCAGCATACAAAATAAACTCTAAACGAAGGCGTCTCCGGGTGGTCGAAATTATTCCGGAGTCCTCCACTACGGCACCTCTTTCTTACTTTCTTCTTTCACTCCCTCCTTTATCTCTTCCCTAATAATAATAATAATAATAATTGGTTTTTAGGGAAAGGAAATGGCGCAGTATCTGTCTCATATATCGTTGGACACCTGAACCGCGCCGTAAGGGAAGGGATAAAGGAGGGAGTGAAAGAAGTAAGGAACAAAGAGGTGCCGTAGTGGAGGGCTCCGGAAAAAATTTCTATCACCTGGGGATCTTTAACGTGCACGGGCTCCTTAGCGTTTTTCCTACATAAAAACGCAGCCGCCGCGGTCGGGTTCGAACCCGGGAACTCCGGATCAGTAGTGGAGCGCCCTAACCACTGAGCCACCGCGGCGGGTATTATCCCTTTCCTTACGGCGCGGTTCAGGTGTCCAGCGATATATGAGACAGATACTGCGCCATTTCCTTTCCCCAAAAACCAATTATTATTATTATTATTATTATTATTATTATTATTATTATTATTATTATTATTATTATTATTATTATTATTATTATTATTATTATTAAGCACCTAGGAGGGGAGCGATAGGGGCCTGAGAGCAAAGAGGGAGGGTGGTTTGTTGGTCTTAGAGATTAGCATAACTTCTGCGTGTTTCCATTGAGGGGGTATTTTGCCTTGTGTCCCCAGTTGATCATTGATGTTTTGGATAAGTGCTTGAATGGAAACATTGGAGAGGTTGCGTAGCATTGCGTTAGTGATTTTGTCGGTACCTGGGCCACTAGTGCGACTACAAGCGCGTGCAGCTGCGAAGACCTTTTCATAAGTGATTGCGCGTCGAGTTCCGGGTTGGTGTGGCCGGTATAAGTGGTAGATGAGGTAAGTGGCTGTCGAACGCCGAAATATTTGTAGCGGAGGGTGTCCAGAAGCTCTTGTTCAGTTCCGGTGAATTGATGGGCTACTGCTTACAAGGTTCTGTTGGTAGACGCCTTTGTTGTTTCATGATGTAGAAGGCTGCGCAGTATGGCCCATATTTTGGAAGTACTCAGGGTGCCACAGAGGGAGTCGCAAAATTAATGCCGGTTTTGGGTGGAGAGTTGCGTTGCGTAGTCCTGAGCTTGTAAGGTAAGCTGCGCTATGCACTTTTTGAGGGTGCGGTCATGTCCTCGTCGGTGCCATCTTTTCAGCAAGCCCTGACGGGCCTTGAAGAAGTGGATGAGATGGGGGTCGACTGCGGGGTTGTCAACGGTCTGTTGGAGGGTTTGCGTGTGCGATTGATGGGTGCCACCGAGGACCTGGGTCCATGCCGTGATATCAGTAATAGAGCTGGAATGTGGCGCCGCTGCTCTGTAGACTTAATAATAATAATTGGTTTTGGGGGAAAGGAAATGGCGCAGTATCTGTCTCATATATCGTTGGACACCTGAACCGCGCCGTATGGGAAGGGATAAGGGAGGGAGTGAAAGAAGAAAAGAAGAAATAGGTGCCGTAGTGGAGGGCTCCGGAATAATTTCGACCACCTGGGGATCTTTAGCGTGCACTGACATCGCACCGCACACGGGCGCCTTAGCGTTTTTCCCAATTGGTGATCTTGATACCAAGCGGCATCCGGTGCTCTGGGGACAGTATGCTGATTGAGAGTACGCTGACTCAGTATGCTGATCGAAAGTTTACTCCCAAAGCGACTCAGGCTATGAGGGACGCAGTAGTAGAGGGCGCCGCAAATTTCGACCAATTGGGGTTCTTTAACGTGCACTAACATCGCACAGTACACGGGTCTCTAGAATTTAGCCTCCATCGAAATTTGACAGCCGCGGCAGGGATCGAGCCCGCGTCTTTCGGGTCAGCAGCCGAGCGCAATAGCCAATGAGCCACCGCGGCGGCTGAAACTACTTACTGTGAGAGCAGGACAAACTTTAAAAGCAAGATTTTGATACGCATCAGAAGGCTGGATCATTCGCATCAATATATTCATAACAGTACCTTGCATTATTTCACAGTTGACTCACAATTAAAAGTGGCGCTGCAAGAAAGCTGGTGAATACCGAGAGGGTGCGACAAAAGCCAGCAGAGAGCATTTTAAAGACGTTGACAACCAGCAACGCGAACTGACCACAAATCACTGCTATGAAAACGGAAGAAAATCATTAAGTCCGAATGCTGCTTTATCCATCCGAGAACTGAGTGGATCCCAGGTATCGCAGTGACGTCGGGGAGTATAGAGGGTGTCTGCGCAAAGCTGATAACGCCAAATGTTCCGAACCAGAAAGACAATAAACTTATACGTTATTTAACGACATATTCCTTGCAGAGCTACCAGGCACGCATTTTTGACAGAACAGCTGCAAGTACTGGGATGAACCCATTTGCTTCTTTACAAGGGGCAATTTCCAGCAATTCCGGCAATTTGCTGATTCGCTCGCTGTACTCTCTTCCTCAACGTTTTTGCACTTTCCCTCAAAAAGGGTACTGGAGTCGACCTCTGTCGCATTCATGTAAACGCGGCTTGAGTCGCCATCTAGCGCGGGGAAGCCATCGCGCCATAGCCACCTCGCCTCCGCCGCATGGGCCTCAGTAGCAGCCAAAGAACCAAAGGCAAAAAAGAACAAAGAAAAGAGTTGAACGCACAATGCCTAAGCGGCGTGACCGCTTGTTGCCTCAGATAGCCACTTCGGTATATAGGAAAAGACGGCGGCACTCTGAGGGGAAAAGAACAGGGTGCAGCGGCTCCCGTGTCGTGCGGGGGGGACTCACTCCATCACCATTGTCGGGGGGTGGGGGTGGGGGGGACGGCGGCTGCTATTATAAGTGCCAGCTAGCCGCCTCTGCGGTGGCAGAGCGCTAAACGGTGCTCACCCCGTTTGATCTTTTCTGGAGGGCAGAAAAGAGCGTAAAGGGAAACTCACCTGCCGCGTCTTCTCCTGGGCTTACCCGTCCGCTTTCATTCGGAGCGGCTCTCTTACCCCAGTATCATTTCCTCTCTTCTGCCAGACAGGAGCCACTCTCTACTCAAATCTTTCCCTCTCCTGTGGAAGGAGATCCTTGTGTTCTCACTTTCTGTTCGCACCTCAGCGATCGCATTTTAATTCTTGGCAGTCTTGTTTGTTTGTTTGTTTTGCTCGTTCGCAAAAGCATCACCCCGAGCGAGAATTCCCACTCCTCGTCCAGCGGGCCGTCGGCTCCGGTTCCTGTCCGTGCTCGAGATTTCCTTTCTTTTTTTCTTCTCTTCTTTTTCTCGCGTCCTCATTCGAGCCTCCTTTCATTCACAGTCTGCCGCTTATTGTCCGTTTTTCGTGCGCATTTACGCCTTTTATTTTCTTTCTGTTTCACGCAGTTTCGCTTTCACGTTCTTCTCGAGCTTTCGCGCTGTTTATTTTTATTTTTTTTTTGCTCTATAAGCCCGGCTACAATCTCACTTGCTTTTCTTCCTGTGCGCACATATACTTTCGTTCACACTTCTACTTTCATTACCCTCTGTTCGTTATTTTCCCCCGCCTACGACCCCATTTTTCTTTGCCGTGCTTCTTTCTGAAAGTTGTATTGCGAGCCGTTACTGCAGCGAACGCGTTAACCGAGAACATTGTTGCCCAGGCTTTCACCCTCTTTCGGGTCAGCTTTTATCCGTCGCCAGTTTGGAGTGTCTCGAAAGGGCTTCCCGGTTTGCGGGTGAAGAAATCGGTCGCCCCGATCGTAGAGACCGGGCTCAAAGGCTTGTGTAGGATTGAAAACAAAAAAATACAAAAGAAATGCAGAAAGAGAGCCAGAGTTTAAAGTTTAGTTTTGTGGAGTAAAGCGCCTCGACGCACCGGTATATAAGCGGTCCGTGAGTAGTGAAAGGGGGGGAGGGGGTTAGAGAGTCGGAAAAAGAATGTGCCACCGGGCACGACTTTGGCGATTACGCGCAGCCTCCGTCTCTGCTCAGAGGCGGCATTGCGCGCGCTATTCAGAGCGCGATGCATGAAGCGAGCAGTACGTAGTTCAAGCAGCCGTGAAACGACGTGGAATGAGGAAGCGGCTGCCGAGGAAGAAAGGAACAACCGCGCAGTCGTCGTTGTGATAGAAGAAAGACCGAAAGTGAGAGCTGTGCGTGCAAAGAGGGCCACAAAGGAGAAACGCGCGGGGTATTGTGGGAAGGGGGAAAGAGGATTTCAGAATGTTTTCTGCGAGGCAGTCGAAGCAGACCCCTCGGTCGAGATGTGCATCCAGTACGTGGAATCAGACCGTTTTAATGGAAAGCCTCGTTCCGCTATTTTTTTTTTTTCGAGCCGAGTAGTGCGATTGTCTCCTTCGCATGTGCACCAGAGTAGCGTGAGAGTTCCTTTTATACTTTTATCACCTTATGGTTGGCATGATATCTCATATATTAGAGACTGATACCTGTCCGTTAGTTGATTTCTAACAGTTTATATTTGTTGGAGTAGTAGTAGTAATAATAATAATAATAATAATAATAATAATAATAATAATAATAATAATAATAATAATAATAATAATAATAATAATAATAATAATAATAATAATAATAATAGGTTTTGGGGGAAAGGAAATGGCGCAGTATCTGTCTCATATATTGTTGGACAACTGAACCGCGCCGTAAGGGAAGGGATAAAGGAGGGAGTGAAAGAAAGGAAGAAGAGGTGCCGTAGTGGAGGGCTCCGGAATAATTTCGACCGCCTGGGGATCTTTAACGTGCACTGACATCGCACAGCACACGGGCGCCTTAGCGTTTTTCGTCCATAAAAACGCAGCCGCCGCGGTCGGGTTCGAACCCGGGAACTCCGAATCAGTAGCCGAGCGCGCTAAGCACTGAGCCACCGCTTTACGCTTCCGTCTACATAAGGTCTGGTTGTGCAGCTATGTCTCAAGTAACCTGCCCTTGAGGAAAATGAAAATTTGTTTTGGTTTGAGGAAAGGCGCAGTTACTGTCTCACTTTTTATGTGGACACCTTAACCGTGCCATGAAGACCGGAATGGAGGAGGGAGTGGAAGAAAAAAACAGAGAAAGAGGTGCCGTGGAGGGCTCCGCAATAATTTCGACCAGCAGGTCGAAATTTCGAGACCACAGTTGCTTTGCACGAGTACTGTCAGTTGACTACGCATCGGAAACGATGAAGTCATCATAGAACTTCGTACTCCTTAATATTTATAATTTTTGTCTTTGGTATGATACGCGGTTATTAAGGCGTTTCCAGTTTACTGAATTAATCAGTTGTTGTTTAGACTGCCTGAGAACTTGAACTAAAGGGGTGCGGAGAACCAATGCGCAGCGAGTTATAGAAATAAAAATGATAGGTGCAGCATTAATATACAGGAAGAGGGCAGAGTGGGTCAGGAATCAAACACCGGATAATGACGTCGTAGTCAAAATTAAGAGCTAGGAAGAAATGGGCTTGGGCAGGACATGTAAGGCGAAGGCAAGATAACCGCTGGTCCTCAAGGGTAACGGAGTGGATTCCAAGGGAAGGGAAGCGTAGCAGGGGGCGGCAGAAGGTTAGGTGGGCGGATGAGATTAAGAAGTTTGCAGGGATATGGTGGCCGCAGCTGGCACAGGGTTATTTGGAGAGATATGGAAGGCCTTTGTCCTGCAGTGGGCGTATTCAGGATGATGATGATGATGATGATGGTGATGATGATGATTTAATTACTGAATTCTCCCTTTGTGTCTATGTTTAATATCTGTATGTTTCTGGGAACGTTGACATTTCTTATTAATGGTGCAGCTATATCTTTATGTGGATAAATGAAATCTCGATGTCTAAGGATGCGATTAATAATTTGTTATTCTCTAAATGTTATTGTATGTTCTGCTTTAAATAAGTTAGGGCCATCGCTGGTGAGGCTTTGTGTTTAAGACCAAATCGGTTTGCTGGAAGAGAGTTATTCGCTGAAGGCGGCGTCGGCAGCTCCCTTCGAGGCAGTGAGCGCGCGCGCTATGTTCGTTCAAAGCTCGTGTGACAGTGTTACAATACGCTAACGCAAGAGCTCAATCATGTAACCTTTCTTAATATTTCGCCTGCTTATTATAAATGCTGAAAAAAACAAGACCTTGTACGAGATCCACTCCTGCAAAAACTTGGGTGCCCTCTTAACCACACTGTAGCCGCCGCGGTGGCTGAGTGGTTATGGCGCTCGGCTGCTAGATCGAAAGACGCGGGTTCGATCCCGGCCGCCGCGGTCGAATTTCGATGGAGGCGAAATTCTAGAGGCCCGTGTACTGTGCGATGTCAGTGCACGTTAAGGAACCCGAGGTGGTCGAAATTTCCGGAGCCCTTCACTACAGTGTCTCTCATAGCCTTAGTCGCTTTGGGACGTTAAACCCCACAAACCAAACTTAACCACACTCTTAGAGAAGAAAATGCGGTAGCATTCAGCTATGTCTGTTGTGTCGTCGGCAGTGAGTGTCTTATGGTCTTGTGATTTTTCTCGCCAAAAGTGCTGTTGAAACCGGTTCTATTTTCTCTAGATATGATATGCATGAGTCATCACCTCTTAGAAATTTAGTGAATCTCTTTTTTGTTATCACGCGGGATTATAGTATTCTGACCCGCTGATCCACCTTAATCTAAACTCTAATCCTCGCTAATCTACCTTAGCCTATTCTTTAGAGCGGGCCTTCTTCCGAAATTTTGGGGGCCCTCTGGCGGCTCTAATGACGTCATGACCCCCTCAACCAATCAGGGAATTTCGTGACAGAGAAGCCGGAAATTTTTGTGAGACGACAACGTTAATGTTATCGCGTTAAAAAAACTGAATTTGCTGCCTCTGAACCCAATCAACAACTTAATGAAACACTCTGGAGCCTGAAATGAAGATGCGAAAATTTACGTAAATAATCGTAACTGACTTATAAGCATTTTAAAAAGATACTCTGAGGAGCGCTACACGACTGCGAAGAATATGCCCTTGGCTTAACCTAGCTGCGATGTACCGCTTTTTTAAAAGATGCACTAAAAGAAAATAATAATAATAATAATAATAATAATAATTGGTTTTTGAGGAAAGGAAATGGCGTTGCATCTGTCTCATATATCGTTGGACACCTGAACCGCGCCGTAAGGGAAGGGATAAGGGAGGGAGTGAAAGAAGAAAGGAAGAGAGAGAGATGCCGTAGTGGAGGGCTCCGGAATAATTTCGACCACCTGGGGATCTTTAACGTGCACTGACATCGCACAGCACACGGGTGCCTTAGCGTTTTTCCTCCATAAAAACGCCGCCGCCGTGGTCGGGTTCGAACCCGGGAAATCCGGATCAGTAGTCGAGCGCCCTAACCACTGAGCCACCGCGGCGGGGTAAACTGTGACAACAACGCCTGAATGCGCCGACGAAGCGTTCTTAACGCAGCAAACGCATGGTTGCGCGCGCCTGTCCTTCTTAAACTAGTTCGTGGTTGTGATGGCGACAAAACGTTTAAAAGGAAGAATGACCGGAGAAAATAGAAAATAGAAAAGAAAATAGCAAAAGAAAATAGCAAACTCAGAAATATGGATAGAGTATTGTGACATTCCTTGTGTGCTACGAGGTACATTGTTCGACGGCGCGGCGTAGACGGAAACCCGTGACAGCGGCATCATCAATTACCCAGCCATGCTCTTTGAGTGACGACCAGAAAAACCGGACCCGCCGCCGCCCCGGGGAAACAGGCTTTATCCTCCCCAATTTCCGGTTACATTCCAGGACAAGGGAGCTGTCAGCGGGCCAGAGCGCGCAGTACCACAGCCGACGCTATGCGATACCGCGAAGACGACATTCTTTCCCTCCCCCCCCCCCCCCCCCCCCTTTGTCGTGGGCTATCGCCGGGAAGGCACCCACAGCTTCCCAGAAGGGCCGTGACGGACACCTGTCATGGCGGACAGGCAGTACTCGCCAAGAATGTGGAAAGACAGGCGCTAGTGAATTAGCTCCGAAGAGAGAGCCTGTGTATACTCTCACTTGAGAGAGAGTGGTGGCGTTTTTGTTGTTTATTTAGTTTGTATTGTTAACAGACTCTGGGTTCGAGGCTAAGCCCAACCCAAGGGGCGGTCCCCATCTCGCATGTTATTTTGGATTGGAGAATTGATGCTTTGGGCGGGCCACTGGAAATGACCGCCCTTAGTCCTTTGTTAATCAAGTGCTTAAAAGCGCATGTAAACGGATGCAGTCCAGTCTGAGCTGGGGCTCCATGCTTAGCATGTAATGTGATGCTACTTAGGCACTAACCTGCCCGGTCGATGAGTAAAGTAGTGCAAAGTTTGTTCTTTTGTAAATTCAGTTCTGCTTTTTTTTTCCAGTTTAACTCTCTGTATATGTATGTTGTAAAATTATGCTCTGCTGTCATCATCTACAAGCTCGCCTCAAGCCGAACGACACTAGAGGAAGGGTTTGGGAACCATCCTCGAAGAAACGGACGACTATTGAAATTCTACTGCATACACGCTCAGGACGACATCATTCGCCAAGAGGGCCTTCAGCGCCGAAGCCCCGACGGCGTATGATGTCGTCCTGAGCGTGTATGCAGTAGAATTTCAATAGTCGTCCGTTTCTTCGAGGATGGTTCACAAACCCTTCCTCTAGTGTCGTTCGGCTTGGAAGATGAACAGGAGGCGAGCTTGTAGATGATGACAGCAGAGCATAATTTTACAACATACATATACAGAGAGTTAAACTGGAAAAAAAAAGCAGAACTGAATTTACAAAAGAACAAACTTTGCACTACTTTACTCATCGACCGGGCAGGTTAGTGCCTAAGTAGCATCACATTACATGCTAAGCATGGAGCCCCAGCTCAGACTGGACTGCATCCGTTTACATGCGCTTTTAAGCACTTGATTAACAAAGGACTAAGGGCGGTCATTTCCAGTGGCCCGCCCAAAGCATCAATTCTCCAATCCAAAATAACATGCGAGATGGGGACCGCCCCTTGGGTTGGGCTTAGCCTCGAACCCAGAGTCTGTTAACAATACAAACTAAATAAACAACAAAAACGCCACCACTCTCTCTCAAGTGAGAGTATACACAGGCTCTCTCTTCGGAGCTAATTCACTAGCGCCTGTCTTTCCACATTCTTGGCGAGTACTGCCTGTCCGCCATGACAGGTGTCCGTCACGGCCCTTCTGGGAAGCTGTGGGTGCCTTCCCGGCGATAGCCCACGACAAAGGGGGGGGGGGGGGGGGGAGGGAAAGAATGTCGTCTTCGCGGTATCGCATAGCGTCGGCTGTGGTACTGCGCGCTCTGGCCCGCTGACAGCTCCCTTGTCCTGGAATGTAACCGGAAATTGGGGAGGATAAAGCCTGTTTCCCCGGGGCGGCGGCGGGTCCGGTTTTTCTGGTCGTCACTCAAAGAGCATGGCTGGGTAATTGATGATGCCGCTGTCACGGGTTTCCGTCTACGCCGCGCCGTCGAACAATGTACCTCGTAGCACACAAGGAATGTCACAGTATTTTTCGTAATTAATGCCAACGTTCCTTTTTTTTTGGGGGGGGGGGGCGGAATGGTGGCCGCGTTCCCAGTAAAAACAAACATGAAATTCTCGAACTTTTTCCACGTTCAAATCGCCCGCGAAATTTTCTCACATTGGCGTCATTTTTACGACGTCATCGTATATATACTATACGGCTCTCTGGCCAACCAACGCGAGAATACTAAACCTGCATCGCGGTACATGACTACCGCCCGGCAACTATCGCGACGGCGTCGACGGCGGCTGGTAGATCGGCTGGATCGCATTTCGTGCCATGCCTTTAGCGCTGTGTCATGATCGTTGATTTGATTTGATCATTAGAGGGGACATGGCGCGGTAACCAGAGTGAAGCCCTGGGTGAAGCATATATGTAAAGCCCTGCCCACTGGATTGTGAGCAAACTGCCCATCGTGACAGGTGGCAGTAAATTAATCGTTGGTCGCGAGAGGTTGCCCAGGGAGAGCAACCTGGATCGCACAAGCCCGCCCCACCGTTGGCAGCACCTGCCATCGCAGGGCAGTGGAGCATCTTTCGATACGCTGCACCACTGTGCCAAGAGTGCTATGAGGACTCTTAGGGACCTATGAATGGAAAGCAGAGAATGATCAATGTTGCGACGTCAAAAAAAAAATGACGAGAACGAAGACGCAATAAAGAATAATAAAAGAAATGAAAAAGAGTTCGGTGCGTGGTCAGTGAGCTTCGTAACGGCGACCGCTCAAGCATTTCCGCCGTGTCGCCCAGGCGAGCGGCAGCGAGTTTTTTTTTTTTTTTCTTCCGTGTTCAGGCGTGATCCGCCGGCAGTGCGTTCTTTGTCGTCGATGAATCAGTGCTCCGTGCATATGCGGATGTCATCAGGATGGTTGTTGGACCGCAAAAACCGCCCAGCAAGCGAGCGGAGCGAAATGGCGTAGCCCTATTTCGCCATCAAGGAAATGCAGGGCGCACTCCTGTGCAGTGTTTTCTACCTAATATAGCGTGACTCGCCGACAGTGGGCTGTTTGCGATCAACTCAGTACGCCTCCCGTTTTTGGATGCGCTCTCGTGGGCTATTTTCAGCGAGAGACTTCGCGCAGGGAGTTTGGTTCGTGGGGGTTTAACGTCCCAAAGCGACTCAGGCTGTGAGGTACGCCGTATTAAGGGCTCCGGAAATTTCGACCACTTGGGGTTTTTTAACGTCCACTGACATGGCACAGTACACGTGCCTCTAGAATTTCGCCTCCATCGAAACTCAACCGCCGCGGCCAGGATCGAACCCGCGTCTTTCGGGCCAGCAGCCGAGCGCCATGACCACTAAGGATGAAGTGATAGCGAGTTTTTTTTTTTTTTAATGCCGCAAGGGCGTCTGTGTCCAAAGAGCGCCATGGCACAAGGTATTTTTCGTTTGCTCAAGGTGGGGTCAAAGACCCATTTCCCAAGAAGTTCACCCCAAAGAAGCCGAGCACCAGGCCAGGGGAACGTTGTACCGATTGTATCACCGGTGGGTACCCGCCGGCACTGGGGATCGAACCCCGCAACTCCCGCATGAGGCGGATGCTCAACCACTAGGCCACCGCTGCGGTGACTGAGGATGAACTGATTTGTTGTTGGACTTGTTGAAGTTGCGAGAGCAACTTCGACAAATCGCGAAATTCTGAACGCTGTTATGTGTGTACCATGTCCGAATGCAGTTTGGGGTGCGCTTGTTTCGAAAACAAGCGAAGATTATTTGACAATACACCCGCGCAACCTCGGGGCAACCTGCGAGTGCGCATTTCGACTCCTCTCGGAAACGCGCATGCGCAGAAGAGGATCGCGGGTAGCGCTGTGCCAGAGCTATGTAGTAGAAGGGAACAGTTACGTTTAGTCGCGGTTGCAGTGTTAATTATGCGGCATTGCCATTGTAAACGGAACTTGGGGCCAGTCAAGCAGCATTCTTTGCAGCTTTTTTCCCTTTGTTTTCCACCACAACCTTGTACCTGCTTGTTTGTCGAAATAAATAAATAAATAAATAAATAAATAAATAAATAAATACACCATTAGTACCCTCATGTCTGGAAAAGCTGGCCGGTGTACGTGACAAAGCGGAGAGAGGGAAATGTAAGGGCAACCCGAGAGTTGTTGCCACGGGAACAACCCGCCTTTGTTCCCAGCACCGAGTGTCGATGTACACTGGAGACCAGACATGGGATAAAAGACGAAGTGTGCGAGGGAGTCTAGGTAAAGTACAACAAAGAGTAAATGTGCAATAAAGGTGGATATAAAGAAATGTGTCTGTGTCGTGCCATGCAAAGGCGAATGAAAGTGCAATGCTACGCATTTCCGCCGGATCGGCCTACCGAAGGCCAGTCAGTTTTTTTTCTTGAAGTGCAGGTATGCTAAAGTGGTAGTTTGGTTCAGCTAACCGGTGAATCTCTCGCAATACCCGCGGACGGCTCGTGATTCGCAGACGTCTTGGCTATCCTTTCGTTGTTCGCAGCGTGATTGATGAGCGATTGAGCTTGGACTAGACAGACGCGACCTCTTCATGTATTGGGCAGGCTTGTGAAGTTGGAGCTTCATAGAGCTGCCTGTGTTGTTGTGCGTACTACTCGAAGCTTCAGAGCTTCGACGCTGACACCTTTTTTAGGTGGTTGAGAGAAGCTGTGGAGTTAATACAGGAGCGCTATGTGTATATAAGATGACGGTTAAAACCCCGTGCGTAGGGAATGCAGATGGGTTCGTATGAAAGACATTGGGAATCGGTGGGAGGCCGTTGCAACGAAACAGATGCTCAGAAAAGGAAGGAAGAGTTCTGAATTTGCTGACTTGAACACCTGAAGCCATGTTCATAGAGTAGTTGTTACGCCGCGTTAGGTGCCGGCGCGATAGATGTCTCATCGTTGTTCACTAGAATGAGGCTGCGCTATAGCTGGTCGCAATGCCAGCCCTGGAGCTCTCTGCTATATATTTATTTATTCAACGTAGCTTGAACGGCCCCTTCTTCGAGGCGACTACACAAGGGTGTGGCGGCAGCTAGTAAATCTTCGTTGATTCTTGTGAATGGCTTACACGCGGATGCCGATCGAGCACAAGCCGATCCGGCGTACTAGGGCAATCTTTATGGGTCTCTTTCCTTGTTGTACCTTGGCACGTTAGCTCTTTTTCTTATTTGTTTAATCCTTCCTTCCTCTCTCTTCCTTTATTTCTTTCTTTCTTTCTCTCTCTCTCTCTTTCTGTCTTTCTTTCTCTCTGTCTTTCTTTCGTTCCTTCTTTCTTTCTTTCTTTCTTTCTTTCTTTCTTTCTTTCTTTCTCTCTCTCTCTTTCTGTTTTTCTTCCTTTCTTTCTTTCTTCTTTCTTTCTTTCTTTCTTTCTTTCTTCTTCCTTTCTTTCTTCCTTCTTTCTTTCTTTCTTTTTTATTTCTTTCTTCACAATTCCTTCAATTCATTCCTTCTTTCCTTGCTTCCTTTCTTGCTTCCTTTCTCTTTTCTTCTTTCCTTTGTTTCCTTCTTTATTTCTTTGTTTATACATGTCTTCGTTTCTTTGTTTGTATGCTATTTTTTCCTTTCCGTGTTCCTTCTTTCTCCCTCCCTCTCTCTATTTCTTTCCTTCCCTCTCCTTGCTTTTTAGACCTCTCGTGTGTTCTCAGATGACTGCTATGCAATTCCTGCAGGCAAAAACTATGCACACGTCGGCAGTTTGAAATAAACAGCTTTCTCGCTGATTCCATAGGAGAATGGAGCGAGCTCGTGATACCTAGTGCTACAGACTGCATACGGGCTGTCTCGTAAAATTTGTCGCCCAGATGTACAACCGTGGCGCGAATAGCTATGATTCTTCGGCGTAGGAAGAATCCCTTGAGCAATGCGACGGTGATCTGCGTGAGCGCTATGCAAACTGCTTCGGCGCGTAGGCGATCAAGCCGTCGTTTACTTAACCGGTTGTCAGCACTGAAGGGCGACATAGTACAGGCACTGGTCGGATTTGGAACGTCGGAGAATCGGCCACAGTTCGCATGCAGAGGAGGCCGGAACTCGAGGACTACATTGCGAGGGAGATTAGCCAGACGCTGGCCGGCTGTGAACGCTAGACGACGCCCGGAAAAGGTTACCGCGCACTTTGAAATACCGGTCGTTTGTTGACAGGACGTGGGCCGGGAGCGTCGCGAATGTAGCTGATATGAGATGCCGGGGATGTCGTCTCAAGAGCGAAGAATGTTCGTAAGCTTCTAAAGTTGAAATGTTGTGCAGGCACGTCACTCAAAAGTGGAGGTCCGCGGATGCCAATTTTAGGCCACGTTCGGATGGTGTAACTTAAATGTAGTATAGTTTTCGGCGTGGGCGTAAAGACGCTTAAAAGGCTTTCTCATCAGAGAAATATTTTTAATGCAAAAGCATTAGAAGTCTCGTTCACGAGGCTAATGGTGGAGGGGAAATCTCCCCTCTAAGGGTGATTTGGTTCGATACTTTTGACAAAAAGGCGCCTAAAGTAAACGGTAGATAGAGGAGAGCACACGAGACACGGATAGGCGCCACTTGCAACTGAGAGTTTATTTCTCATTCCTCAGACAAAGTACAAAACACTAGACAAGTGTGTGTCTCGTTTGTTCTTCGGGCATCAGTGGCTGAACTCGCTGGTGCACAGTAATGAATACGAAAGCAAACAACAAAACAAGAACAATGAAGGACACGAGCCTCTTGTGGTGTACCTATTCACAGCCGTTGTTTTCTTGTTGGCTGTCACATGTACGCGGTTTTGTTTCGTGCGAACTCGTTTTAAAGTTGGCCGTTTTGGTGTCTTTAGTTCAGGCGACATCGAAGGGAAAACCTCTGTTTTACCACGTGGCAAACATAACCTGTTCGGCCTCAGGTTAGCACCAGCAAAATCTACAAAGTATGCATTTTACTACATTCGAATCAGTGCGAAAGCAAGGATGCGTGCTACGTAGAAGACGACAATGAGCGGGCAGTGCCGCGGGACAGAGGCAACAACAACAACGACGACGACGACGACGACGACGACGACAACAACAACAACAACAACAACAACAACAACGACGACGACGACGACGACGACGGCGGAGCGCTCGCGCTAGGCCAGCTTCTGGGGCATACACTAGACGATTTTGCTATGCTCTTAACCTCCGGATTAGTGCTTTAGCACTCTTAAAAATATTTCATTCTTAATAGAAGCTTGCGCACTTATTCTGCTAATGACGCAGTATCGTTTCGACGCAGACAAGCGGCACACTCCCGCAGAATATCAGCCCCGGTAGTTTGACGGCTACAACGTTTTTCTGAACTGACGACGAGGTCGTGAGATCGAATTCCGGCCGCAGTTGCGCATTTTGAAGCAGGCAAAATGCACGAGCACTACAGACTTCGGCGCGCACTAAAGGAGTCCAGGCGATCAAGAGTAACACAGAGCTACAATACGGCATGCGTCGTAGCTCACGCGTAACATTAGCACGTAAAATCCTATTAACTAATTGCTAATGGACTTCCAAAGAAGGCAAAAGCGCAGCAATGGAGTGACGCGCTGCTTACTTTGGCCGCTTAGTTACATGCAGCAGGCTACCGGGCAGCCGTAGAAGCGGTCGTACGAATGAGCACTCGGTTGGAAACAGAACCCCTCAACAACCGCGCGGTGACTTATGACAGACAAAAGAACCTCAGTACGGCTTCAGACCGCAGTAGCAAGCCGCGGTCCGCTCAAAAATGTGCACGTCGGATTCCGCACTATTACAACGCGACCTTCGACCCTCACTCCCTCGACACGGGCGCAGTTCATCCTCCGACTCACGTGTCAGTCGTTTCTCTTGATCGTGTAGTAACGGCCACACCGCCGGCCGCGTATGTATACGCAATTAGCGGCCCCAGAAGCACGTGAGTGCCTGGTCACGTGACCACCTCTGTACGGCTTCCCGATGTAGCTAGCTTCGTCGAGGCACAACTGCGTCACGTCCAGCATACGCATGTACTACTGCAGACAGCGTATACCAGCAGGCAGAGCGGCAAGCAGCTGGTAGCACTGAAGCCACGCCGCACGGTCGATGGCCGGCCGTTTCTTTCCATCGCACGCCTCTCTTCCGATATAAACGAGCTCACTTCGGCCCCTTTATGGGCGGATCGTGCCCCCCCCCCCCCCCCCCCAAAAAAAAAAAAAACACTGCCTTGTGTGCACACACGTCGCGAAGTACACGCGAGTGGCTTCACATCGGCTGTCTCCTCCTCTGTATACGCGGCAATAGCAGAGACAATAGGCGAGCTAAAGAGCGAAGGAGAAAATGGAGAAGGAGGGGGGGAGGGGGGGGAACGAGCAGCCCGTTTCGGAATCGATCGAATAAACAGGAGGAGGCGCGGCCTGGGAGACCTCCGGACCGTGACGAATGGGTTACACACCTGGCCGCGCGCTCGTGTCGCTACCCTCACCCTCTCTTCTTCCTCCTCTTCCTGCTGCTCTGCTCGTTTTTACTTTTCTTTCTTTTCTCTTTCTTTCCATCCATTCTCCTTCTCTTTCTCTCTCTCGCTCTCCGATGTACTCCTAACGTGGTGACTTCGATTTGCATGCCTCGTGTATAACCTTCTCTTAGTACATTGTCCTTCTTTATTTTGTTCCCTCGCTTGCGCAGGCAATCTTTTTCTTCGTTTTTGCGTCTTCTGTGTTCTGGTTGCCGAAATTACGCACGAGTGATCGTCTCCGCTGTCTCCATTCTCTTTGCGACGAGGGGTGCACCATCATTAGGAAGAACGTTGCGCTTCTGTCTGCGCTAGGTTTTCACCTCGCACGGGCCCGTGGGCTACGTGTCGCACTAGAAACGTGCAGTGTTTCGCGGGAGATACGAAGCATGCCCTTACAAAAGTTTCTTCACATAGTCTATAGGCTCTCCGTAGACGTTTATCGGTGAAGTCTGTAGACTTGCTGTATACACATCCTATAAACTAGTCTGTAGGCTATACAAACCCTATTCAGAGTCTACAGAAATCATACGTATTTGGCTATACACTTTCAGTAGACTTTTGTGTATAGACCATGAATATACGAAAAAAAAATTGGCATAGGAAGGCTATAGATTCTATGAGAAGTCTTCAAGTTACTAACGTGTCATTAAACATTGCATAATAATGTTCCTACTGTTCAGTGACCGGTGCTAACAGTCAATAAGTTTTGCATAAACGTGTTACTCATGCTCCTGTCATTACCGCTATCTTTGTAATCCTCCCTCATACAATAATACTCCGTTCTTGGAGCCTGTGAAGCGATATGAATAAATAAATAAATAAATAAAGAGACAGTCTACAGACCATTTTTTGTAAGGGAAGGCGTCTCAGTCAGCCAGCTAGGACCGAATCCACATGCACCGCTCCCACGTGCAAGGAACGGCTCGGAGCTTATGTCCAGTGCCCATTATGCCTACCGAACCACAGGTATGCTGTACGCAGACAAGATAAGTTGAGGCAAGAACTCGCTATAGTCGGAATAGAACTCGATAACGAAGCGGCAAATGCCTCCCAAAGGAGCCCGGCCAGCCAATGATGTCGACCGATTTTCATGACGTCACGGTTAATATGTGGTAAACCGTGTGTAACGCTAGTGTGACAGGGGATTAACTGCGAATTAAGCCCCATGTCATGAAAACCTGTGAACGCCATTGGCATCTGCCATTATTCAGGAAGGGAAGTGCTAAGATAATTGCATACAACCCCCCCTCCTCCCCCGCCTATAACGCTAACCCAATACTATTAAGATCAGATAACCGCATAGAGCTCATTATCAAGTCCACTGCACGTCCCAGTTGGATAAGGTTCCCTGCAAGAAAAAAGTGAACATGGATGTTTTCTTCATTACGAAATGCAGCGGCTGCCGTTAAACTAACCTAAACTGAACTACAAAACTGCTGGTGTGCGTCAGGCTATAGTTTAAAGCACCCCTTTTTCCCCCATGATGTGCATTCCAGAATTCTCGTCTGGAAGAAATAACGCGAAATTGAACTGAGTCAGGTCGACGCCATTTGACCCCCGCAGGAAACTCCACGTTTAGCGCTCAACGACAACAAGTACACAACTTCGCCGAGCAAATGCCTTCCGCTGACGTCACAGAGCTCGTCGGCATGTCGGCGAACCACAAACACGGTGAAACTCCGACTGTTTGTCTATTCCACTTATCGCCACTTGTTTCGCTGCCTGAATCGTAGAAGGTATGGCATGGTGCGCCATCTGCAATACAGGTATATGTATTTTATTTAAATTTACACGTACTGCCAACACTTTGCAAGGCCTCGAGCAGGAGTGGGCAGGTATAATATATACAAACGGTAACGGGAGGTTGAACAGAACGCACTTACAGATAAACACGCACTGGCTAAAACATACTTTATATATTTAAGGGGAAAAAAAGTTAACAGACAGGCGAAAACAACGGATCAAACTCGGCTTTGGTGGCACAGATATCTCTTATCAGTTCAGTTCACAAGGAAACAAGCTATTAAAGAGCAAACAGTAACGACAAAAGGTAGGATGAAAACATTGAAGCATCATAAAAATATGAATGCCCAAGTCTAGAAGGAAAACAACTGAAACAATATTAAAATATGTTGCCTTAACCACTCTGCGGTGGCTCAGTGGTTAAGGCAATCATCTACTGATCCGGAGTACCTGGATTTCAACCCAGCCGCGGCGGCAGCGTTTCGACGGAGGTGAAACGCAAAAGGCGCCCGTGTGCTGTGCGATGTCAGTGCACGTTAAAGATCCCCATGTGGTCGAAATTATTCCGAAGCCCTCCACTACGGCACCTCTTTCTTCATTTCTTCTCTCACTCCCTCATTTATCCCTTCCTTTACGGCGCGGTTCAGATGTAAAACACAAGTGAAAGACCATTTCTGTTTGAAATAACCTGATAAAAGAAAACAATTACAAGGCACTAAAACCCGTAGGAAAGGAGGTTCCGCGGTATCGAAAATCAGATTACAAGACATTTTACGATTCTTTCAGCAGCAGCGATTATCACAAATCGTCGCTCCGATACACGAACAGTGTAGTGTGAATTCGACTTGCGATTTGATGGCGGCCCCTTGATATCTTCCAAAGCGGTGCACAGTACTTCCGAGACAGCCCAGTCTTAAGCTGAGTGGCGTACGGAATATGGCGTCGCTCAGCCCGTCGCCCGTGCGACACATGGCGCGAACGGTATCCCTTGTTTCTTTCTTTTTCTTTTTTTTTCGCGTATATACTCGGAGAAGCTCGACGCCGTGAGCTCACTCGGGCGAGCCGCTCGCCGATTCGGCGACGAGCCCCGTAACGACGTGAGGACGAGTGCGAGTACGGAAGCGACGCGCTGGGCGCTCTAACGTGATGAGCGTGAATGGGGAGGCGACGGCGGTGCTATTAGGTTCCCAGCAGCCGGGGGCGTCGGCAGCCCCAGGCGCACTGCCCAATGAAGCGCATCTGAAACTAGGAAGCGGCGACGGGTGCTTACGGAACGTCGACTCGCGACGATGTGCGTTGCTTTTTTGGGTTTTCTTTTTTTTTTTCCTTGCTTGTTCGCTTCTTTCCTGTTCAGTGTGGACCGTCACAAATGACATACGCGACTGGCTTGACTAAGTGATTAGGATCTGCGCTGAGGCGGCCCTTGCTGTCGGCGCGCTCGCGGGCGGAACTCCGCCTCCTAATTTCGACTGATTTTTTTTTCTTTGTTCTGAGGCTGTTCAGCCGTGCCGTATGCGTAGCTCTTCTATGTGCTGGCGCAGTTCGTACCCGTGGGCGCCTAGAGCAGACCTCTTTAATGCAGCCGCCTGTAGTCAGTTCTGTGCATCCATGCACATCGAGATCGCGACGGTAAATGACCAGCCAGTATGTATGGACGCACAGGCGGATGGCGCAGCTTAGAACTGCGGTAAAGGCTTCTTCAGTTTAATTGTGATGCGTAAGTGAGGTTCTCTGCAGGTGCCTTTTTCCCCAGCACTGCAAGTCTATATGAGCTGCCGGCGCGGTCAAAAGTGGCCATCACTTTTAAACCCATTCTCGGAGGCGCGCTTCAGCAATGGCGATGAGTTTGGAGCACAAGCGAACTATTAGGGTAAGGAAAAATTACCGGCATAGCTACTCAGAAACAGTAGAGAAATGCGGTAGGGTTTCAACCTAGTTAAACCCAGTAGACGTGCGAAGGCATGTGTTCAATATTCGCCTCTTCTTCCCGGCATTTGAATGTGCGCGCAGCCGTATTTCTCGCTCTTCATCTTCGCACCCTCTCTCCGCTCGGCGGCAGCTGGCGCGATGCCCTACTCCCATTGGCTGCAGCTGGCGCGACGCCCTACTCCCATTGGCTGCAGCTGGCGCGACGCTGCTCCGGACTATCTCGAGTTTATCCGAGTTACTCTGAGGCTTTACACAAGATTATTGGTTGGGTTTGACTGCGTTAAGTACGGCTTTCGCACTAAAACACTTTTACATTTCTGTCGTGCGGGTAGTGGCTTGAAAATTTCAAGCGCCGACTGTGCCCTTTAAGTACGGTTTTGCCTAAAACTGCATACGTCGCTGCGCGAGTTGCCATTATTAGGAATTAGGGGCAGCGCCCGTCCAGCGCCGCTAAGTTCAGCGACCTGTCACCGTCTGTTCTGCAGGCACCCCGTCATTGCCTTTCTTTCTTCCGTCATAAATGATGTCAACGCGCTATTTTTTATGGATGTCTAGATGGAAGGTAGGAGCGTCCCCTTTGAAACGGGGTGATGGCAGTTGCCACCGTGCTCAGCTTTTTTTCCTTTATTTTTGTTTAACTGTGTTGTAAGGTGTTAAAATTTCGCCATTTTCTTTAAATACGTCTTCCTAAACTTTTAACCTTATGTCACCTCTCTGCTTTTGAGCCACCAATCTTCCAATCGCTCTTTGCTGATTTCCACCGCAGATTTATTTACATTAATATTGTTATACCTAACCCTGGGCCTCAGGAAGAGTGACTGCGCCAGCTTGACATCGGGATGAATACCATCACGTTTTAGTATGAGGTGTTCAATTGTTTCTACAGATTTACCGCACCAAGCCCATGCGTCATCTTCTTGGTTAAATTTCTTTTTGTAGCTGCGCGTTCTAAGACGTCCTGACCTAGCTTCAAAGAGTAGGGCACTGCCTCTTGAGTTATCATAAAACGCTTCCTTCCTGATATGATGTTTCCAGTATCGATATAGTTCTAAACTATGCTTCTTTTCCACTGAATTTATCCAATTTTTACCTTCCGCGTTTTTAACCTATCGTTTAATGCTATGTCTTTCTCCGGCCTCGTGTCTGGCATACTTAATGTTTGAAGTCATGTTTAAAGTCATGTGCCACGTGGTGGTAGCCAAGAGAACTAGAAGCGCTTGTCCTGCTAGTGAGATCACGTAAAACCCCAACTCGATGGACACATCCTAGACGTACGGGCGGAGCGCCTGCGCGCGCACGGGCGTACGCTGGGGCCTGTCTGCGCATGCGCAAGGCGCGTCGCGCGAGCAGACGCGAGCGGGGCGCAGAGAGCTGTGCGTGGCATTTCTCACCCAAACTAGAGCTCCTAGATGCAGGTGTTTCACGCGCCTCTAACGCGCCTCAAATGCACGGTCTGGGGAGCAAAACACAAATAAAACGACGAGGTGAACTAAGCGCCTGCGCAGCACGCTATGTCTCAAGAAATGAGAGCGCGACGTTTATTCTAACCGTCGTCTGTGAAGGGACCCATTCCAGCTCGAGCGCCGGATGAGGTCAAAATTTGATCCCCGTACTGCCTGCAGTCACTCAGGGGATGAACTGCTAAGCATGATCAATGACTTAGGCAGAACAGAACGATAAGTCTAAAAAGTGCAGAAAATTAACGTATTGTTCAAGAACCTCGCAAGGGAACAGCAGTTTACGATTGGCAGCGACGAGCTGGAAATGGTAAAAGAATACGCTTGCTTAGTGCAGGTAGTGGCCGCAGATCCGGGCCACGAGAGTGAAATAACTAGAAGAGTTAGAATGGGGTGGAGCGCATATGGCAGGTTCTCTCAGATCACGAATGCCAGTTTGCCAATATAGCGAAAGATAAAACTATACAACAGCTGTATCTTACTAGTATTTAAAGTCTAGGGTTCGACGGAATCCCGTCTGGCGGGGAAAATTCATACTGATGAAGAAAACATACACTCGCCAAGGTTCAAAGAAAATAAGAAGGAATTGACGTTTCGGCGCCCGTACGGGTGCCTTGATCACAAAGAAGCGAAGGACGGGCAGGTGAGCTATATATGGGCAGTTTTTTGAAGGGTGCGCAGGTATATCTCTGGGAGATTGCCACGGGTCCGGTTAATCGTGTTTGGCGTGGATTGAATGCACAATGATTCTATGAGAAGGCGTTTTGGTAATGATTTTTCCTTTGCAATTACACGTGCTGCGTCCCAGTCCCACCTTTGGGGAAAAACCATGGAGGCTGACGAAGAGGGTTCAGCTTAAGATAAAAACAGTGCAGCGAGCTGTGGAAAGGATAATGATAGGTGTAACGTTAAGAGACCGGGATCGGGCAGAGTGGGTGAGGGAACAAACGGGGGGTTAACGGCATTCTAGTCGAAATCAAGAGAAAGAAATGGGCTTGGACAGGGCATGTACTGCGAAGGCAAGATAACCGCTGGTCCTTGAGGGTAACGGAGTGGATTCCAAGAGAAGGCAAGCGTAGCAGGGAGCGGCAGAAAGTTACGTGGGCGGATGAGATTAAGAAGTTTGCGGGGATACGGTGGCCGCGGCTGGCGCTCGACAGAAGGGTTAATTGGAGAGACATGGGAGAGGCCTCTGCCAAGCGGTGGGCGTAGTCAGGCTGATGACGATGACGACGACCATGGCTCCCTGCAAGTGTTTATACATGAGGTTGCATAAGCGTATCCTTATAGTTAGGCACCTCATGTTCGCCTTGGGTTTTCTAGATGGAGGGCTGGTACTTCGGATTTTTGCTTGTTTTCTGTTTGTGTGGCAAGTGGCTATGCCGCAGTTTCTCACGTATTCACAAACCAGGAAGGCGTAACGTTAAAACAAAAATCTTTAAGCATTTATAACTGCGTGGACCGAGACATATAGTTAATCGGAGCGGATGGGTCGATTGAAGTAGTCGAGACATACTATAATGTAGAGGCCGACGGAAGGCTTCCTCAGGGAATGAGACGTAAACCAGACGAGGATCAGTTTGTTGAAGACACGGATGAGCTATGTACTCAGCGGTATCGCGCAAGACAGAAGGTGATGAGACCAATACAATTCCCTAGACAATAGACAAATCACAAGCATATGGAAACCGAAACTCATGCTACGAATATACAGACCCGCATAGCTTCAGACAGGGCCGCGGTGGTCGCCTGCTTTGCAATCCGCGTGTGATGAGTCAACGAATTCATGTTAACGCGTGGACGGCTCTCTATCCGCGAGGCGGTTCCTCATGAAGCTGTAGTGCAAAAATGAAGAAAAAAAAGACGGTCGATTTGCGTAGTTAGGCCAAATGCGAATTAGATCCCTATAGCAGTTCGATTTTCACTTCGGTTCCGGTGTTCAGATTCAGAGTTCACGGATGACAGTTGTTCGGACATCGATAATGTGTCAGTTGCGGAACATGCGGAATTGTTCATTCTCTCCATTCCCTTACGAAAATGGTCTATAGACACTCTAAAGACTTGTTATAGACTCTATTGCCTTTCTATAGATATTTATTTTCGTCTATTAATAGTCTATAGACTGTCCATAGACAAACGTCTACTAAAAGTGTATGGCCATAATGCTACAGATTGTCTATAAACTGTCTAGGATTTGTATTGCCCACAGACTGTTTTCTTGCGTTTGTCTATAGAGAGTCTATAGACGCTATAGATAGAAGTCTGTGGACATTATATAGACTGTCTAAAGAAATTTTTATAAGGGTTCATAGACTCCTGGTAGTCTTCCTAAACCACTCCTGGCGCAGTGGTGCAGCGGTCAAGCGATGTACCACAGCCCTTCTATTCGCAGGTGCTGCCATAGAAGGGATTTGGGTTGCTTGGGATGGGTGGCGACCTGCAGGTTGTGCTTGCCGAGCAGTCTCTCGCAATTAAATGAGCTCCCACCTGACATGGTGGGCAGGTTGCTAGATATATGCATACGCCCACCACCCGGTGGCCAGGTGAGCAGCCTGCCACAAAGCAGGCTTGAGACGTACAAAGAAACGGACGAACACACAACGGCTAAATGCGGGGAATGGTCGCGCTATAAGTGCTAGTGCACTGAAAACGGGAAGCATGATCGAAGCCAGACGGTGTCGGCATCAATCATGACGCATAATTTTTTAAAGCGAAATTTATTGCCCCAGGGCATCAATGATGGGTGAAGGTGGGATGAATGATGTACTAGAGATTAAATGAATGGAAAAAGGTTAGCTGATTTGATGAAGTCCAGTAGAGAACGATGGTACGGTCCCTGCGTCCAGCAATGTATGAAGCAGGGTTGCTAGGTGAAAGACCTGCTGCCATCAGGTGCCGGATCCTGTAGGCTTGAGAGCTGGGCAGTCCCACAGTAAGTGATGGATGTCGGCCTCAATGTCCTCGTGTTTACATATCGGACACCCTGGCCGAGGAAACAATTCTCGGTACTGAGGCCACTTCCGAGTGATGGCTGGTTTGAGGGCAACCCCGACCCGGATCCTCCTAAGCGCAACCTCCTCTGCACGGGTAAGACAGTGGGGGAGGGTTACCGCACACGGAGGGATGAGAGCACGTGTGCGGCGCCGGAGGAGTTCCTTTCTTGATGAAAGGAGGGTAAAAGTGTCCAAATGAAGGAGCCGAGGCGGTGATGAGTTTGTATTCGCAAGGCCGGTCGCTAAATATGCCTGGCTTTGATAGGTCAGCATATGCCGGGGGACCCACTAAAATTTTTTCATCCCTTTTTATTGCTTCCGCCGTTCACCAGGGATACTTTCTTTGGCTGGGTCATGTAGAAGCGGAGACAAAAGTATCTATAGGCCGCGTGAGCCACGAATGAAGCCGATAGCTCTGTTGTTAGCCGCCGGGTCGAGGCTGCACTTGTGGAGGCCGAAAGCCGAACTCACGTTCTTTAACGTGTGGTAGTGAACTGATGCAATCGCTGATAAACATGGCGCCTTGGGCTTAAATCGCTTTCAACCGTCCTAGAGACTAGACATTTGTCCTCGATGTATAGTGCACCTGCGAGCGTCAAAAGTTTACGGAAGGAGACTGTGTTGATTAAAATTAGTTAATTTGCATCATCGACGTATTACTTGAGCTTCTATTGATTCATTGCGTAAGTCCTAGAGTGAAAATTGGGTCGCATATATTTTTTACGGGATGCACGCAAAAATGTCGATCAGGTTAAATGTTTGGGGTAATGTTGCTTTCCGAAAAGGTGCCGGTGTGCTGTGCGATGTGCGATGTCAGTTCACGTTAAATATCCCCAGGTGGTCGAAATTATTCCGGAGCCCTCCACTACAGCACCTCTTTCTTCTTTCACTTCCTCCTTTATCCCTTACCTTACGGCGCCTCGGTTCGGGTGTCGACTGAGATATGTGAGACAGTTACTAAGCGATGCGTGGGGCGGGGTGCTGCTTTCCACGACCATCTCCGAAAGCAGCACCGTAACCCACGCATCGCAGGAGGTGAGCGCATCGACAGCATCACCGAATGTCGCGCACTTACGCGGTCGCAACGTGCAATGATCCTCCGCGCGCGCATTGGCTGCGTGTGGCCCGGGGAATGACGGGTGCGTCACGGAATCGCGACGAGTGATGTGTGTGACGGATGCGGTGCAGTGGAAACACTAGAACACCTGCTCCTTCGCTGTTCCGCGTTCGCCGATGCTCGTCGCGATGTGCTCGCGGCCTATAGGGCGCAGGGCATACTACCAGACTTCCTCAAGACGCTATTGTGGCCGCAGGGCAGTGCGCGCACTCGTGAGCGAACTTTGGTGAGCCTCTGTGCATTCCTCGAACACACGGGCTTGACGTCCCGTCTATTCTCCGTCAGGTAGTTACACGCAGTGACCGAACGCTCCGCGAGTTATACTTAAGACGATTAACAGCTGGACGCCCCACTCCAGTTATAGCCAACACAGTGCTGTGCGCGTGTGTTTAATTCCTCTAAAATGAGCTAATCACGCGCACAACCTGGACACATTTCTTATTATGTAAATAGTTTGTACATATTTCTTCTCCCCTACCCTCTCTTCCTGTCCCCTCACCTCTTTCATTTCATTTCTCCATTCTGCCATGCTATCCTTCATTTCCGCTGCCCCAGCTCAGGTGCTTCAGTATCGATGGCAGATGCCGGGGCTAGCAAAAATCTTTTCCTTCCTTTTTATTATTATTTTAATAAAACCACTTACTACTACTACTACTGCGTCATTATCTTTCCTCAAAACCCTTTTTTTTTGCTTTCCATAAGGTTTTGACTACGGGTGTACATTCATATTATTCATGCGTGTCACGTATTGCTGTGCTGTAGAAGCAACCAAAACACATTTGTCAACTCCTCGACTGGCCGCTTGCGCAGCTTTGGTGCGTAAAATATATTACTGACACTCACAACGACACACTAACGGGACAGTTTAGCACAGGTCACTGCCTCTTGTGAGGAATACCGTGTCCTCTAATGAGGCTGTGCAGCTGACCACAGTTTCTGGTGGGTTTCTTGCAACAAATCGAACATCAGCAGTGAGTACGTGAACTGCTGGTACAGGATCACCGGCTTATCCATCATACAAAGCGCGTCGTTGCGTTCAAGGTGAAAAAAAAAATCGAGCTGGTAACGAAAAGGGCACGCACATTAGTAGCGGGGTATGTCCTACGAATAATATGGGCATCTGAACCGAGGCATCCATCATAAAAGTGCCAAGGTTTGCCACTATAGAAATGCTAAGACGTGTAAAAAATCGCTGCAACTGTACAGGTGTTCGCGCGGCTGAAATCGCCGTTATACGACGAGACTGCAATCATAGCGAATGCGCGTGCCGCTGAGCAAGCAGGCCCGTACTGAAAGCAGAGAGGAGATATTGCCCGTGTTCCCCGCTTTGGCCGAAGCTGGAAGTGGACACACTAGCCGATCGAAAGAGAGAGAGAGAGAGGGGGGGGGAGAGGGTAGGCCGACAGCTTAAAGAGATGATGCGACCGCCGCTTGAGCTCGTGACCGCATTCCCGGCTTCTTTTTTCATTCAGTGTTCTTTCGCGCGGAACGCTGCCTCTGTATGCGGCAGCAGTGGCGACTGCCGGTGCTTTCCAATCGAACCGCTCCGTCGCTCCTTATAGACACGTGTATAGAGATGTACCTTCCTCCTTCTGCGTGCCTTTATGAAGCGACCGTATGCGATGGCGGGAGTGGGGCAGGCTACGCTCTGAAGGCAGAACTCGGGCTGCGCTCTCTGCGTTATACAGCGGACAACCACGGAAAGTTGTGCAGGTTTTATGCGATTGGATTATAAGCCTAATCGGGGGGAAAAAATGACGGTAATAAAATTCACTCTTTGGTTTGAGAGAAGTGACGTCACCGTACCGGAAAATGACAACTATACGTTTGTGCCGCAATCTTGAGACACCTACGGGGAAACCTCAAACACCTGCTAGATTACCCGAAGGGACGTTTGGTTGTATGCAGACAATCGGGTATGGGGACCACAAACGCTTTATGGTTGGTGTTTTATGCTTGGGTGTTTAACGTCCCAAAGCGACTCAGGCTATGAGGGACGCCGTAGTGAAGGGCTCCGTAAATTTCGACCACCTGGGGTTCTTCAACGTGCACTGACATCGCACAGCACACGGGCCTCTAGACTTTTGTCTCCGTCGAAATTCCACCGCCGCGGCCGGGATCGAACCCCCTTCTATCGGGTCAGCAGCTGAGCGCCATAACCACTCATCCACCGCGGCGGCCCGATAAGTAAGAGTACTTGTGAATTCTTCCGACGGTAGAACTGCGTACATCACCAACTGAAGGGACAGTTAACAATATGCATCCACCGGTTCGTGACCGCGCATTCAAAGAAAGAAAAAAAAACAGATATTTAGGATTTCCTGTGAATTTTTTTTTCTTTGATAATGAACGGTCGCAAACCGGTGGATGCTTACTGTTAACGGTCCCTTCAGGTGGTGAAGTACGCAGTTCTACCGTCGGATTTTTATAGGAATAAACAGTTATTATGCTCTGCTGGGACGGTGTACCGCTTAAAAACTCATCGTATGCCCTCCAAAGAACTAGTGGGGAGATGCCTGGCGTAAGGTGGTGTGGCCAAACGAATTGTGGATTATTTACGAATCCAGCGAGGCGCACATACCGTAGCCCTTAACTAGAGTATCCTTAACTTAGGCTAACCGCACAAAAAGTAATTAATTTAGTCTCCGATGTAGTTGAAACAAGCGCCTCACTAACACCGCAACGCCGCGTGGCTCGTACTGGCGGTAACACTTAATCAATTTAGAAGCTGGACAAATTTATGGCGCAGTGCATGTGTAACGCCTGGCTGCTCCCGCGTAGATGTTAATTATTACATGGCTGAATAAATGGTGGACGTGCTCCCGCAGCGAATCTCATGCGCCGAAAAGTACTGGGCACTAGTGTGTTCTATTTAACAGTGGTCCTCTTGTTTGTTTTTCCTCCAGTCTTAGCCGGACAGCGCGCTCCGTAGAGCCCCCCCCCCCCCCCCCCCCAAGCTGCACCGTTTTAGGAGCGGGACGGGGACTCCTCCGCGTGGTAAACGAGACATGCTAATGAGGCTGTATCAAAACACATTAGGAGGAGCGGCTACCTACACGCATGCCAGGCCGACTAAAAGTACCACGTCGTAGACAGTTGCGTGCATTACTGCACGTAGGCTCCATGGCACTAAACCTGCAGCCTCACATCTTTCATTATAGTATTTAAGATAGATTAATCCCACATGCCCCACATATAAAAAACACCCCAAGGGTACCGCGTTTGCCGGAAAGCATGTGAATAGGCCTTATCATGAATCTAGTTATATGATAAAATGAAAAAGAAAGTCCGGCCAGCACTGAAACCGACAAGAATCCGGCATCTACAGCAGCAACGGACCTGTCACTGCCTACAGCGCCGCATCTTATTACGCTGCTTTGATGAAGAGACCCGATGATTAACTGATGTCCTTGGGCGAGTTGGTTCATGCTCCTTGGATATTTCAAAACAGCGCGAAGAAGACAGGACGGGCTCTGACTACCAATTGATTTCATTACGTGATCAGAGCAGAGATTCACAGCCTGACGCTGTCGCTCCGTGCGCAATACAACACCGACAAAAAACAGCAAACTGTACCCACGTGCTATGGAAGATACGACAACAGAACCTGTAAAGAGGGATAGCCATTGGCAAGCACTCTTTCCAGCTTTGCTTCTCATGTACGCGGGTTAATGACCTTATATTCCATGATCAAGAGGAATAAACGGGCTTGGACAGAGCATATCATGGGAAGGCAAGATATTAAGGGTAACGGAGTGGATTCCAAGAGAAGGCAAGCGTAGCAGAGGGCGGCAGAAGGTTTAGTTTACGTGGGCACGAGGGTTTAGTTTACACTTTTTTGTCGATATTGTTTTGCGCACGGAATGACGGGTAAGGCTATGAATCTGCGCTTTCATCATGTAATAAACTCAGTTGATAGTCACAGCCTGTCCTGTTATTAAGTGTTGCTTTTGCGTCCTGTCTTCTACGTGCTGTTTTAAAGGTCGAACTTAAAGTCTGGTCACTCAACCTTTCGTGCGAAAAGATGCATTAGGTGCTGAAGCAAAAATTCATTCAGGAGGTTTGACGGGGCCTTGCATCATTTTGCATGACAGCAAAAATCTACTGACATAAAAGACGCAGTATACTCTGTAATAGAAAGTCGGAATACATCTCAGACGCAAATGTAATCGTGCAAAAGAGAGATGCTTTGCACTTAAAATGGAACAATGAATGACCAACACATATTGTTTAGTAAAATAGTTGTATCTGACAAGCACTGATGCTAAAAACCAGTTTTCTGTTAAGGGAACAGTTTACGAGTTGAGCGAGCTCAGAACATCTGACACAGTTAAGCTGATCATCTGACGGCCGTAATTCGTCCGCACTAACGACACCCTTCAGTTGTTGCGTTCTTATGTTATATCGCTTACACTGCTAGGATTCATCGCGTTTGCGAGACAAGTTTGGCACAGAGAAATTAAACAGATTTCATTTATAAAGACCCGTGATCACTTCCTTGTGGACTTCTTTTATTTAGCTACATTTTTCATGTTCATAAAATTTATCCTCTCCACGTCTTAGGATCAAAATCATCCCAAAAAAAGTAACAAGAGTGAAGTATATCGGCCCTGATGCTCCATGGTCCCGGACTTTTTGCCCGCCTCCGGGCCCAGGAGGTGATAGCGATATTATCATTGCAACCCTGCCACTCGAGCGGGCCCATTGCAAGTCGCATGCCGAAGCGTTCATAAAAGGAACAGCTTCTACAGCGTCCACGCCCCATTCGGCATGCGCCTGATACCTCAGGCCTGCTTGGACAGCATTCATTTTTTGCAGCAGGAAAACGCAAGGGTTTTGATTACACTGACGCTGACAGCAACGATGGATATCCGGAGGAAAGTGCACTTCACACAGCCATTCCCTCTAACGGAAGCAAGGAAAGCATTATTACCGCGCGGAAGGTAATTAGAAACGTAAGCGAAAACAATAAGCATTCATTAAGAACGCTCACCCGAGCGGGTTCAGTCAAGACTCAGAATAGATGAGTAGTTGAAGGAGAGCGTCTAAATGACGTCGTGCTTGAAGTTGACCCAGCAGCCCATTCTTCAATCCCCCCATCGTACTTCGCCACGCCTGTCGCGCCCTTTCTGCTGTAACGTCATTTTAGCAACTTGCTTGACTGATCAACGTGCTGCTGAGTTAAGAACAAACCTCTTCCAAGAGTTGTTTCATACGAGCAAGGTTACCGCAACTCGCGAAACAAGGTCAGCGAGGCATCAACTTGACTAGTTGACTCTGACGTTTAAAGAGAACATCGCAAAACAGTGAGGAATGAGTGGCCGACAAGAGCCGTCAGAAGATAAGGCAATGCATTGGCATGCACGTATATTGATGCCACGCCCGATGGCGCCGTAGATTGGTCGAAAACACGTCTTCAGATTGCACAGCGCTGCATAGAATTGCATGCGTAGATGCGGTGCGCACGCGTACCCTAGTTTGAACGCGCTGCTGTGTATGCGTGCGCGGACGCGTGGCTCTCGAAGCGAACGTGGATGAAGTGTGCCGGCGAGCGCTGCAAGTTGCAAGGGTGGCGATCCGAAGTCGAACGCTCGATTAGTCCGAGTACTCCTTGCTAGACAGGAGGCGCTTGGCGCGTGCGCGCTCTTGACACGTTAGCAGACGCGGGTGAAAAGAAAGAAGCGAAAAAGATCAGTTAGGAACAAAGAGAAAAACGAACAACTAAGCCTGCTTACTGACGTGACCAGGGACCGCGATTGAACGCAACTACGCTTTTCCTCCGCCCTTCGCCTCTTTCGTTTTCTTTTTTTTTTCTTTTGCTTTCATAGTGGCGAGGGGTTGACCGGTTTTACGTCTGCCGACCGTTTCTATTTCGACGCTTGGCAGGCGGCGTTTCTTTTCGTCTTCGTATAAGGCGGGCGTCGCCTAGATTCGGCTCCCTGAGCGCAGTGCTCGTTTCTTGATTTCTCTTTTTTCGTACACTCTTTTTTTTTTCGGCCACTAAGAGGCTATTTAACCGCCTCTATCGTCAGTGCTTCAGCTGCCTTTGCTTGTTTGTATTCTGCGTTCTTCGGCTGTCTCTTCTGCAAGCGAGGACCTGCTGCGACCATTTCAGTCTCGATTTTATATACGTACATATTTTTTTCTGGTCCTGTTATCATCATGATAGAGAGCTTCGGAGCCTCGAGCGAGGGCAGATCTGTCATACTGACTTCTTCCGTATCTATGGTACCATTTTGGGACTCGTTTGTTTTACATGGGCTCACATATCTGGGAGGAAAAAAGTCCTTGGCTGTCATGGAACCTGAACGAGTGTTTTAGACAACCGCCTTGTGTCTGATGGTTATCCCGATACGTGCGTCATGGTGTCGTCTGGTATTAAGCGTTTATATACATTTTTTTTCTTTGCAAAAAGAGGAAGGCGGAACAAGCCGATCCAGAAGACTCGTAGACTTAGGTCACCCATTGCAAGGAGCGCGATTTAATCGCTGTGCGAGCTTCTGGAAAGTCAAGAAATGTGGGACGCTTTGCTTATCTGTCCCAAAATTAGCGCGGGTAGCAACGAATTACCCAGACGTCGACGTTCGTAATAACTTGTCTGTTACGAAATTGCGCTGCGCTAGCTGTTGCATGCGCCGAGAAGCAGGAAAATGAGATAGTAATAGAGAGCAAGGAAAGGATAGCAATTGGTTTGAAATAATTAGCTGGATGCATTAGAAGACATCGCTTTTTATTAAAATAAATCTTTGCTTTTTTTCTGTAACGTCGCGCTTGCGCTCGCAGAAAACTGGCAAGAGCGGAATTCACGCGCAAACAAAGCGAGAGATAACTTAAGTAGCTAGATAACCGCTTACTTGCACTAAGGTGGACGCAGCGTGCTCAGTAATGACGGGGAGTTTTAAACCCGAGGAAAGGAAAAATTGGAGCTGAAAAGATTTTGAGACCTCTTGACATCCATTTCATGGTGCATATTTCATCACCTACTCCTCACTTTTTGATTTTGGATAAAACTGTTCCAGATAAACATAGCAGTGTGCGAATATTAGAAAAATTTTGAATAGCAAATCGAGCATCCTCTGAATCGATTATTCGAACGAATCTTGGAGGTTATGACTCATACGTAGCTGTCGCCTGTCTCATGTCCTGAGATGCTCTAGAAATTGTTCTCTTTCGTCATCGATAGCAAAAGGTAATTTATCTATATGTTTAACTTGACGGTCGCAGAGTACACATACTGACTTCGTATTGCGACGTCTTAGTAGAAATTAGTGTTGCGTCTTTTAACAGCTATTGCTTCAACTCCATAAGTTATAGCACCATACCACAGCGCCGGCGCTGGCTCTTCAATGTTTCACACGATTTCTGGTTTTGTACGAATATTCGTACAAGTAGCGAGTATTAGTACAAATATTCGGTTCGTATTTGATTCGGTTTTTAGCTACACTATTCGTATTCTATTCGGTTTCGTAAAGTACTATCCGCTCACTCCTTGCTAAATGGCATTGATTTGATCATGTGCACCAAAGCAATAACTCACAAACACAAGCACTCGCCCAAAGCGTTAGTCGCTTTGGGACGATAAACCCCATAAACCAACCGACAAACACCTTCAGAACACGGGTACGTATACATACCACAGCAGCTAATTAGGGCCGCAATTTTTCGATGATAATAATAATAATAATAATAATAATAATAATAATAATAATAATAATAATAATAATAATAATAATAATAATAATAATAATAATAATAATAATAATAATAATAATAATAATAATAATAATAATAATAATTATTATTATTATTATTATTATTATTATTATTATTATTATTATTATTATTATTATTATTATTATTATTATTATTATTATTATTATTGACACCGATAGCTCTGTCAGGGAGTTTCTCTGGAGTAAACGCCGTCGCTGCGGTAGTATGTCGCAGCCAAAAACTCCCCTTAAAGGCAAGTTGCCCACGTGGATCTCAGCCATGCCCCTTATTTACTCATTTACACCCGTTAAAGGAAATAAAAATCAACTCTCATTGTGCGTGCGCTAAAGGACAAGTAATCCATTAAGTGGAAAGTAATCCGCAATCCATAAGTAATCCATAATCGAAAGTAATCTATAAGTATAACGGAGGAAGACACACAAGGACGCGCACTCGTCCTTTTGCGTATTCCTTAGTCCCAATTTCAGTTCGCGCTGTTTCTAGTTTATGGATTAGCAATTCACGCAAGCTCCTGTTTTAACAAGTTAAATATCCCCATCAGGGTGTACTTTTTGGTCCATTGCGGAGCGGGTAATTCCGAGCGTTCATCATGTCGAGGCTAAAATGAATAAGAAAAACAAGTGCTTCTACGTCTATCTGGCGTTAACAAGGATAACTTAATTAAAGACCCAGCCTACTTTCGACAGCTCAGTCTCAAGGGGACCGAAAATTTGTTCATATTAAGGCTATCCTTTTAATCGATGGGGCCAATCTCGCTGTGACTAATAAAACAGCTATTCGAACCAGACTAGGCAGAACAAATGAGAGTCAGGTGGACAGAGTAAAAAAAGGTCAAAGGGGAGGGCAAACGGAAATCTAGTGCCCACGGGGGTGACAATCAATGAAAAACGGAAGAGAAACAACAAACCACAGCAGGGGGAACGGTCCCAGCGCGAATCTTCTGATAACCCCTGGAAAAAGATGGGAAGGTATGTACTACATCTGCAGTCTCACGCACTGCATTGGGTTGACTGGAGAAACCGTTGTTAGGTGTGCGGTACACGTACTTTTTCCCTGATGAAGTTTCTACTTGGCAATGTTTCGCAGTTGGTACAAGGTATCGAGGTTATCTTTTTTTAGTGAGCTAGCACGTTTAGTGGCCATTCCTAAACGTGACTTTATGTCTATTTTTCTGTCTGTTTGTCTGAAGCCTGCCCAACGTGTCAGGCGGCAGCTCAAATAGTCGTGAGAGGCTGCTCCCGAAGTGCAACCTTGGTTGCAACCCAACCCGAGGAGCCCAAATTCCACCGATGGCAACATGGGCTCCAACCCGACCGCGGCGGAAGCGTTTCGATGGAGGCGAAACGCAAAGGTGCCCGTGTGCTGTGCGATGTCAATGCACGTTAAAGATCTCGAGTGGTCATAATTATTCCGGAGACCTCCACTACGACACCTCTCTCTCCCTTTCTTCTCTCAGTCCCTTTTTTATCCCTCCCCTTGTATACGGCGCTGTTCGGGTGTCCGCCGAGATTTGAGACAGATACTTCGCCATTTCCTTTCCCAAAAGCCACTTTTCAACACCTGCCATAGAAGGGCAATGGCGCATCGCTTGACCGCTGCACCACGGCGCCGGAAGTTGTAGGAAGACACCAAGAATTTATGAATGTAGAGAATAACCAATTGGATCCGCATATATGGACATCGCTATCCAAACAATTTCCATCCGTGAACACTAGATCTGAACACCGGAACCCAAGTGAAAACCTAACTGCTAGCGCATTATAGTTCGCATTTGGCGCAACTATACGCAAATCGACATTTTTTTTCGTGTACCCTCAGCGTCATGTCCTCTTTTTTCTTTCAAAAGCGAACGTTTTTTAGTGGGGGAGTAAAAGCTCGGTTTTCCGTTCTGTGATAGCGTTACGCTCCCAGGCGAACCTCAAGCGACTGTTCTTTTGAAAGGAAACCATCGTAATCCGCTTACTGCGTGCCGACCCCGCTGCTTTCTTTGCCACTATACCTCCTCGCAAGCACTCCGTCCTTAAAACGTCAGCCGCGCTAACGAAGCGATCGAACCATTTGCATTGTTTCGCAATACCACCCTGTACTGGTGCATAATCTACGATCTGCAACGGTGCGGGCGGTTCGCTAGGCGGCGTTCCTGTCCGAAAAACCGCGATGTGAGCACTGTCCTCATTCAGACCGGCACGTGACCCGTGGCTTATCTTTAGCGCGATCCGTGAAGGCCTCATGCAGATGAGGGGGTACGAGCACCTGCGTGTCCGGCATTCCTTCTCCCTTAATTCTTTTCTTTTTTTTGTGTGTGTGTGCCTAAGGTATGCCCGGTTCCTTGTCAGCCAAGCTTTTCGTTTCGCCAAAGCACGTAGGCGCAGTCAGCGCGGTCTGACCGCTATTACAGTGTTGCAATGCTGCAATTACGATGCTAGCGATTACCGAGGGTCCTTGACTCAGGTGAACGAGTCGGGCTGGCTCCGCTGGGACGTGCAGCCTCAGCCAATGATTAACGAAGTGCACGTTTAATTTTAACGCGCTAGCGTTAAATGCCCCGTTACCCAGAAAATCCAGCTTCGGCGTCGGCGTTGGCGTTGTGAGCGAAAAATCACGCAAGCAAGGAAGCAAGCAAGCGAGCTTGCTTGCTTCCAAAACAGCCGCAGTACTTTTTGCTTGAAAAGAATGAAGAAGCCGTGAACTTTCTTTGAGCAATGTTAACTTCTTTATTTAGACGCGGGGATTCATTTGCACGCTGAAAGCGTTGAAGAGCATGACGTAAGCAGAAGAAGGCTGGCGCACTAGCTGACAGCGACAGCAGGCAGTCAGTTTTGCAGCATCTGGCGTCAGCGCGTTATCGTATTCTTTGTTAGTAGAATGCGAAATGGCAAAACGAGAAATCAAAAGAAGTTAGTACAATAGGAAATTTTGCATACTAACCGCTCATAATCAGCAATAAAATACAGAAATGAAAACGCATATTGAGAGAGAGATAGAGTGCTTCGATATGCCAACATGGTTCAATAGCCGAAAAAAACATCCCGCAATTATCACGAACAAATATTACCCGTAAGAAGTTCCAACACTCTACCCTATGGGTAAAAAGAACTTTATTAGCGAATGCCCGACCCGCCGCGGTAGCCCAGTGGTAAGGGCTCTCGGCTACTGATCCGGATTTCCCTGGTTCGAATCCGACCTCGGCGGCTGCGTTTTTATGGAGGAAAAACGCTAAGGCGCCCATGTGCTGTGCGATGTCAGTGCACGTTAAAAATCTCCAGGTGGTCGAAATTATTCCGGAGCCCTCCACTACGGCGCCTATTTCTTCCTTTCTTCTTTCACTCCCTCCTTTATTCCTTCACTTACGGCGCGGTTCAGGTGTCCAACGATATATGAGACAGATACTGCGCCATTTCCTTCCCCCAAACCGATTATTATTATTATTATTATTATTATTATTATTATTATTATTATTATTATTATTATTATTATTATTATTATTATTATTATTATTATTATTATTATTATTATTATTATTATTATTATTATTATTGACACTTTAAGGCGCTTTGTACGCAATCATGTCCAGCATTCATGGACAAAAGTTTTGAATATTGGAAAACTGTGAGATACTGAGCTGTTTCCTTTCCCCCAAACCAATTATTATTATTATTAATGGCCGCGAAGGGAAATTTTGAGGCTGGACGTTGCTCTGAGGAGGGAGTAAGGCTGCTCAAAGGTCCTTGTCAAATCGGGTGGTGGAGAAAGCGTGCTTTTCGCTTCTATGATGACACGCTGCATATATGGAATCCAGACATTTTAGCACGCAGGAGGCATAATGCCCTATTACTCAACCACCACTTCCTTAGAAGTTTGCTGAAACGGTTGAATCCTAATTGTTTTTTATGAAAGGAAATGGCGCAATATCTGTCTCATATATCGTTGGACACCTGAACCGCGCCTTAAGGGAAGAGATAAATGAGGGAGTGAAAGAAGAAAGAAAAAGAGGTGCTGTAGTGGAGGGCTCCGGAATAATTTCGGCCACCTGGGGATCTTTAACGTGCACTGCCATCGCGCAGCACACGGGAGCCTTAGCGTTTTAACGCGACAGCGTTAAGGAGCTCGTGTCGCAGAAAAGCCGGTGTCGTCGGCGTCTTTGACCGTGAGCAAGAAGCGGCGCATCTCGGTGGACACCCGAACCGTGTCGTAAAGGAAGGAATTTTCCTTCCCTTACGACGCGGTACGGATGTCCAGCGAGAATTATGAGACAGGCGTCATTTCCTTTCCTTAAGACCAATTTTCATTTCAATTTCATTTCCTTACGGCCCGGTTCGGGTGTCCACCGAGATTTGTGAGAGAGGTGTCCTTTTCTTTCCTTAAAAAGTTTTATTTTCATTTTCTTTGCCTTACGGCGCGGTTCGGGTGTCCACCAAGATGTTTCCTTTCTTTAAATTTTCCGGGCAAGGGGTCGCACCGAATGACGATGGCATTCCGTGGATTCCTTGGCAATGCTAACACGCTGTCGCGTCCTGCTCTTAAAGGTGAAGCTTAAGTGTCCTACAAATTTTTGCCTTCATAAAAACGCAACCGCCGCGTTGGGGTTTCAACCCGGGAACTCCGGGTCAGTTGCCGGTTCGAACCCGACCGCGGCGGCGGCGTTTTTATGGACGCAAAACGCTTAATTACTGTGACCACTTTTACTTCTCCCTGAGTAGTAATTTCCGCAATCAATTTCTCTGAGTATAACTTGTTGATTTATTCCCTGACTTTTTTCTGCTGTTGTCTCTCCATGTATGCGTTTGTGTATGTGCGTGTGAGTGTGCGCGCGCTTGAGTGTGTGTGTGTGTGTGTGTGTGTGTGTGCATGCGTGTGCGTCTGTGTACGAGTGTGCATGTGTGGAGTAATACAATCATAACTTACCATTTGTGTTGTGTTTTGTGTGTTGTGTTGTGTTATGGCACATAGGCAGCTAAGACACATAGGCACATGGCACATAGGCAGCATGCGCCAAGCACAAGGAAATTAAAAAGTTTTTGTTGAAGTTTATAGAAATTTGAAAAGTCGTTGGTGATGTAGAGGATCCGAAACGTTGGTACTGCCTTGTGATCACATATAAACCAAATTTTAGAGATGGCTATTAGTAGAAGCTTTAAAGAGGGTTGGGTAACCTCGGCAGATATCCTTATAACTTACCATTTATAAAATTTCGCAATTTTTGTCGTATTTCCAACGTGCAATATATATTATGTCTAGCTCAGTTTAATCCAGGAGTTCGGACAATAATGGAGAAAGTTTCTGACAGCAGCTATAATTACTATCCATGTGACCTCAACCATACAGCTGCACGATCCACACTGAGGATCCACAGAGCTGAGGAGATACGTTTTGTTTACAATCATGTGGACTGTGAATTGTGCCGTAATTTTGATTGCAAAAAAGCCAAGAAACAACATAGCATTACAGCAGCTCCGGCCATAGCTCGAAGCTCTTTGCACGAAAATAGGCGAGCTGTTTCGTCGGCACTTTCCTCCCTAACCTCACACTCAGCAACGACATTCCTTTTTTTTACTTTTATCAGCGATCCGTTAGACGTCGTCAGGCCGCGAAGCAAACTCGGACACCAAAATTAGCACCAACTCTCATCGAGACTCTAATGAGCGTCTTATCTGCACGGTGGTCGCGTGTTGGTGAGTGGGCCCGCCCGCGGTCCTCAACACGTTGGTCGGGTAAGTGGCCGCTGCACCCCCCCCCCCCCCCACCCTTATTTCTCCTGTTTTGAGCTCTTTCGAGCGCGTCGCCTCCTTACTTCATAGCTTCCTCCCCCACTCCCCCCCTCCAATCTTTCTTGCCACTTTGAGTGTCTAGCTCGCTCGCTCACATGCGCGCTCGGTTTCACCCTCTTTCGAGCAAAGACCGGACCGACCCCAATTCATGGAGGAGGGGTGCGCGTGGGTGAGGAGGAAAGAGATTGAGGGAGGGGAAAAGAGACCGGATGAGTGTGTACAGGGTGTATACATACAGAGGTGCCGGGAGGAGGGGGAGGAGGAGGAGGCGGAGGAGAGGCTAAGAGAAGTCGTGCTCCTCTTTTGGCCGTCCGAAAAGAGGGGAGGATAGTCGCGTGGCTCCTGTCGAGGACCGGTAGACACACGCCGAGAGCGTAAGACCGCCGCGGTGACCGACATCCCCCCCTACAGAAGCCCGGCCTTGGCACCTCGCACGAAGCGCGCTCATAGAGCGTCAACCGTTACACGCGCGCGGAGGAGTTCACCTCGAGAAGATCCTGCTCAAGTTTCTCGGGGAATGCCATTCGTGCGATGTTCAGCTGCGGTTTCGTCTTGAACGAAGGGTCTGAGACGAATGTGCGGTGTCTGAAGTGTTTAATCAGTGAGGATTAAGCACGTCAAGGCCTTCGTGCTGTGGTGGCCTTTCTGGAAACATCGAATCCTTGAGAGCAGCTGAGCTGAGCTCCCTGGAAGACGCGGCACGTCATCAACGGCTGACACCGACTACTGCATCGAGACACGACTTCGTCACTGCTCGCTTAATCGAACGCCCACTGGATGCACTCTTAACACTTCGTTATGCAGCGATAATCGAATCGACGACAGGGATCGGGATCCGGTAGAAGTGTTTGAAAGTGGTACGGACACGCCCACTTCGCTTGTGACTGCTCAGCAGTGTTTGGCTGAGTAGTGTTCGACAAGCTGCGTCTGAGGATCAATTGCTGCAAGCTGACAAGTTATCCCAGGCCGACGTATACGTTTGTCTGTGTGTCCTAGCCAAGGAACGGACAAAAGCCTCTTGACCCCTGGCCTTCACGGGGGTTTGGTAATACGCTGGAGTGCTGGAGCGCTTCTTCTCGACACTGCTGTAACCACGCCCTCAGCGAATGAAGTGCAGCGGCTGAACTCTTGACACTTCAGATTGGATTACAACGGTCGCGTCAACAGCTGTCAAGTGTCCTCCTCTCGGCAGGTGTTCGGTGTGCGGTGTCAATTTTAATTCTCCCGAGCGTAGTCTCCGTCCGTTCCTGAACTCTGAACCGTGACTGCGCCACGACCAGACGCGAGAAAGTTGCGCAAGCAGCCCCTGTGCAACGTCATCCGTCACAAGCGAACCGCGTCGCCGGGTGTCTTCGCGGCCTTGAACGTAACCGCCGAGGCAGCGCGTACGGCAGGACACGCTCCATCATCGCGTTGATTGTCACCTGGGATTCGAGCGATTGCTTGTGCCGCTGACGCGTCTGTCGTTCGCTGTGCAACGGACTGCGGGAAAGAGAAAGTTTTAATCAAGTCTCTGCGCAAGTGAGCTGAAAGACTGCATAAGTATCGCGACGTCGGTGCAAGTAGCTGTCAAGTAGCAACTGCTAGATCTCCGCTGGGACCTCACGTCAGTACATGTATCGCGGTACTTCGAAAATTTCCTTCCGACGTGGCGGACTTGACTGTTTTTGAGGACGTTTAGACGAGGAAAACAGGAGGAACGCGGTTCCCTCACCGACAGCTGTGCTCGGGTGTTTTCGTAGTGCGCGAAGACATTTGGTGTTTCCTTGTCGTCTTTTTTTTTCTTCATAAATCCACTCAAACTGGGAGTCCTGCCTACACCTTATTACGACGCTTGAAGTCTGAGCTTCTCGCCGGCTGAAGAATTCTTCGTTTGACCGTATTTTCACCGCTTCACGGCACACTTTACCGTCCTTGGCAACTTGTACCCAGTGCCTACTGATTTTACGGAGACTTCTGGTGACTTTTGCTGACAAAACTGCGCCCAAGAATGCCTTCTCTGCAACCCCTACACGTCTGCACTCGCCGTCAACCGCTGAATGAGCAAAAACCTTCGCCCGACGCCATTCAGACCTTCACCTCAACCGTTCCTAGTTCTGCGACCGGTGTCCAGCAAGCCGCTGGGTTCCCCAACTAGCTCCCGTGAGGAAGACTGTGAACTCGACAGAGAACTGCACGCTCCGCATTGTCTCTCTCCGTGGGCGGCCGCGCACCTGCTGAAGTCTCACTGACGCAACCGGTCTCACCGCCGAGACGAGTTTTACTATCTTTTTTTTCCTCCGTGCCCCGAGGGGCCCCCCAAGAGCATACAGACTACCGCCGCTGTTGCTACTGCACGGCGACGGCAGTGTTTTATTTTCACTGCTGTACGTGGCATGCGAATCTGAGCAGGTCCCTCGCGTCTCGCGTTTTACTTTGCCGCCGACTGCGGGAGGCCTTTCGCTCCGTGAGCGGTGACGACGCTGGCTACTCGGCCAACGCGACACTGCCGTGTGCTGGATACGTCTTGTCTCCGCGTCGTGCTCGTTACGTAACACCCCCCCCCCCCCCACCCCCTACTCCGAGAAGTGTACTGCTGCCCGCCGGTTTTGGAGCGGGCTTTGCATTCGTTCCTGCTGTGCGGCGCTGACCGAAAAAGTGTTCGCAGAGGAGTCCGCTGCTTTCGCTTAGAGTGCTCTCAACTGTGCTTTTGTTGGCTCACCTGGAGTGTTGTGTGTCTGTGTGCGCGCTGAAAACGGTAATACCTTGAGCTGCGCTTTGGGCTCCCGCTTTTAATTGGAGATTGAAGCCGGCACCAGCATCTGCCGAAGAAAACGACAGTGACCGTGGAAACAGCGGCTAGAGACTTCGGTTCGCAATACGTGTTCGTTTCTCAGCCAGCTCTTCAACTGTGTGCGGGTGCAGCGTTTCCGTGAATGCGGTCGTTTGATTGATTGAGTGCTGTGCTCACGGACAGGTCTTCTGTCTTCGGGACGCATATATCGTCGAGGCAACTTTGTGCGCTTCAGAGCTTCCTGGTGCTGGTGTCTTCGGACGTGTTGTGTCGAAAAACGGTCACAGAGAGTGTATACCACGTGACACATCCGGAGCGACGCTGCAAAGGTCAGTACTTAAGTTTTTGACGTACTGTTTATTTAGTTCCCGTCTTGTGCGCTCACGAGCCAGCTGATGGCGTGAATGGCGCGGCGTTGACATGAGGACGACCGATTTAGTTCGTCTTAGTGTAGACGATCGATTTTGACTTTGAAAGGTGTTAGTTTTGGGCTTAGTACTTATGGTTAAGGTTTCCGGTACATACTAAAAAAATGATTCTGCGTGCATGTATGCGTTACTGCAGTTACACGAACATGAAAACTTGTAAAAAAAAAGTAACTCAGTGGTGGCTACTGATCAAGGCCCTTCGACGCTGCTATGCCTATGCGCTACAATTCAGAGCTTTGAGCACCCGTGCAAAGCGTGTATGACAAGGTTTAACTTCCGGAATAGCTAGCAAATCAAAGGGACCCTTATCCCTCTCTCAATGTGGGAAGTGTTCACATCGCAGTACTCGACTTTCCAATTAGACTTTCGAGACAGCTTTGAAAACTCTTTTGGAACACGGCGGATGTCTTGATTTCTGGAAGAGACATTCATGGAATTTCATTCAGGTGGTCCTGCAAATGCTCCCAGTGACTTCTTTCAACGATCGCAATTGAAAGCTTTGAGTGCGCATCGAGTATATTAAACTAAACAGGGATATGAAATGTTTTCCGTAATCACACCATTTAAAATGTGCCCTGAGCATATTAAATTTTGTCCGCTCAGTTTTCTAAGCATTTTTTTTTTCAGCGTCGTCTTAGTAAGAGGTGACCTTTGTGAAGACATCGACAGCTGGTAACGTTCAATAATATAGTATTTTGATTCCGATTTGCAAATCGCTATAGCGTTATATCAACCATCAATCGTTATAGCAACCATCAGTGACTATCACTTATACGTTATTTGAACATGATTATAACAGTCTGTGGCAATTAAAGATGTGGTGGCGCTACTGTATCGCATAAAAATGACACCATGAATAAATTAACCTGCTTACTAAAAGATGACACAAACTAAGAGAACATAGAACAAAGGAATGACTTCAATTAAAAATTGGAGGGCAGCCATACTAAAAGAAAAAACTGTACAGCAATTTAAAATCATCTGAGTAAAAAAAAATTAGTTTATTTCAGGGGCCCTGTACCATGACAACAGGGAAGAGTTCTGCGCAGACCACTTTAACTACAAAAAAATTAAAGAGCTGTAAAGCTTCGCATTGCACTCAGGCGCATGTTGTTGAGTAATTACTCTTTCAATCCAAACACATACTCCACACTGAAGAGTCCTAAAACAATGTGAACATCAAAAACAAAAAACAGACCACATGAAGATCCCCACTTGGGTTCAGATAATAACTTTTTTAGGCACCATTTATTTATTATTTATTTTTATGGGCTTCAAGAAAGCCCATTCCTTAGCTTTGCAACGGTGGTCAACAGTGATAATTTTTTTACAATCTGTGGCAATATTTGGAAACTGTAATGTTAAAAACTTAGTATTCAAGAAATCAGCCCTCTATTTATGGTAGAATAATTTTGTGTTTTAAAGATTAGTAATACGAAAGAAAGCCATAAAAAAGGATACGTAAGTACTGGCGGAAAAAATAAATTAAGCTACGGAACAGTCTGAAAAAAATTGCGAGTTCCACGATGTGCACACGTGCCCAACAATTGTCCACAAAAAAATTTTTGAACTGGGAAGAGTTTATGAACGTAATCTTCTCATCCACTGTAATATTTCACTATAACAATCAATATATCCGTAGATCTCCCGTAGGTATGCTAGAATTTTTTTTTCTATTAACAAGGTCAATCATGTTCGGAAACAAATAAATCGCTTCAGCGGTCTTATTTGCCAACATAGGGACACACTTCCGTCTCAAGTAAAGCTCCTTATTTATCAAGCATTTTTTCCCCATCACTGACATACTGTCTCACAGTTTGGGGAACGACGACTCAGCACAACATATCCAAACTAATAACAGCACGAAAGCGGGCAATTAGACTAATGGCAAGCGTATCGTGGCATACCCACACACATCCATACTTCATTAAATTTGGCATTCTAAAGATCACTTCTTTGTTTCCTTTCAGATTGCTATCAATGTACAAAACTGCGGTTATTACCAACAATGAAACCACTCTCTCGCTTCTAAAAATATCTCGCTATTCAACGGTGTATGATACCCGCTCTCATTTTCCTTGGTTTATTGCCTCTTTGTCGCACCAAATACGGTATGCAATCATTGTCTTTTATTCTTTCAAAATACATGACAATTATAGAAAATAACAACATATCGCTAATAGATATCACAGTGAAGAGCCTGAAAACCATTTTGTACCTTTTTGAAGACGTTTAGCTTGAACTTGCTCTGAACTGTAAATAAGATTATAACGCGGGTAAATTCTGCTTATGTTGTACACTTGGATGATGAAGTGCTTTTGTTTTGTAGCATTTACATTGCTTTTTGTTTTGATTGTGATGCTAAATGTTGAACTGTTGTATTTAATTGATGTTGATACTTTAGTTTTTGTTTCGACTGCCTCACCTGTAGCTGTCTGGTGAAAAACTGAGGCAATACGCTGCCTCGGAAATGTGGGCGTAGGGTGCCTCTCAAGCTGCATTCGAGCAGCTTTTTTACCTGCGTCCTCTCTCTCCCAATGATACCTTTACCAATAAGAGCGAGAAATAAACTTCAACTTCAACATAATTGATATCGTCAAAAGCGTTCCCCTTTGGTTTTGTATGGAAGTCTTCCCAGCTCTATGCGTGAGATGGAAAAGCCTTAAAAGAAATATAATGCTACACATAGGAAGAATGGACCACTGTCTTCAATATTTTCATAACAGTACCTCACAGTTTTCCAATATTCAAGATTTTTGTCCGTGAATTCTGGACATGATTGCGTACAAATAATAATAATAATAATAATAATAATAATAATAATAATAATAATAATAATAATAATAATAATAATAATAATAATAATAATAATTGGTTTTTGGGGAAAGTAAATGGCGCAGTATCTGTCTCATATATCGTTGGACACCTGAACCGCGCCGTAAGGGAAGGAGTAAAGGAGGGAGGGAAAGAGAAAGGAAGAAAGAGGTGCCGTAGTGGAGGGCTCCGGAATAATTTCGACCACCTGGGGATCTTTAACGTGCACTGACATCGCACAGCACACGGGCGTCTTAGCGTTTTTCCTCCATAAAAACGCAGCTGCCGCGGCCGTGTTCGAACCCGGGAACTCCGGATCAGTAGCCGAGCGCCCTACCCACTGAGCCACCGCGGCGGGTTAAAGTGTCCATTCCGACTGCATTTCCTACGCACCACTTACGCAACCGCTTATTTCAACGGTCGTTCCAAAGGCGTCTTTCTTCCCAGTCAGTTTCTGGTCAGCGCGCGCACGTGACCGTGACTGTAACAAGAGCACGCCGTGAGCCATTTGTGCCCCCCCCCCCCCCTTGCTTTTTCCCTCTGCACTAATCCGTGGCCAAGTGGAGCGACGCTGCCAATACACACGCTGCTAAGTGAGTGTGCGTGTGCGTATAATAAGGTGCAGAGGTTCGGCGCAGTGGCAGCGAGTAATTTGAACGCGATTAAGATAACGATCGCCTAATGAATGACAATCAATTTGCGCACGCTCCGTGAGCTTTCAACGCCTTCTTCGTTGTGTGGAGCGCCATTATCCTCGGCCTGCGCACCGGTGTAGCTGTTTCGTCGCCGCGAGAACGCCTCAACGCGTTCCCCTTTTGGAAAACCGCGCCGTGCTGCTGGCATTGCTTGATGATGGCCGCTTTCGCTGGAACGCTCGACAGTCGGCTCTGCTGCAGGAACCCTGTTCTTGCTATTAGAAGGACGCGTTACTTCGTAGGTTATGTAGATATTGGATGGTTGAGCGCATCAGATTCAGTCATTACAATACGGCGATTATTTTCGATCGATGCTAAGTTGGCGTACTTTCTTGCGTGATAGACGCACCCCCAATGTGGCTTTAAAAATGTAGTTTTTCTGAACACTTCACCTCACGCAATAAACTCACCTACCAAATATTCAAATCAGATTTAGCCATTATAATACGTCGATTATTTTCGAGCGATGCTATTAGCGCACTTTCTCGCGTGACAGACGCACCCCCAATTTGGCTTTAAAAATATAGTTTTTCTGAACACTTAACCTCTCGTAATAAACTCACTTTCCAAATTTTCGAATCTTTATTGGAAAAATGGCGTTCATTGCGCGAGCAAGTGCAGTATGTGTGTATGTTTAAAATTCCTTCTAATCAAATGAAACGTAATAATTTGAAAGAATTGTTGCGAAATATGAAGTATACAGACGTGGTTTTAAACTCAAATGGCTGTACAGGATCGCTCAGTGGATCGACACATCAAATAAAGAAAAAATAACACCGTATTCAGCGGATTAGTAACGAAATACAAAACACAAACGCTAGCAAAAGACATCCAAAGCAAGGCAGAAGCCGAGGTTTACATTAACACTGCAATAAATGTAAATGCGAAAAAAAGACGATAACACGTATGTGTATCAACACGGAGACCTTTTGTGTACACTTGAAACGATATGCAACGATGATGAAATTTTTCATTGAAAATTTCATTGTATTTCAGAATGAAATGGCTGATGTGGTTATTTCTCTATAGTTAGCATGGACTCTTGGAATTCAGGAAACTGCTCTGCAAAACCTAGCAGAACTGTTGTTAGTCAACAGGGTTGAGTTTGTAAATTAACTAGGCCCTAATCCGTGTCTGTAGGTGTTGCGTACGCTTGCTTTAGCCACCATACTTCGTTTCTTTTGTGCTCATGTTTCATATTTGCCTCCGTTTCTTTTTCGTTTTTTTTTCTTTCGCAGTGATCAGTGATATATGGTCGGACACAACTTAAGTCTGCATTGACCGCCACAAAGAGATCCTTCGTGACAAAAAGTCGCCTGTTATATCTTTTCCTGTTCCGTAGACCAGAAGCTAGCCACCAGACGAAACAATAAGCTAAATAATTCGGATTACCCCTAGCTTAGTTGATAGAGTCAAATATAAAAACATGGTTTTGTTTACTGTTGTGATTAGTAATACGCGATGCTATGGTTCATCCCATTGTTACCAACTGCTGTTTTTTAATGTTATATAGTGCTATGGACTGTAATTATTCCGTGATTCATTACTTTATCGGGATTTTTTTGCATCATAAGTTTTATTTTATCAATATGTTACAAATGCTTGTGTATGCCCTTCCCCACGTCCCCTGTTTCCGATGCAATAGCTTAAAGTTGAGTACATTTCGAAATAAATAAATAAATACTCTTACCTCCCGCAAAGCCGACCGGCAAACCTAGACGATTTCAAAACAGTGACGTCACATGAGCCAGCGACGAAAAATAGAAACGGGACGCAATTAGAACCGCGGCGGCTGCGTTTTTATGGAGGAAAAACGCTAAGGCGCCCGTGTGCTGTGCGATGTCAGCGCACGTTAAAGATCCCCAGGTGGTCGAAATTATTCCGGAGCCCTCCACTACGGGACCTCATACTTCCTTTCTTCTTTCACTCCCTCCTTTACCCTTCCCTTACGGCGCGGTTCAGGTGTCCAACAATAAATGAGACAGATACTGCGCCATTTCCTTTCCCCCCAAAACCAATTAATAATTAATTAATGGAATTAGAATGGAACTGTGTAATCCTGATTTATTAACTTGGATGGTGTATTATCCTGAGTTGGTGGAGAATACGTTACTAATGTGAGATTCACTGATGTCATTACCTTGCTAAGTCACTCAGGAGATGAACTGCAAAACATGATCAATGACTTAGTGCTGTGTGTCGAAAAATTAATATGCAGAAAACCAAAGTAATGTTCAAGAGTTTTGGAAAGGAACAACAGTTCACAATTGGTCGCGAGATGCTGGAAGTGGTAAGGGAATTGGTCTGCTTAGGGCAGGTAGTGACCGCAGATCTGGGTCATGAGAGGGAAATAACTAGAAGGATAAGAATGGGTTGGAGCGCATATGGTGTGTCTTCAAAGTAAGTCATTGTCGAAGAGCAGTGGTGATATGTGAGAAAGAAGCATTCACAAAAAGAAAGCCCTCTAGCTAGGAGTAATCCTTGACTCCAAAGAAAAACACACTAACGCAATATTTTCAAGCGTAAATCATAAAAGTGGCACAAATATTACATTCTGGAAAATCGCTTGGCTTTGAGTGTCACGATTAGCGCAGAAAGACCATTGCAATCTTGAGGTGTGAGTAGGATTAAAAAAAAAAAACTTGCGTACGGTAAAGGGCCTAAGTTATGAACAGAATCCAAGTGACGTGAACTGTCATGCTAGTCTGCTAAGTAATGTTAAGACCAGTGCAGTTTAGATGTTGCTTCTGATGGACCAACACCGAGATAAAATAAAGAACAAAGAGGAAGCAAGTAGTTTACGTAGAGGAGCTGTAATACGTTTTCCTTTTCGGATCTGCACAAAACCCTGGCCAATCTCCCACCGTTAGTATGTGCCATCGCTTCAAACCACAACAACAACAATACAATATTGAAAAACCGGAAGCCGGGATGGTCATCCTTCTGAGAAACCTGTCATGTCCAACATTCTCGGACAAACATTTTGTAGATTGGAAACTTTTAAGATACTGTTATGGAAATAATGAAGGCAACAGTTCATTCTTCTCATATGTAGCAAAATCTTTCTTTTAAAGTGTTCCCATCGGTCGTATGAACAGTTAAGACTTCCATAAAAAACCAATGGGGAACGTTTTTGACGATAGTAAGAACGCTAATAGAAAAAAAAATACAAGACTGCCGTCAAGTGATCTGCAGAGATGTTGACTGTTATAGGGAAATTTTGAATTATTTGAAAAAATTGCGTTCGTCAACGGTATTCCGCTCAAAAATGATTTTGTTCAGAATTGTTGGGCATGATTAGCTCAGGGGGGATACTGCGCTGCAGCACCGTATTGCAGGTTAGGCTTCCTCTTGTTTCGTTGGCTGCATTTCCATCAGAGCGAGACACAAAATACTGCATCTGCTGATACTCGAGGCAGAAGCGTGGTTGCTTTCATGCTCAGGCACAAAGCACCCTGGGTAATAAATAAAAAAACTGTAGCGCGAGAATAGACGATAGACAAAGTTACAGACACGTAGAGCACGAGTTCTATATTCGGCGTCAATCAGGGATCAAGATGCCATTCTACAATGTAAAATCGCACTAATTCACAGGGTTATTTCTATTCCATAAACGCGAAAGTGTCAATATCTTCAGTAGTGCCACACATTCTTCTTCATATTTTTATTAAGTTCCTTTTCGTACCGGACGCATTACCATAGGTAAACGTGACTGAAACCGCGCAAAACGCTGTTGCAGCCATGTTGGACTAGAGGGCTAAGAGGCATGAAACAGCGCTGCTGAAACACTCAGCCGATAGCATCGTGCTGCCGTGCCCCTTCTCTCGACCCTAGACTTTCGGGCTGTTGTTGAAACGTTTGATTCCCACCAACTAGCTGAGATTTCCGACCTTCCGATGCATATCAGTGGCACCATTCCACCGACACCCATTCCGAGCCAAACAGCGCTGAATTCAGCGAACGGACGGCACTGAGCAAACAACCGTCTGAACATGCACTCTAAACACGAATACCCCTACATTGGAGTAAGAAAGGATTAGGCTGTTCTCTATCTACAGTCTGAACACGAAAACACCTAAATAGGAGCAAATATGGAGTAAGCTGTAGAACCTCTGTAGGACCTCTAGAACACAAAGGGTGTGCGCTACAGGGCAGTTTACTCCCTTCTATACTCCTTTCTGTTGAGAGTATACACCCTAAACTGTAATACACCTATATGAGAGTAAAAAGCGAGTAAACTGGCCTCTGCTTCACACCCATTTAAGAAGAGAGTGCGCTAGAGGACAGCTTACTATCTTTTTACTCCTTTCGTGTTAAGAGTGTAGCACACGCCCTTTTATAAAAGAGCGTGTGCTAGAGGAGAGTCTACTTCCTTTTTTACTCCTTTCCGTTTAGAGTGTAGAGGCGGGAAGGTTTCAATCTGCGTTCATTACAGGCGTTAACACAGAGCGCTGTTCTGATTTCACTGCTTCTGCTCAGAGCTAGCGATCCCGCATGCGCACAAGGAAGAGCGCGACACCCACTCGACGATGCCTGCTGCTTCCGCGGCGCAGCGGGAGTCAAGTTCATTGGCCAATCGACAACGCGGCAACGCACGTGGTGTAGTGCCTGCAGGAGCAAAGTGAGGTCGGATCGATTTGCCCTCGCGTGCCTCAGATCCGAACAGATTGTCCCCCGCGTGCCCGGCTTTCCATCCTAAGTGGGCCAGTGTCTGCACAAGCTGCGAGCAAAACCTGTCCGATGCTGGCTTTCTATTCGCCCATTCACGACCACCAGCCTACTGGCGGAAGGAGAAAGCTACGCAGATAGAAAAAATAAAAACAATACACATAAAAACGGATAGCACGCGAAACACGGAGTGCAGCTCACAGAATTGCGTTCCCACCGTTAACCCATGGAAATCCCTGTATCCTGTCGAGGTTGTTGTACTTCTCAGCTATACTACTAGTTCACCTCCGGACTCATCCAAACTCGCATCGATATCATGGATAATCTGTAATCGCGTCTACGCACGCATGTATGGAGCTCACGTTATCATGTCCAACATTCTCGGGAAAACATTTTGGAAATTGAAAAATTGTCATCACATCAGCACGACTACACCCACTGCAGGGCAAAGGCCTCTCCCATTGTCTCTCCAATTAACCCCGTCATTTGCCAGCTGCGCCCACCGTATCCCCGCAAACTTCTTAATCTCATCTGCCCACCTAACCTTCTGCCGCCCCTGCTGCGCTTGTCTTCTCTTGGGAATCCACTCCTTTACCCTTGAGGATCAGCGGTTATCTTGCCTTCGCAGTACATGCCCTGCCCAAGCCCATTTCCTCCTCTTGATTTCGACTAGGATGTCATTAACACGCGTTGTAAGATACTCTTTTGGAAATACTGAAGATAATGGCCCATTCTTCCGATATGTAGCAAAATCTTTGTTTTAAAGTGTTTCCATCGAACTCATCGAACAGCTAAGGTTGTCAGAGAAAGCCAATGGGGAACGCTCTTGACGATAGCAGAAACGTTAACAGAAAAAAAATGCAAGTCTGCCGTCTGAAGATCTGCGAATATATTCATTGTTGTAGTGAAATCTTGTATGAAAAAAAAAATGCGTTCATAAACGATTTTCCGCTAAAAATGCTTTTGTCCAGAATTGTTGGTTATGACGCAGCCATATTATGCAGTGCACGCTTTTAATTCATGTATATGCGGGCCTCGTATGAGGGCACGCATGTATCCTACTATTTATCCTTCCATCACCCCACTTAAGCCTCAGGCCATCCTTGTTAACAAATATTTTATGAATGAATGAATGAATGAATGAATGAATGAATGAATGAATGAATGAATGAATGAATGAATGAATGAATGAATGACACCATGTTTCTAGTGACACGCTACAAGCGGCTGGAAGAATTTATAGCGGGATAAATACATGCCCTCATATGAGGCACGTATGCGTGGCCTTTATTTTTTTTTTTTCGGGCAGTTGGGCTCGAGCCTGTATTTTGCTGCAGGCGAGCTTTTCAATGAGGACGGAAAAGTTTGCCGCGACATGCGGACTCAACAGGGGGTAAAAATTTGGCGTACAAATTAGATAAATTTTAAGCATTTAATGAATTTTTTTGCCATTTCACCATTTTTTGAGCTGAGTAGTGTCAATGAGAGCAAACGATTCAACGCGTTCCATGGCCTCTCGGACGCACCCACACACCATTTTCATCATGAAGCAGGCCCACGTGCACCCACAACGTGACCACATAGCTGGGGCTTATCTTCGACCCTCACAAAAATTTCTGTGGAGTCTGGACCGTCAATAGACTGCTTATATAAATATTCACCAAGACAGGCGGCCCACCCAAAAGTTCACCTGGATAGCGCTCTCATTTGCCGCCAAGTGAACATCGTTGTTTCGAATGCAACATCCCTATACGGCAGCGCTTGTGTCATTTACCGTACGTTCCCCGTGCAGCTATCAGGGTTAGAGAGTAAACAAAAATACAGAGAAGCAGGAAAAGCCTAATCTGAAACATTTTGGCTATAACTTTGGCAAACCTGCTGGGGTCCTCGACGCTCTCGCATACAGACCGCCTATTTGCTGCATTGACTTCCTACGCTCCGTGTCCGAACACAATTACAGATCGAAGCCTCGCGCAGCGCACTCGCTGTGATCGAATAACGGCCTGTGCCCTGCTTCTTCGTAGCGCACCCGCCACGAACCACCTGGGGCGCTAAAGCGCGGTCCGCGGCGCGCACCTCTCCCTGTGGGCTGAGGTGTGCGACGGAGGCCGTTTACTATTTCCGGAGTGAGGTCGTCGCTTCCTTCCTTCCTTCCGGAACCAGAAAGGAAGCGGACCCCCCTCACCCTTTCGACACCCCGAGCCCGGTGATCGCGCCGCCAAGGCAGCACCCGAGTTACCCCGACTTGTCACGCGCACAGTTTGGTCGCGCGCTCCCTCCCTAATTAATGGCTGGCAAAAATGCACCCCCCTCTCTCTTTCCCTCTCTTTCTCGCACCCGGGCACTTTGCCCAGCCAGCCGATCCTCCGTCGGTTGGTGCCGACTTGCGTCGAGGCCAGAGGCGGGCCTGCCGCCGTCGCCCCAGCGCTGAAGTCGTCGTCTCATTCGTCACGCCTCATTGACCGCCCTTCTTTCCCTTGAGCCAACCTCTCCCTCTTCCCTCACCGCCGTAACCCTTTACTTGGCCAGGCGCGATTCCGGCATTATCTCGCGGATCATTTGTGCCGATCTTGCTCTTCGTCTCTTCTTCGGTTTGCGGCCTGCAGTGCGCATGAGGCGGAGGATATGCTATAGTCGGATACAACTCAAGAACAAAGCGGTAAATGCCCCACAAAAGATGCCCTCCAGCCAATGGTGTCGACCGACTTTAATGACTCCTAGGTTAATCCGATTAAGCCGTGACTATACCCCTTTCACCTGCGAGCCCCCTGCTGTCTAACAGGTGATCATCATTATCATCAGCCTGACTACACCGACTGCAGGGCAAAGCCTTCTGCCATTCGTCTCCAGTTAACCATGTCCTTTGCCAGCTGCGCCCATCCTATGCCTGCAAACTTCCTAATCTCATCCGTCCACCTAACCTTCTGCCACCCCCTGCTACGCTTGCCTTCTCTTGGAATCCACTCCGTTGCCCTTAAGGACCAGCGGTTGTCTTGCATTCGCATTACGTGCCCTGCCCAAGCCCATTTCTTCCTCTTGATTTCGACTAGGATGTCCATTAACCCGCGTTTGTTCCCTCACCCACTCGCCCGTTTCCGGTCCCTTAACGTTACACCTATCATTTTTCTTTCCATGGCTCGCTGCGTTGTCCTTAACCTACAAGTGCAAAAGGATCAGCCAGAAGTATTGAGAATCGGTCGATGCCATTGGCTGGAGGGCGTGTTTTGAGGAACATTCGCCCCTTCGTTCTTGAGTTGTAACCGACTATATACACGGCACGTTTCATCCCCTACTTCTGAGCGGCAAAATTTGGATGAATGAGGCCAAAGTGCGACGAAGGAGCAACTGCGGAGATTATTAGGCTCACGGTATACACGTTGGGCCAATAAAAAAACCCGCACACTTTCTTCGAATTTTTTCGCAATTTCCATCCATCCTTCTACAATAGAACAGCACGAAAACTGCTCAGATTTGGCTAGTACAGCGGTAATTACTTGTTCATCATAAATCTGCAACACTGCAAGAGGCTTACCCAATTACGTTTCTAATTGTGATAGCATTAGTCGAAATAGTTGAGACAAAAATTAATAGATATAAAAGTAGGCCACATTGTTCTGACGCGCGGCAGCAAGGCCTCATGTTTGAAGCTGCTTCTTTGGTATTCTAAGGTAGTAGCAGAGTCCCACCTTAGGAATAGACGCCTAAGCCGTGCATTGAAACCTCCTGGTTGTGAAGCTTATTCCCGCCGTTTCGCAAATTTGTTGTCTAAGTAGTATTGGCAGTGGTTGCCTCGTTCGGACTAGCACTTCTCTGACGCCCTCATTGTCATGGAACCAACGATCCTGTAGCAATAGCCTAACCTTCCGAACCGACAAAACAATAGGGATGATCGAACGGTACTTATTTCCCAAACCGAACAGAATACTAATAAAATAGCTAAAAACCGTATCAAATGCGAATCGAATAGGGACAGAACCAAATCGAATAGAATCGAGTATTTTTTTACGAATATTCACGTAAAACGAATAATCGTGAGCAACAGCGTGACACGGCGGCGGTGCGTTGCGGCGCCATAATTTACGGAGTTACAGCAACATATAGCGGCACAAAGCACTGAGTATTACAAGTAATCTCTCTGCCTGTCGTGCATGTGATGCGTATTGGAAATTCAACACTTCCTATACTGATATATATATATATATATATATATATATATATATATATATATATATATATATATATATATATATATATATATATATATATATATATATATATATATATATATATATGTGTGTGTGTGTGTGTGTGTGTGTGTGTGTGTGTGTGTGTGTGTGTGTGTGTGTGTGTGTGTGTGTGTGTGTGTGTGTGTGTGTGTGTGTGTGTGTGTGTGTGTGTGTGTGTGTGTGTGTGTGTGTGTGTGTGTGTGTGTGTGTGTGTGTGTGTGTGTGTGTGTGTGTGTGTGTGTGTGTGTGTGTGTGTGTGTGTGTGTGTGTGTGTGTGTGTGTGTGTGTGTGTGTGTGTGTGTATACACGTATCAGCCATAGCCTCAGAGATCGGGCATCAATGCTTGCCTTAGCGTGCCAACTTGCCGCGTCGCCCAACCGTGCATTCTGAACAGTAATATGCCTATACGGGAGTAAAAAAGGGAGTAAGCTGTACTCTAGCGCAGCACTCCCTTTTATAAAAGGAAGGGAGTGCACTATAGAGTACAGCTTACTCGCTTTCCGCTTTTTTCCTTTTTAGAGTGAGCATTCAGATCCTCCATATGGATCGACCGCGTCTCAGAGGTGAGCCTCCCCTCCCCATGCGGCACGGACCGATTGCGGTAGCATGCTGTGCGGCCCAGGAGTGGGTCCTGTTTTTCTAGCAGCCGTCGAAGAAGACTGTGGAGTGTGTTATTAGAACTCCTTGCAAGTTATTCGAGAACTGCTGCAGAATTCGAGTGCAAGTTCGATTCGTTTCGAATGATTTTGAGCGTGCACTATTTTATCCGTTCAGGGAATAGAATAGGGGGACATTCGATTCACTATTCGAAAATTTAGAATATTCTCGCCTCATACAAACAACCACCTGAGAAGCCATCGTCGGGCCGCTTAAGAGCGAGACAGGTTAAAGACCTGCACATTAAATGCACATCATCCTTTCTCCGGGCGCCTGTACAATGTGGCAGGTGAAATTCGATGTCGCCGGTGTACACAGCTGGCAAACCGCTGCTCGAACCCGAACTCCTAGAACTGATTCGTTATTTTGGTGACGTACGTGCCTCTGTTCTGCGGCAATCCTCTGGAAGGAATTTCCTTACGCTCCAGCTCTTTCTGAATACAAAGCTGTTTTCTGTAAACTCAGATTCATGCATACACTTCGACGGATTATAAGGCACTGTTTTAATTTTTCCGGCAGTTTGGAAACTGCTGCGGAGTTGTCCTGAAACACAGCGCTTCATTCCCGCAGAGCCACACGCGCGTCTTTAATAATCAAGGATTTCAATGCGCACGCCACGCGCGACGGCTGCGTTTTTATGGAGGCAAAACGCTAAGGTGCCCGTGTGCTGTGCGATGTCAGTGCACGTTAAAGATCCCCAGGTGCCCGAAATTATTCCGAAGCCCTCCACTACGGCACCTCTTTCTTCCTTTCTTCTTTCATTCCCTCCTTTATCCCTTCCCTTACGGCCTTACGGCGCGGTTCAGGTGTCCAAAGATATATGAGACAGATACTGCGCCATTTCCTTTCCTCAGAAACCAATTATTATTATTATTATTATTATTATTATTATTATTATTATTATTATTATTATTATTATTATTACTACTATTATTATTATTATTATCCACGCGTGAGTGCTTCCTCCGCTGGAAAGTTTTCCGGAACAACACGTTAGCTCGTTTGACGGTCGCCTGACGAATGTCCACGTGTTCCTATAAGCGTAATTAGCCGATTCAGAAAACTAGCCAGCGCGTTCGTTATGCGTGCCTGAACGGCCCGAAAGCTCTGGAGGCAGAAACCGGCGCATATCATTGAGCACTGTGAGCACGCAGTTCACAATATGAGCTTTCAGGCGACAGTCGCTGGTCACCTGGAAACGCGGTCGTTCTCGCAACGTCCCAACATTCCAGAATACGTGCACATGCTGAGAGCTAGCAGTTCGCGATATGAGCCTTCGGTATGCCCACTGATCACCTGGAAACGCGGTAGTTCTCGCAACATTCCAAAATTGTTCTCGCTAAATTCCAACGTCCTCGCAACATTCCACAATACGTGCACATTCTGAGAGCTTGCAGGTCGCAACATGAGCCTTCGGTACGTCCACTGATCACCTGGAAACGCGGTCGTTCTCGCAACATTCCAGCGTTCTCGCAACGTATAGGACAATCCTGAATGCGTGCACATGCCGCGGACTCTGTCAATGCGTCCTGCCACTTCCTTGTCCCATGCGTCTCACTCTCCATTTCCTCCCCTTGTAACAGATCCACGATGTAAAAAAGGCTCCTTGTTCGTGTTTTATTGCGCTGCCTACTCGGAAGAGGGAAGCGTCTGATACTCCCGAAACCGGCCCCCGAGCCGCATACATACGGGCCGTTGCGTGCACACGGACTCCTGCTGCTTTCTTGTACCGGCTTTGATGTCTCGGCGGCGGGGTCCTTTTCGGGGAAACCCCGAAAACAGCGGCCGTTCTATATCGGGCAGGGGGAAACGATCCACGGAGACCACCGTGAGGAGGGGTCAACTACTGCGGCGCTGCTCACACGAGCTGTGAGCACCGCGCTTCGGCTTGCATGAGTATGTGCCGTTAGCGCGCTTGACGAAGGTGACGGGGCCTTGCGCGTATGCGGGTGCACCGCCTGCAGACCATCGACAAAGGCGTCCTTTGTATACGCGCTCTCGTTTCATCCTCGTCACTCGCGACCGTAACCATTGCTCGGGCCGCTGCGTGGTTCGTGTATAAGCCGCACCGTCGTCCTAAACCACCGGTCGCTCCGGTGTGGTTGCCTTTGTCTCCGAGGCTCGGACGGCCGTCGCTTTCTCTGCTTCCGTTTCGGGTTGCGGTCAGCGCTGGACGGGGCCCTTTGATCTTGCGCGGCCCTGCCTGTAGGTAGTACCACGCCTCCAGGAAGCGCCGATGCGGACAGCGCTATTTTGGGATTCGTAGCTCCCTGGACTGGTTACTCAACTAGACTTTGTAGTGGGCGGAAATTAACAAAAAAAAAAGGCTTGTAGGTTAATCCGTGATGATGATGATTATGTATTTTTATGTCGCAAGGGCATCTATGGCCAATGAGCGCCATGACACAAGGTACTTTTTTTTTTCTCAAGGTGGGGTCAAAGACCCATTTCCCAAGCATTTAACCCTGTATAAAGCCGAGCACCAGGCCAGGGGAAAGCTTGTACCCACTGTACCACCGGTGGGTACCCGGCGGCACTGGGGAGGTTAATTCGTGATACGCCTGGATCTCTTTACGGCGTGAAATGCATTAGGGCGTTGTGTTATGCGCCCTCCCCTCGAGTCCATGATTCATGGTCATAAATTTTGATTTTGAGGCAACTGTGGATTATTGTAAAATAGTTATGGAAATATTGAAGGTACTGGTTTACACTTCCAATGCGTAGTAGAAAAGCTTCCTTTAAACGTTTGTCCATCGCTAGAGCAGTTAAAACTCCCTTAGAAAGCCAGTGGAGAACGTTTATTATGGTTACCAAAGAGTTAACAGCAAAATTAAATGGAAGCCTGCCGAGTGGAGATCTGCCGATATATTGATGGTCATAGTGAATTCTTGCAATATATGAAAAAAAAATTCGTTCATAAACTGTTTCTCATTGAAAAATGCGCTTACCGAGAATTTTCGGCCGTGACACGTTCTCGTGGAGCTCCTATAACGGATCTCCGTGCATTTTTCGAGGCTATCGTCTAAGCTTGTAAATATTTGGGTAATCCTCCGTTATTCAGGTGAGCTTAGAACTGCATTGGCGAGGTGGGCTCCCACTGAAGCCCATGCAGCTTCCTATGAAGCTCCTCGCTGAAGCTCCTAACGTCCCTTTAAAGAGCAAGCTGTACAAAACGCTCTGCAAGCACAGGTAGCTATGCTCAAAACGGAGATAAGCAACACCTACTGCTTTGCGCCACTGTGAGTAGGTACACAAAGACGATGACGGGGTACTGGCTTTTGAAGCATGAAAAAAAAAAGGCAAGCAATGACTGATAAGCGATTGATTTATGTGCGGAGTGGTTACCAACTGCACGTCTTTAATCTTATGGGCGTAGTAATGATATGGTATTCATTCTTCGTGATTGTCAATGGAATCCACGAAGGACCAAAGGGAACCGAAACACGCAGCGATATACAAGATATTTCACTAAAAATTAAGCCTGCCTGCCATGGGTTGCATAAGGCGTGCTCTCCAATATATCTCGCCGAATAGTCCGGTGCGTAAGAGCGGTATATGTAGGGCGTTATGCTAAGCATTCGTTTCTTTTTTATATTGCCGTGCTGTGCGGCTCTCCAAATCATTGGGCACAGAAACTCCACCTGGCTTGCGGTGATGCACAAACCTTATTCGACACAAAAGAAAGAAAGAAAGAAAGAAAGAAAGAAAGAAAGAAAGAAAGAAAGGAAGGAAGAAAGAAAGAAAGAAAGAAAGAAAGAAAGAAAGAAAGAAAGAAAGAAAGAAAGAAAGAAAGAAAGAAAGAAAGAAAGAAAGAAAGAAAGAAAGAAAGAAAGTTGGAAGAAGAACAAGGCTCCACAGAAAAGCATCGCGCCGTGACGGTCGGCCCCCGTAATACAGATACGCGTGCGTCCGCGACCCACGATGGTGTCTTCCGGCTGCGGCGTGTCTATTACGCACATCGATCTTCCCGTGCCGTCGCCTATTGTCCTACCAACAGCTGAATGTAAGCCCCGCCCCGCGTGGAAAAGCGCGCTATTGCAACCGTCCCGGATAGTGGCACGCATCATCGCACACTCCTTAATTTGCAGCTGCTGCTTGTGCGAATTGTACGCCCGCCCATACGGCCTGGTCCTCTGTATTCACATCCGGCGCGAATAATCCCACCTCGGCTCGCTCTCTGTCAACCCGTCCTTGAATAAAGATGTCCGCGGTCGTGCAACACGTCATTGTGCCTTTCATAAAAGGGCGTCCGGACCAGTGGTTACACCGCAAGCGATGACGGTCTTTGCAGTTGTGGTCACACTGCTGGCTCGTACGTTAATGTCTGTTTCCTATCCGGCTGTCTCGCGCACTTCAAACGCACTCATATGCGTGTGAGCGTTGTGTCGCCTCCAATCGCGGTCTCTGACACGCGCAAACTACCCTCCTCCACCAAAATTCATGCGAGCACGAGAGCCGAATGTAGGAGCACGTCACGCGTTGATTGCTTCCGGGTGCGGTTCTCGCCGTGGTTCGCGGTTAAGCTGGGTTAACTAGCGAGTAATGCAAAAAAAGGGGGAATGTATATGTTTACCAGGTCCCGACGGAGCATTACTGAGCTTGAAAAAGAAAATCGCAAGAATTGGAACAACAGTGGGTCGCCTTGTCTGCGGATATCCGCCGTGATATGGTTATATAGTTGACTGCGGCATCTGCCTGCTGATAACGAGGTTGCCGCATTTGCAGAAACGTCAGTTTAATGAGACTTGAGAGCATGTTAATTGTTCCTCAATCGAGGAAAACGTTTTTTTTTTTTTTTGTGGAATGAGAACTAAGTTTATGTATCACTAAAACGAGCTCTTGGGCGAGTTGGTTACTTATCTTAGGCATAGTAGCAGCGCAAAAAAACACACAAAAAACACAGCAGCGTCTGTGCGTGTCTCTCGGTGTCTCGTTCTTCTTCTTTTGTGTGTGTTTTTTACGCTGCTACTATGCCTAGGATGAGTTTATGCAATCGGGCCTACGTTTCAGAAGAGAAAAACAAGTCTAACTGCCTGTCAGTCTAGGGGTTTATGTGGATCAGCCACTGCTGACCACAGAGTCACTGTGACACACGAGAGACAGCCACTGCCATTCTGCGCGTGTTCAACTTTTCCCTTAAGAAGCTGCACACGAGACACATCGCAACAAAGTTTATGAAGCGAACAGGTGTCGTCGCGTAAATTTCGCAACACGACGGATGCGCCTTTCTGCTCTAGTATTCACTTCTTAGGCGTTGATCCATGTAACTTATTCGGGCGTTCAACATAAGTTGTCTGGAGAAAAGAGAGCTGGGATTGAAACCCTTTCATTGTTTATTGGCTCATTTCTGCTTGTCAGTTTGTTTTTCACGACCGTCATCCCTGCCGAAGAAAGGTGCGGCCGGAACTATGTTGCATTAGAGCAGCTCGTTTCGAGTCCGGGGTTTACGAAAAATACGATGCTAAACAGCAAAGCCTACATCATCTGACATATCACGGTGTCGTTGCGTATGATAAACTACACACTCTAAGCACGGATACGCCTATATTGGAGTAAAAAAGGAGTAAGGTAAAAATGAAAGACGGACTCCATTTTTACTCCCGTGTAGACGTATTTGTGTTTAGAGTGTTGGGAACAGCTTACTTCATTTTTACTGCTTTCCGTTTAGAGTGTACAAAGCGAAATTTCACGCTCTCGTGACGCGGGGAGGACTATAGAGTCGTCCGTCTAGCGTTAGATGTTGCATAAGTGTTTCATAACGGAGCACTGCCCACCTAAAGGGGTATATACTGGTATGTCTGAAAACATGAATAGCCCGTGGGTGCATGTACATGGCCACTTGTGCCCACTGGACGCTTAGAAACACATCGGTGGTCTTTAACGTTAAGCATGCGAGGTGGAGAGTATTTGGCAGGTTCTCTCAGATCATGAATGACAGCTTACCAATATTTCTCAAGACAAAAATAAATAACAGCTGTATCCTACCGGGACTCACCTACGGGGCAGAAACGTGGAGTCTAACGAAAATTGTTCAGCTCAAGTTAAGGACAGCACAGCGAGCCATGGAAAGGAAAATGATAGGTGTAACGTTAAGAGACCGCAAGCGGGCAAAGCGGGTGAGGGAACAAACGCGGGTTAATGGACATCCTAGTCGAAATCAAGAGGAAGAAATGGGCTTGGACAGGGCATGTACTGTGAACGCAAGACAACCGCTCGTCCTTGAGGGCAACGGAGTGGATTCCAAGAGAAGGCAAGCGTTGCAGGGGGTAAGAGAAGGTCAGGTGGGCGGATGAGATTAGGAAGTTTGCAGGGATAGGGTGGCCGCTGCTTACACAGGGCAGAGTTCATTGCAGAGACATGGGAGAGGCCTTTGTCCTGCATTGGGCGTAGTCAGGCTGATGGTGGTGTCAGGTCTCTGTGGCGGTCACCCTTTTGGCGTGCTAGGCGTCAGAACTAAACAAAATAGAACGAAGGAAATTGCAGCATCGACGAACTCGCGACTATTAGAATGCAACGGGGCTTTGGTCGTTCGATCGCAAAAGACAGAACACTTCACCCCACTCGTTCTTTCCTTTTTCAATATTTTCTCCGCCTTATTTTTTTTTCCCCTTTGTTCAGGCATGTCAACTAATGGACAGTTTCCGCTTCTTCTTCTTGTCCCACATCCCTCCGTCGTCACAGCTTCGGAATCACGCAGAGAAACTCTCCTCCTTGGCACTGTCGGCTGCTCTTAACGGCGTCACAGCGTATGCGGTAATGACGTTAGCTACCCGCTGAAACGACGTTAGGCGCCGACCGGAACTCGCACACGGTGCATAGGTAAATGCACATCGACAGCTCACCCCTTTCCGAAACGAAAAAAGAAGAGAAACTCGTGAGAAGACGAGGATAACGAAGTCGGTACGGCGATGGTGGAGAGATGAAAGGGTTAGAGCGTTGCCATACGCTTCTTTCCCGCATTGGGCGGCGGCTTGTTTCGTCCGCCGCGTTTTATTCTTCCTCACGCTTTTTTCCTCATTAAGCTTTTTTTCGCGTTTCGTCGCCTTGCCGGCGTTACTCAGTTACCGCCTTGATATGCCGCGTATATGATGGACTTGTCCGCTGATGCTGGGACGCAATCCTACCCCCCCCCCCCCCCCCCTCTTTTTTTCCCCCCGCAGTGCGCCAATTTGCGCGCGCCTCGAGAGGTTTCGTTCTTGTATTTCATCTCGTAATTTCTTTGCTCTTTTTTCTCTCTCTCTCTCTTTCGCTTCACACGAGAGAAAGTCGTTACACTTATGGCGTGTAGTTCCTTGTTCTGGCTTCCGCATTCCGTGGGTGCGAACCGCGATCGTCGTTTTTGACGCGCTGTAGGAATTTTTTGTCCGAGTTTGGAGCGGATTCCTTTTGCAGAAGGGAAAGGAAAGGGAGAGCAAGGGGGGGGGGGGGGGGGGAGTTAATCGCTCATGGTATGTCTCTACGACCCATGGAAGCTCGCAGGAAACATGGAGTCGCTGTGTTGATGAAGAAAACTTAGCCCTTCACGCGTGCTAGCTTGCACAACTGAGGCACGGAAAAAGTCGGAATTAAAAATTCCAGGCGTCGGTTTCCAAGTTTCAAAGAAAGCGATTTTCACAGAAGCCTCGACGAGAATAGCTGACGCGGGACGCACGCTTCCCATAAGAGAAAATGGGCATAAAAAAGTGACAACGCTGTACGGTAATGAGATCACAGATTTTGAGATGAGATCCTTGTGAAGAAATATCACCAGCAATTTTTAGGGCTAATGTTTTGGAACGTGTAATAACTACACCTCAACAGAATCAGTTAATCCTTACTTTTGCAATTTGTCTTATGTATATTGCGGCTGTAATCGGGCAACTTTTCAAACAAAAAATTGTTCAGACTACTTTCGCAGAACATACAAAAGCAGAGATGGTTAAAAAATTGCACCTATAGAGATGCAGGATAAGTAAAACCTATATTGCGATGATGAGAGAATGCTCTTTTATACGCAATTGCACAGTAAGACACCGCGGCATGTTTGATAGTGGATGGAAATGTTGCGCAGACAAAAACGTGAACCACAAAATGCATTTGATGTTCGCGCCTCTGTGTGTCCCCTTGGTCCATGTTTTTGTGTGCGCAAGATTTCCATCCATTATGAACAAATAACTCGCCCAAAACACAAAGATAACGATGCATGTTTGATGATCGACTGGTGGCGGTAAAAATGAATGATTGAATGAATTCTATTTGAATTGTTCATGGGTGTCTTCCGCAGCTGTTCCAGGTGACCGGCGGTTGCAACTGCATCCCAGCTTTGATTAAAACATCATGATTACAACGGCAGATAATAATGATGAGATGCGTGCTTATACTGCTTGCTTTTAGCCAAGGCTAACGCCGTGTTGCAAGGTACGCTGTAGAATAGGTTAATGTAATTATATTAATGCACATTATACCTAATAAGCAACGAATGTGAATATGCGGCTGTTCCCTCACTCATCTCCCCCCCCCCCCATCCCAACCCCCCCCCCCCCCCCCCCCCAGAAAAAAGAAAAGAAACGCCAGTAGAAAAGTAGGACACAGTCACGCAACGCCCTCTGCCGTGCATATGGCATGCATGGTGCGCTTGCAGTTTTTCTATACACACCTTTTGACTTCCTCCATCCCTTTCCTTACGGCGTCGTTTAGTTGCGTTCACAAAATGGGGCAATTACAGCCAACGCCTTTCCTTTCCTCCTAACCTCCTCTTTCACATTCTTCTCAAGCAGAACTCCACAGGACCTGAGCTTCCATGGTGAATATTTTTTTTTCAATTAGGTGGCCTCTTTGTTTTAGGCAGTGGCATCAGTGTTCATTTATTTGGTGTAATATCGATGCCTCTATAGCGTTACAGGGAGGAGAATGAAATATAGGATATCAAGGAATATATGTGTTGTCTAATGACAACAGTATATTCAAGGTGTTTCACCTACCACTTCATACAATTTTTAAAACAAGGCTTTTGGAGGTAGAAGAGCGCTTTTTTTTTTTGGCAGAGCATTGTCAGTGGTGTAATTCATCAGAACACCGCTAAGACGTGCTAACTAGCAGGCTGGTTGACTGATATCGATTAGTTAACTTTTTAACTACTACCTCTAGGCTCCTTAACAACTGAGAGACATGTAGCCAACCGTAAGCAACATCCATATTAGTTTTTAGAATTTCGAAAACGCGGTTACCTTCGGCGCTATGTCCCAACAAACTTAGGCAATATCGCGCCAAAATACATGCGCTCTCGAGAAGCTTGCAGGCAACGCAGCCTCTTCAATGCATGTAACGTGTCGAAATAACCGAGATTTGTTGAGCCACAGCGCCGAGTTCTACCGTGTCTTCGAAATTCTAAAAATTGATATGGATATTACTTACGGTGGGCTATATGCCTCTCAGTAATAGTTAACCAGCCTGCTAGTTAGCACGTCTTGGCTGTATTCTAATGTACTGCACCACTGACAATGCTGCGCCGAAAAAAGCGCTAGTATAACTCAAAAAGCCTGTCTTTAAAAATTGTGTAAAGCCCTAGGTGAAACACCCTGTATATTTTTTACCAGCATCGCTAAAATGCTAGACATGCTTGTTGTTAATGCTTTTCATGCTAACTCATTTTAATGATGTACATGCAGTTCGACCCAACAGCAATTCAGCGCAAAATCTAGCGACGCGTAGGCAGTTATGGAAAATGAGGCTATACAAGTAGTTGATCAGTGTCCGATCAAAACACCGGTCGAAAACTGTTCCGTACGGAGTGTTCCCAAGCACTCCGCAGCCTGTATGTCAAGTTTTTCACCGTGTCAATTCAACAACCAGTGATTCTTTCTGCTTTACCCTGATACTGATATCTGTCACTGTTATAGAGGTGTTTATATTGAATTCTATCTCTATTCCTTATACCACTACTTGAGGCCTAAGGATGTCCAAGGAGGTAGCAATGTAGCTTGGTAAACGTGATCATACTGACCAATTTCAATGACCTGTCTCAAATAACCCTGCCATTGGCAAGGCCGTTGGTATCGGCAACGACTGTCTTGATACTGCCTGGCAGCAATGCGCGAGAGCTCCAGCCAGTGGTTAAGCTGAAGTGCATGAAGCCTTTTGATCTTCAGCTCATGCTGAGCATATTCAATGGGAGTAGACCCTTTGCTGTTATTTATATCTTGACTTTCTTCCTGAAAGGACGTCCCGTCCCGTACAGTGAGTGACTTTGTGTGTGTGTGTGTGTGACGTTTCCATCCGCATCGCTCAAGACAATCACGTAGATGCAGTAAAAGTGCAAGCTTCTCTTTTGATGCTTTCGCGCTAGGTCTGTTTCGAACAGATAACGGTGTATCGCGTCAGAAAGGCACCGTTCACTGTGAACGTGAACCTGCTTAACCTGCTTCAGTTTAAGTGAATCGATTGCACCGTATGTGAGATCTACATCAACGCCATCATCACTCTCAGCACTTCTCTGTCATAATATGACAACTATCGTCATCACTACCATAATTATCATCATAAACCTAATGTAGTTAGGCGGAGTTAATGGGCCCTTGAAACGGTTCGCACAGAGGGTAAGGAAAGCGACAGACTGACAGAAGTCGCATCGCCCATCATTGCGGCGCAAAAATTTTGCATCTAGAGTCAGGTACAACTCAATAATGAAGCGGCAGGTGTCCCCAATAGAAAATTATGCAGTCAATATCATCGACCGATTTTCATGACGCCGAGGTTAATAACCGTGGTTAACCCCCTTTCATCCACACCACCCCTTGGAAAGCCACGCTAGCAGGCCCAAGGCGATATCCATGGCGTCACGAGAATCGGTTGGTGCCATTCGTTGGAGCCTCCATTGCCGCTTCTTACTTGAGTTGTATCCGACTGTAGCTTATGTACAACCAGAGAGATCGGCGATTAAAACAACCCTTTTCGTTTCCATTCTCAACTCATACACTGGAGAAAGCCAGAAAAAAAAAAAAAGCTGTATCGAGTAGGGGTGCGTAAGCATGCGCTTAGCCTGGTTGGTTCATTGTTTTGCTTTGCTGAGTCGTCGGCACTTCTACCGACGTTGTTAGACTGAGGATAAGCTCTGATCGAGGTTAAGCTGATCTGATTTGTTTGCAACGCACGTGGAAGCTGATGAACACGACGATGTGCAGTGCCCATTGCGAGAGTGCGTTGTAGTTTGACACGAGAAGTGACCGCCTGAGGCGATAGCATAGCTGCTCTCGTGCAGTGGCCAGCGAAGCTGATCAGTTCGCGCCTCCGCTGGCTCGAAACCCAGTCGCGGCAATATTTATTAATGCGTAAGCATTGTATGGCTATGTTTGTGGTTCCGCGTCATCGCGATGACGTTCGAACGAATTGAGTTATAAGGAAAAGAATGGTTGCATTAGATAGAGCATCAAAAAATCTCGCAGGGGAAATCATGACGTGCATGCGGCGTAATTAGTGAATTAATTAGAGCAAAAAATGTACAAGTGGGCGGCGCCGGAGCGAAAGTGGAGCCAAATTTGAAAACACCGGAAGTGGGCGGAGGTAAAGCGTGGCGCCAAGTTTGAAAACTCATAATGGGCAATGAGCTGAGTAAAGATAGTTGAGTAAACAGAGGCAAAGAGGGGCGAGGAGGCGTCAGCTCTTAGGCATTCCTCCAATGCGGGTGCCGCAGTGATGTCAATTTTTTTTTTTCATGGGCCGTTGCGTTGCTAGATTTGGCCAAGGTCGAACTCAAGGTCACCTTCCTATTGACTACAGCTTGCGCGACGCTCCTCCGAACTCGAGGCTTCACACAAGATTATTGATTGGGACCAGGTTAAGTAGTGATTTGGCACTAAAAATAAAGATACTGGCCGGGACTACGCACCACTGCGTCATCCGTATTGGCTTCTTACTTTTTTTTTGCCGCGAATTCCCCCCCCCCCCCCCCCCCCCCCGCACGATGCGCACCCGTCCCTAGCCGGCCGTGGCCCCCGCCTCCTTCGTCTAGGATTGTCGTTGCAGTTTTTGGCTCGCCAATGAGAGCCCCTCGCAACCAGTGTCACGCGAGCCCTATGACGTCACCAGGGAGGATTTAGCGCGAGAGACCGGCAGCGGACGTTGCCGTGCGCGGGAATGAGAATTTAAGGAAATTATTTGTATATTATGGGGTTGCTTTTAAGGGCTTGTACGCGACAAGAACTCTCATTCACCTTTATTCTATACATAATGCACGCGTTTTGTAGCCGATTTCGAAATCGTTTCGTGGAGTAAGCACCGTGGGAATAAAGCTAATAGTTCCTGACCAGATACTGCCCTCTAAAACTCTTGCAAAGCATTAAAGAAGTATTCATGAATAAGTGTTGCCAAACCGGACTGGACTATAACCTAACCAAGAGCAACAACCACACGGGGACATAGGAGAGAACAACAGTATAAACAAGCGATGCACCTCTACTGAACGCTTTAAAGGCGCACATAGGGTTTTTAAAAAAACCGTTAATATTGAGTATCCGCTAGCCCGAACCCTCACACTGCTAAGTTAGACCAGTAGCTGGATACGGGAAACAAATAACATGTACAGGAATAATACGAGCACAGTTTGTCGCGCACACCGGAAAACAACATGAAAGCGTAAAACGCCTGTCAAAGCAGCAAGTTGCTGCTGAAGAAAAAAGCGAAGTGTAGATGATGCGATTTATAGCCCTGAAGCAGCCATTCGTCATACACCTCTCTTCTGTTGTCAGTAAACGTATATAACAACAAAATAAGTAAAAGTGTGTGTGTGTGTGTGAGAGAGAGAGAGAAAGATAGACGGTAGGGAATAAAGCAATGAGGCGCGCAGGTTCCACAAATTCCATCATTTCCACTGGCCAATGAAGTAAGGAAGGTTCGCACTTTTTTTTCTTACCTCTTTCGTTGCACTTTGGGCCCGTCGCCAAATGAAGCGCCTCGAGTCACGCCACCATGGCGTGACACCGTTCCTCTTCCATTGCACGTATACCGTCTCAAGCAAAAAAAAAAAGAAGAAATAAAAAGTAGAGTCTACGGGCCTGCTTTAGACACGGCAAAATAAGCCTTTCTTCCATACTTTGTTTTTCTCGACAGACAGTACCCCCCCCCCTCCCCCCCCCCCCCCCCCCAATCCTCACCATGGCAGGGTAAAGGCTCGCAAACCAGGTTTGGCCGTGACGATGGTGTCTCGTTACGAAGTTTGGGCGTCGTCTGGCGTTTATAACGACGTCGTGACGTCTTGTTCCGCCTCGTTATGTATATGTGACGTCCCCATCGAGGCTCCATGGCACGACGCGCTGGAAAGAAAGACAAAGAAAAAAATGGGTCAATGTGAGAAAGACGTGCGCCGATGACTACTAAGACTAGCGTTCTCGTGAACAGTCTACTCGAAAACGTCTGGGTGGGGAAGTTTCTGGGGCGTTAAAGAAATTTAGTTAGGCGGAGATGGGTTGCACGCGTATCACAATACCGGCGGTGGCCGAGTGGTTTCAGCATTCGTGTCATAAGCGGGAGGTGCGGGGTTCGATCTTCTGTGAGGTGGAGTCACTCGCGACGCACAGGCCATACAACTACGTCCGTGTCTCAAGCGTACACTGGTTTCCACTCTCGAATTAATGTCCCATTCGAAACAGTTGACAGACTCGTTAGCTTTGAAGAACCCAGATTATCTTTGGCGTAACGTTTAAGCAATCTATCAGCAGTAGGCATTCCCAAGCACTCGCAAGTCACCTTGTGTGAATCCAGGACATCTGCAGAGTCGTTATCTTTCACGCACAAAGTTTACCTTAGTGGTTAGTTTTGTAGTTTCCTGTGCTCACAGTGCAAGGTCTTATGAGTGACCCATTGGTCACTGCCGACACTTGTTATCAGATCTTTATATTTATTTATTTAGATATATATGTGTAGCTGGATTGGTAGCCTCAGATAAAGCAGGCTGCTCCTTATCGCGGTTTAGGATAAGAATAATATTGTGGAAGAAAAACATAAAACGAAAAAGAAACACGAGTCGGAAGAAAAACGGAATGGATCTAACAAAGGGCATCTGAAAAATCCCGCAGTCATCCAAACCAAAGAAAGCGTACGCGAAATTCGGAGGTCGTAGGTTCGGATTCCGCCGGTTGAATGCCATTTTCTTTTCCTTTCTTCTACTTTCTAATCGATTATCTTTCATCTATATAGGATTTATGGTATTATATTCGTTGTGATTATCACCAGAATTTCAAAATAAAAAGATATAAACACTCTCCTATGTTTTCCTTGATTTCGCTGGCTGTTGGCTTCGATCTTTCTTATGTAAGTCATAACGAGCTATTTCCTCCTTTCCCTGACCTTGTCTGCTCAACAAAGCGGTGACCACGGCATACAACATGAGCTTCTGAAGGAATACTAATCTTGTGAAACTCTTTGCTGACGCAGACAAAAGCGCAGGTGCACAAATAGCGCAACAAAGCATAGACTCAAAACATGCCACACTTAAGAGACGATATGAGTCCGCTTAAGTGGGCAGATTCGGTCATCGTAAAACTATGTCATTGCGTTGTTCCAGAATTATCGGTGCCTTTAAAAAGCTAATAAAGCCACGCATTGCCGGTTCTCTGCAGAGTTATGAACGATCTGGCCAGAGACAGCGGTCTCTTATCCAACGTGTACGACACGTCGCGCCGTTTTGACCGGGTCGTCGCATGCTTCGACAGTGGAAGAGCAGGTTTGCGATGTATTATTCCGACTATCCCCACTAACATAACGCTCTGTCAGCTCTTCAAATTATACGCAAAATGCAGTTCCTGAAATCAACACATAGAAGCTGTTGCACGTAATACTTCACGCAATTTTTTAATATATTCTTTTTGAGTTAGACGCGCTTTTCTCGGCATAGCATGGTCAACAATGTAGTACATCAAAACACAGCTAATACGTGCTAACGAACAGGCTGTTTAACTAATATTGAATAGTTAACTTTTTAACTAGTACATTAGGCTCCTTAATTATTAAGAGGCGCGTAGACCACCGTAAGTGATATCCATTTCCGTTTTTAGAATTTGGAAAACGCAGATTACCCTCGGCGCTGTGGCCCAACAAATTCTTGCTATTTTGACGAGTAACGTGCACTGGAGAGGTTGCTTTGCCTGCAAGCTTCTCGAAAGCGCGGGTATTTTGGCGCGATGTAGCGACAGTTTGTTCTGCCACAGCTCCAAGGATAACCACGTTGTCAAAAAAAAAAAAATACTGATATGTTTGTTACTCAAGGGGGGCTACACGCCTCTCAATAATTAGGGAGCCTAACAGTAATAGTTTAAAAGTTACCTACTCAATATTACTTAACAAGTTTGCTAGTTAGCACGTGTCAGCTTTATCAGTACTCTGGCTGTATTCTGATGACTGCACCGCTGGAAATGCTATGGCGGAATAAGCGCTAGTCTACCTCGAAAAGAGCCGCCGCGGTGGCTCAGTGGTTATGGCGCTCGGCTGCTGACCCGAAAGACGCGGGTTCGATCCCGGCCGCGGCGGTCGAATTTTGATGGAGGCGAAATTCTAGAGGCCCGTGTACTGTGCGATGTCAGTGTACGTCAAAGAACCCCGGGTGGTCGAAATTCCCGGAGCCCTTCACTACGGCGTCTCTCATAGCCTGAGTCGCTTTGGGACGTTAAACCCCCATGAACCATAAACCAATCTACCTTAAAAAGCCTTTTTTTTTAATTGTGTAGAGTTTTAGGTGAAGCACCTTGTATAGGCACAACGTGTGTATGATCGTGTCGACAGAGCGACTGGCGTTGACGCATGACTGTCAAACTGCATCCCCTGTTTGAAAAAGTATTGGCCATCTTCCACCACCTTCAAACTAGGCTTAGTACGTGTCTGAAGCTCGCAATCGCTTCGTGACAAATAGTGGCGTTGATCCCGGGAACCCCGACGTGGATGCGTGGTGAACAGACCCGTTTACGCGGCGTGCAGTGGGCTTCCGAGCATCATCGATTTTTCTGTCGTGACTGCATGCGTTGAAGGCCTCCTCCTTTGTCCGACTTCGCGCACACCTGACCGATGGGGGTCACTCTGCAGTTGACCGCAGATGCGTGCACCGGCTGCGGAGGTAGTACACGATGACCGGCGGCTGCGCAAGAAAATACTCTTGCGCACACACGTCGCTTACCGAGCGTTACAGCTGGATATATAATGTCTGACGAAATATTACAGCTGTATACTGTATATAAAGGGTGCAAAATCAGTTAGCAAAGAATTGTAAGGATTGTCTGTGTTCTCACCACATTTACATGCGAGAAATTCCAGATAGGCATATGCTAAGATATGTGTAAAGTAAGCCCTCACTTTAGCTAGTGGGTAAGGCTTGAGAAGAGTTTGCTCGCCAAAGCGGTGCTGTCCAGGTGAGGGTCCTAACGTATGGAATTGCGGCTGGTCTTGAAATCGTATCAAATAATCTACGAGCAGCTGCCGCAGGGTGCAGGCCGAACAGCTACGGGAAAAGCCGCTGTAGACGCCTTGATGAGGCCGGTTTTCCCATTTTCCCAGCAGCAGCAGCAGCAGCAGGAGTGCAGTATGGGCAATAAAATTAAACCGAAAATAAATCCGTCGGACACTTAAGCTCCACCTGAAGGGTACAGCGCGATAGCATTAATGGATTCCTTCAGCCGCCCGGGGTCCCCTTTGCGGATCACTTCGCACACACGTACACAATGTTCTTTATTTTACTATATTGGTTTCGTTTTTTTTTTTCAAGGCACACAAGGTCTCGCTTTATCAGAAGCGAACTCAAGTTCCTCAGTGGTGGAGGGGTAGACCTCCCGGCTCATGACCTAAGGGACAGCGGTTCGAGACCTGGCTCGGCCATTTTTCTTTTCAGCGGAATTTCTTTGCTATCTTCGGAGGCACTACGCAATGGTGGAATGGCGTCACGGCCCTGTAGACCAGTAGGAGGTTATGTATTGACATGATCACTGCTGTACTGCGGGATCGTTGTGGGGTGTTTGAATTACCCGCGCGAGGTCATGCGGTTGTGACGTCATGACCGTCTCAACCAATCCCGATTTTCTCGACACGCCAACAACTACGGCGGTTTCACCGCTATATGGAACCCTTAAAGCTATCGCGTTAAAACTGAACTTGCAGTGGAAGTTATGCGTTCAATGCGCACGGCAGAAACCATGTCACTGCTATGTGAGGAAGTAAGCGTTGGGAATTTCTCTCCATAGCAAATGCAGCCATAAACAACTAAGCCCTCTCCCTTCCCGTGTTTTGCTCGCTGCTGCTGTCATCATCGTGATCTTAAGTGAGAAACAGAGAGTTAGTAAACCTCGGGTCCGTCGCGATCAGAAGAAGAGCCTGGGCTATATGTTCTAGGCTGTGGGGCGGGTCGCAGTTGGCGAGACTTCTTAACGTGCTGCATACGGGTCACCGGAAACGAATTCCGTTTACGAAGAAAGCTAACGAAGGCAAAACGTCCGGAGGTACTGAAGTTTCACCGTTGTTGTGAGGCGGCCTGCTCCTCATGTTGAGGTTGAGGTTGAGGTGTTGAATGCTACAGGTGGGGTTAGCCTTGCTTTATCTGCCGGCAATTGCTCCACCGCATCGACCCTTCGATATTAACAATGCCGCATCTACCCCGCTAAGCGCACAGTCTCTTATAATAGCACACATTCTCTCCCGCAGTCACCATCTATGCACGCAATCAATCCACAGAGTTCACATCACAGTCCACTCCAGAAGTCACCATCTATGCACATATTCAGTCACAGTAGAACATAGGCCATTGTAGTGCCACACTCCATACACACATTCGCTCACAGTATAAAGTAGTCCACTCCGGAAGACACCATATACGCACACATTCAATCACAGTAGGCCATAGTCCGTTCCTGCTGTCATCATTTAAAAAACAAGATCTGTGTTCTGCAGAAATGTTAAAAGAAGGCGTGCAGCCTCCCTTCTGCATGTCTGGTTTCCACTCGGGTAGACAATGTCCTGCACTGTGCTGTGAAGGGTTCCTGTCTTCTTGAAGGAAGCGAACATCACATGCCTTTCCGCGTTGTACTCTGCTCCTCATGTTATCAGGGCTAGTGTTGTCAAATGTCGGGTGCTCTCCTTGTTGGACAGGCGACGCTTCCTACCCCATGCTCCAATTTCTTGCGAACGTCCTACCACCTGTGTGAAGTACGTTCCGGAAATAGGTATAGGAAACATTAAAATATTATGCGTATATATTGTGGTGATTTTATGTCACAGCGGGTGTGTCACGAACATAATGTGTAGGAATTAAAATGCAACTGATGAAGGGTGGTTAGTTGGGCCTGTTGGTTCATCACAGAAAAGGAAAATATGCAGCGCGAAAAACGCTGTTTTCTCTGGAGACGGTCCGGGTGGAATAACCTCTCTTCGCTGCGACATGCGTCCAGCAACAACGTAACACTTTTTAATGTTTTGGTTAGTTCTACTTATACTTCGTTGCACTTCTGTATTATTTTTAGTTGGCGTCTGTTTCCGAAGGTCCTTTATTGTATTATTGCACTTTGTTGCCTTACCCCACTGTAATGCCATAAAGGGGGCTGTGTATAAATGCATAAAAGACGGTGGCGAAAAACAACAGCCGCTTGCAAGAAAGCGGAACGGCGAGTGAGCAACCGCCGTCGCGTATCAGTCCCAAATTGGGCATCGAACTCAGATCCAAGCTAGGCTTCTGTTCGCTTAAGCGCCTTGTGGTTCCATTCTGTACTCAAGTTGAGAGACTTACTGTTGTACGTAGTGCACTTTTCTTCAAGTTTTATAAGCGGTACAACGTTAGGACTTGCACTACATTACACACACACACACACACACACACACGTGTGCGTGCGCGCGCGCGCGCGCGTGTGTGTGTGTGTGTGTGTGTGTGTGTGTGTGTGTGCGCGTGCGTGCGTGCGTGCGTGCGTGCGTGCGTGCGTGTGTGTGTGTGTGTGTGTGTGTGTGTGTGTGTGTGTGTGTGTGTGTGTGTGTGTGTGTGTGTGTGTGTGTGTGTGTGTGTGTGTGTGTGTGTGTGTGTGTGTGTGTGTGTGTGTGTGTGTGTGTGTGTGTGTGTGTGTGTGTGTGCTATTTTTTGCAACAGTGCACCCCACGTTACCGCATGTCTACAAGTAGCCATATGCTTAACAACAATGTGTATTTTGGCAGGTTGATTAAGATTCGAAAGCATGAAAAAACTGCTAGCAAATGTGGTTAGTTAATACTTTTGTTTAGGCGCATTGATTCATTTCGAATAAGAAACACCAAGAAGAAATACTAAGAAACACATACATGTACAGAGCGCTCTGTACATGTCGTATGAATTTATTCTTTGCCTCCTATCTTCCACGCGCAAGAACGTACAGTCTTTGTCAAAAGTATACTGCACAAGGGGTCTGCTTCTGAGCCCTGCAACGCGGCTCCTGTTGCATACTCAGGGACCTTAATCTCACGCAGGCTTGACGAACTTAAGTCATCAACCCTGCCATGCTTAGGACAGTCAGATGTGCTTAAGAGCACCGCTGCACGGCTCGGAAGCTAACCCCTTGGCCTGTATATTTTTGACAAGGACTATACCTCTTCAGAAATATGGTTAAAAGAATCCCCCAAGGTGGAGTCAGTAATGAAGTTATTACTCCTTAGCATCCACTCGAGCGCAGCCATACGCTATCGTAGTTGAAGAAAGCCTCGTTCTGGACGGGGGTTCGAACCCGGGACCACCATGTCTCCGGGGAAGTCCATCTAGAAACTGAGCTAACGAAGAAGGTAGCAGATGACTGGGCGAGGTCGAATTGGTCAACAACTCGAAGTGTGCCCGAGGAAAGAGCGCACCACACAGCGCGTTACTTCGCGTTGTCTCTTCTAGAGTCCCGTGCGAAAGCGCAGTTCTTCTCGACATGTCCTCCCCTTACACAAATATCTTTGCACAGCCTATAGGGTGTCCATAGACTATTGTCAATGAAGTCTATAGACAGTTTATAGACTATGAATAGATAATGGAAATATCTATAGGATGGCAATACGTTCTATATAAGTCTATAGGGTGTCCATAGACTATTGTCAATGAAGTCTAGAGACAGTTTATAGACTATGAATAGAAAATGGAAACATCTATAGGATGCAATCAAGGCGGAAAGCTGGGCTAGTTGGTGTTTCATCATGAATTAAAAGACTAGCGCATATAACAAAGACACAGACATAGAAGTAGACAGGACGAGCGCTCGTCCCGTCTACTTCTATGTCTGTGTCTTTGTTATATGCGCTAGTCTTTTAATTCATCTATAGGATGGCAATACGTTCTATATAGTCTAGAGCGGCTGCGCGTTCTGCTCACAACGACGGACTTCCAGTGAGGATCCCAATATCGAGACCTGACGCTGCGTGCGGGCTTCGGCCTTTGGCGCTGGAGTTCACACTTTCAGCGTGGAACATGGGAGAGTTTTGCAACCTCCGCCTCAAGGCACTGGACCCTGGACGGCGCCTTCGTCTTCCACGTAACTTAGAACGTCGCGAAGCAACATTGTTATGCCGTTTATGGATCGGTGTTGCTTTTACCAACCACTATGCTTTCCGGATGGGGATGGCCGACAGTCCTGCCTGTGAAAGCTGCGGTTATGAGGAGACCATCGCTCATCTTCTCTGTGAGTGCCCTGCATTTGCGAGTGCAAGACATGCACTGTGTTGTGCCCTGGACCGCCTCGATCCTCGCCCATTAACAGAGCAAAAGATCCTCGGTCCGTTGCCACAGCAGTCGACTGCCCTCAAGGCATACAAGGCACTCTTTGCCTACTTGAGAGCGACTGGATTGAGTGACAAATTGTGACAGCGTTGTGCGTGTGTGTGTTATGCCTTTTTTCCCTTCTCTCTTCCTCATCTCATTCCCCTAATCCCTCTTCCCCAGTGCAGGGTAGCCAACCGGAACCCCTTTCTGTTTAACATCCCTACCTTTCCCTCCTCCTCTTTATCTATCTATCTATAGAATGTCTAAAGACCATTTTGCAAAAGGGTTCGAAAGATTTTCCGTGTGCTTGAAACTGTAACTGTGTAGAAGCTTCGCTCAGGATATTTCAAGTCCGTGCGCTTGAAAACGGCTGTTCTCCGAACATAGCGACCTGCCCGAGAAGCGGAGCACGGAAACGCGCAGCGAAAATGCGTTACGAATCCCAATACATAAAGAAAAACGCGTTGTACCGGGGCGAGCGCAAACGAAGCTTAACCACATACTTTCAGTAGTTTACCCTGGTTATCCTTGACACGAGGCGCTTAGTAAGCGAGGAGATCGAAGTCATCGAGGATCATCGGCGCATGATAAAAGGGTCTCGTCGATTGCATCGGCAGCCAACGCGTCACTGTAACCGCACTGCACGTAACTGCCGTCAGGGAGAATCTTTTTTTTCACGGTTGCACGCTTGGTGGGTCTGGAGAAATCGACCGCGCACGAATTCGGTATTGCAGCATCGGTAGTGAGCGGCGACGCCGCTTTTGTCGTTCAAGGACGCAGTCGGTAGAAGGCGTCGGGGAAGGGGGGGGGGGGGGGGGGGGGGTCGATGATGCTGCGATGCCATGGGACGAACATTTCGCGATGGTCGCTGCAAGGCGAAGAAGCCGCTTGTAAGCGTTGTTTTTGTGTGTTGTGATTTAATCAGCGCGCGCGTCGGTGCTAGTTTCCCACGCCGGGCCGCTCAAAGTCGCGTGCCCCACGCGGAGGCCAACCACTTCGCGAGGCATCTTGAAAGTGGGAGAGGAGGAGAGCTCACCGATTAACCGTGACGCGAGGGCAAGCGGGAAGGTGCGGGAATGCGCGTCATCGTGAGGCGTCGTAGCCTGGGAGAGCTGTGCATGGAGTGGCTGCCTGTCGATGCTGTTGTATTGAAAAATTCTGAACGGCGAGTTGGTGGTCACTGAATATTTTTAGTGGTAACAGCGAAAAAAAAAAAAAACTATCGAGATAGATTATTGCCCGGGGTTAGTAAACCAGGAGATTTGATCTTTGACCCCCCCCCCCCCCCCCGCCATTTTAAATAAATGACGCCCGGAACAATACGACGGTAAATGCAAATATTGCAAGGGACAGGTAGACATGATCCGCGTGATATGGACACACACACGTTTAGAAAACAGCTGGGGGACCATTAGAAATGAAGAAACATGGGAGGCACTGGCGCCCAACTTGCTCAGATAAGCGAAAAGAAGTCAATAAAGCCCAGGCAGCCGCCATGCCCCAGGGATCCTGGTCGACTCTTAGCCTTAGAGGTTCAAACCTCCTCGAATTGGATTGGAGAAATAAAGTTTTCTTTCTCTCTCTTGACCCCCCTTGGATACGCGCCTGATGCTGACCACTGGTTTGTCCCACATTCTTTTAGCCGCCACGGTGGCTGAGTGGTTATGGCGCTCGGCTGCTGGCCCGAAAGACGCGGGTTCAATCACGGCCGCGGCGGTCACATTTCGATGGAGGGAAAATTCTAGAGGCCCGTGTACTGTGCGATGTAGGTGCACGTTAAAGAACCCCAGGTGGTCGAAATTTCCCTCCACTACGGCGTCCCTCATAGCCTGAGTTGATTCGGGACGTTAAACCACATAAAACCTAACCAAACCCGCATTGTTTGGTTTATTAACTTATCAATGCTGCGACCTTGTATACAAGGTCATAGCAGGTGCAAAAACATAGATTTGAAAATCCAAAAATGCAGGCACATATTAAATAAAACAACAGTGCAAATACAAGCTCAAAAAGAGCCAAAAATCTGTGGAAAGCTCAGTAGCGTGACTCAGTTTACGTGCTCTTCAAACAGATACAATGACTTGTACATTACAACATCATTGGTAAGATTATCCCAATCAGTGATGGTCCTAAGAAAAAAATGAGTATCTAAAACAATTAACTCGCCAGATTAATGGTGTATTGCAAAAGGGTGGCGATTTGTAGTTCGATGCACCGGGGGATAAATTAGGATATTAGAGATGTTCATCTTAAAATAACTTTCCTCTTTTGGACGAATTCTTTTATGTTTCGATTGAATTGAGCCAGTGGTGTGTATGCGCTGCAGGCTGAGGCCTTCTTTTATAGAATCCATCGCGAAAGTAATAAATATGTAACGCGAGATTCAGCAACAGCTGCATGGGGTGATGGTTTCATTATTCATTATTATTTGTCTTCTTCTTTTGTGGAGCACGCTTTAGGTCGTTATATTGTGTCACTCGTGACATCAATTCGCTCAGGCCACTAAGCATGACGCGTTACAGTGATGTGACGCATGGCGTCACTTCATGCTGCCTAATCAACTTGGCGCCATGAAATGGCGATGCATTTATGACATGCGTGACCTCACTGCATGCCAACGAAACAAGTGGAGCGGTGTAACCCTATTGGGTGTAACGCCAACACCACCTTAAAAATTGTCTATGCTATATGCGGTTGCTGCGACGCGCGCCTACTCTTTCAGTCTTTTCATTGGCATCTTTTTCGACTTCAACACCGAAACTGAGCCCTGTTAAGAATTTTTCTTAATCGGCGATGTGGTTGGAAATATCGGACGAACCAAATAAGCATTTGAAGGTTTGTTGAGTTGGCTTTCCTGCATTGCATGTTCATAAAATGGCGTCTCTCGTTCTTTTTGTGCATACATAAAATGTAGGCGCAGTTGGCGTATTTTATGACGTAGACGAATTTAAATTGATTTAGGCGACGATACCACGCACGCTATTTTATAATTTATTTGAAAGAGCCAGCGGTAGACACATTCTTATGCGTCAGCATTAGAACCACCATTAGCGCAAAAAGTGTCCCGCGTTGGCGGCGGCGTGTAACCCCTCGGGTGAGAGGATGCAAAGTGGAGAGAGGGAATGAGAAAAAGAGGAGAGGGAAGTGAAAAGACGGCCAGTTGGTGGAAGTCGACGGAACCGCGGTCGCCAATCAGAGGTGGGGAGGGGGGGGGGAGGCAGAATGGTGAGAGTGACCGTCAGCCTCGTCACTGTGATTGATCATGCCACCCATGTGTATCATGCCACCCACTACCGTTACCAGGACCATTATACGCTTACGGGCCGCTTAACTTCCACCTACGCCATGTGAATACACGCTCAACGCCGCTCCTCTCATCGAGTCCTCTCAATGCAACGCGTGTTCTCGAGTGTGTCGCGGCCTTTCGCCGCGATGACCGTTCGAAGCGCAGCAGCAGAGCGTCCTGCCAAGACTTGCGCGCGCAAAGGAGCAACCGGGGCAACCTGGGCGGCGAGCGGCGATGCATTCATTAAAGACGGCGAGCCTCCTCCTTCGGCTGTCGCTCGCTTCGCCGCGGCGTCCTTGGACTGTGGCGCCGAGGAAGACCTTCAGGGCTAAACGCATCTTGCCGCGAGGAGAAATAACCGTTATGTGGCGGCTGCGTCCGTTACACCGCCTCTCCAGCCGTGGAGAAGAGTAGCGGCGGAAGATCTAGGACGATCGCCCTCCAGGACAGGACTCGCGTGGCTGCGGCATCTCTCTGCGCATGCGCCGCAGCTGCCGCTCACGCACGGCGCTGCTTCTTCCTGTCCCCGCCACCACCCTGCGGCGGCTGCTGGAAGCTGTCTTTCTCTCTCGCGCGCTCTCCCCTCCAGAACGTCTCTCAGCTGACTCCTGGACTTCGCCAACTTGGCGTCGGCGAGGAGCGTTCACTTTCGTGGCGTCGGCAAATTGGCGCCGCGCGCTTTTTCGGACTCGCGTCATTGGTTCCCTCTTGGCAAATTGGTGGCGCTTGTTTGCTGTCTGCATGCCTTCTCGAGACGTTTCATCTGCTTAAGTGCACGTACGGCTTAGGTGCTTCCCGCTTGTTCTTGCTGTGCGTGCGTGGGTAGGAAAGTGGCGCCATTTGATGTCCGTGACCCCGCGCTGCCGCTGCTGGTCGCGACGTGCATGTGTGTGTGTGTGCTTCCCACTGTTATATGCGGAGGCCTGCTCGCTTTTAGGGTTTGTCCCATAACCGCGGCCGTTCACTGTTTTACCCTCCCCCCTCTCCCCCACCGAATAGGCGCGTTCGAATGATCTTGATGATGACGTGCGGCTCCACGCATATAATGCCCAGTGGGCCGAATCCTATGGCTATGCGCCGTCCCGAAGAGCTCTCTGCTTTATATATGTGGGTCATCTTTATGCGCCAGGTGGCAGGTGAAACGCCCTTTGCTTTTTACGTCCTCTCGGTCCTGCGGGCAGCTCCTGTGCGGCGGAGAGTTGCAATTGTGCCACGCCTGTCAGGGGGGCGCTACAATTTGCCGCCTCTCGAACTCCATTATTGATATCAAGCGCGTCATCGGTTCCGTGCTGGTGCGCCGTGTGTGTGCTGCCCGGTACAAAAGAAATGCTGTCAGTGTCTTTCTCCAGCACCCGGGTGCGTGCCCGCGTGAACGTTGCAGTTTTCAGGGCACGGGGGCACGCGTAGTTGGAATGAATACGATGGGTATGCAGCTCCTGTGAGCGGATTCACTTGAACCCCTTTGTTCCGGCTTTGAAAGCGAAAGGTCACTCTGTTCGTCGTTTTCTTGTCAGATGGTCCGTTCCCACAACTATATTTGCGGCGCGCTCACAAATGGGCCTGTAGTTGAGTCGTCTTTGATTCTCGCAAACTTACAAACTGCAGCCCCTTATACAGTGCATATCCGTGTAAGACCACGCGTTCATTTTGATGCAGATATCCATTTTGAGGCGTTTAAAAAGCAATGCGTCACTTGTCTAGACTAATAATTGTCATTGTCATTGGAAACCATAGCGAACGCGCTGTGCTCCCAAGAATTGTTTAGAAATAGAGGCCCTCTGGCGACCGTCGATGTTTGTTGCTTTCCCTAAAGCCGCCATCTGCTCCCACTCCCAGCGACCAAATGACTCCAGAGGTTGTCCCACTTCACCATGACATTTATCCACCATGTCATGGAGATTTGCAAGCCCAGGAAATCTGCACAACCGTGTATACTTCGCACGGCTGCAGCCACGTGCCGTGCGTGTCTTAACAGTAAAAATCACCGGGGGAATTTCGAATGTTTGCAACATCCCACTGATGTTTTTCGGCTGTCGAAAATAGTTGCTTGAGCCCTGTGACGGCGGGAGACATTTTATTGCCCCCATTTACCATCCAGACGGAAGATTCAGCCATGATAATCACCATGTTCACGCACAATCTCTCAGGACTCTCCAGTTTTCTCAAAATTACAAGTTTGAAATATCGCCACTGAGTTACGCTGCGTTCGCTGCTGGCGGCCAACTGGTAGCGCAACTTGCTTATGTCCTGGGAAGCTGGGGATGGATATATATATATATATATATATATATATATATATATATATATATATATATATATATATATATATATATATATATATATATATATATATATATATATATATATATATATATATATATATATATTATAGCAGACAAGGTAAATTAAATGAGGGGCCCGTTTGACATACTTATGAAGGGAGCCAACAGTCACCACCGAAACCAAGGTGCATAGGGGAACGTTATTATTATTTTTTTAATGTGTTCTGCTTATCAGTGGGATAATATTACTTACATTAATAAATCTCTTAAAGAAAATTTTCTTATAAAGCAGCAGAAAAAACAACCATGCCGCCGGTGGGATCCGAACCCACGACCTCCGAATATCGCGTCCGGTGCTCTTACCAACTAAGCTACGGCGACGGCTGTCCAATCTGCTGCTCTCGTGGGTATTTATGTTTATTTGGTGTACGCGGAGAGAGAGAGAGAGAGAGAGAGTGTGTGTGTGTGTGTGTGTGTGTGTGTGTGTGTGTGTGTGTGTGTGTGTGTGTGTGTGTGTGTGTGTGTGTGTGTGTGTGTGTGTGTGTGTGTGTGTGTGTGTGGTGTGTGTGTGTGTGTGTGTGTGTGTGTGTGTGTGTGTGTTGTGTGTGTGTGAGAGAGAGAGAGAGAGAGAGAGAGAGAGAGAGAGAGAGAGAGAGAGAGAGAGAGAGAGAGAGAGAGAGAGAGAGAGAGAGAGAGAGAGAGCCGCCGTTGTGAGACACTGCATGTTTCTGAAGGCGCAGAGAGACGCTTCGCGCCTATAATGGGAACAGTTCATAGAGGAATAATCGTTGCACTTGACGCTGCAAATTTTATTGTGTGCGTACACTGAATTAACACGCAGACTTGTGACATATAGTTTGATGATCGCTAACGAACGGAACTTTTGCTAAGTTCTGATGATGATATACAGGTGGCCACATGACACTCACTCATAACCTATTGGTGCCCCTGCAAATGTCATTCTAAGCACCTGTGAGCACGCTTTCTCCCTTCACCCACCGTCCTCGCAGACGATGGATGGATGGATGAACAAGGCTCTGCCCTTTAAATCTGGCGGTGGCTTAACCCACGTAGCCATGACTCGTAAGCATTTTACTCTTGTCTCGATTCTAGCCCCCAATCAGATAACCTTCGCTTGGTTATTTCTACCCACTTACAATCTACTCTTCCTTCACTTTTTGAAAACCCCTATGCCCTTTATTTCATTTCATTTTATTACCTTAAAGGCCCCAAAAGAGGGGTGTTACATAAGGGGTGGCAACAATTAAAAGCACAGATTCACAATAACAGGAAAGTTTTTACATTTTCAGCGAAAAGACTTGGGCAAGTGATGATGGCAACGTTGTTTGGAAGGCCGTTCCAGTCTGCGGCTGCAAGAGGAAAGAAGGAATTAGAAAAAGTGACGGTGCGTGCGCGTGGACGGGCAACTTGTAGGCGATGGCTGGTGCGATGAGATATGCGTGCTGGGAGAAAACTATCAAGTGTTCAGCTGTTTCCTTATCCTCTCCGCACGCAACGCACAACGTGTCTATCTGGTGGTACCTGACTCGATATGTCTTAGTCCGCAATACTGCCCTCCTGGCCTCGAACAACAAAAAGCTTCCGATGGAATTATCGTAGATATTTCCTTTGGCAATTTCCTACTTAAACATTCTGTATGCTCCCAGTGGCGATTTCTTCAGCATCCCTGTTTTCCACGCGATTCGGCTGGATGGATGGATGGAAGGTAGGAGCATCCCCTTTGAAACGGGGCAGTGGTTGTTGCCACTATGCTCAGTATTTTTTCCTTTATTTTTGTTTACTCTGATGTAAGTTGTTAATACAATTCGCCATTTCCTTTAAAAAAAACGTCTTCCTACACTTTAAAACTTATGTCACCTCTCTGCTTTTGTACCACCAATCCTCCAATCGGTTTTTGCTAATTTCCACCGCAGATTTATTTGCATGACTATTGTTATCTCTAAACCCTAAGGCCTCAGGAAGAGTGACTGTGCCTGCATCGACATCGGGATGGATACCATCACATTTTAGAATGAGGTGTTCTATTGTTTCTACAGATTTACCACACACAGCACATGTGTCATCTTCTTCGTTAAATTTCGTTTTGTAGCTGCGCGTTCTAAGACACCCTGACCTAGCTTCAAAGAGGAGGGCACTGCCTCTTGAGTTATCATAAAACGTTTCCTTCCTGATCTGCCTTTTCCAGGATCGATATACTTCTACACTATGCTTCTTTTGCATTGAATCTATCCAATTTTTACCTTCGACGTTTTTAACCTGTCGTTTAATGCTCTTTCTTTCTCCTTCCTCGTACCTGGCAAACTTACTGGCCAGCTTTCTAGTTTGTTTCCGCCACTGTGTGTCAACGCTCTTTCTGTACAGGTATTTAAATACCTTAGCTGCCCACCGGTTATCATCCAATTTCCTCAGGCGTTCTTCGTATAGTACTTTACTCTGAGCTTCTCGTGCTTCGAACGTTGCACAGCCCATATCCCCCTGTACTGCCTCGTTTGTGGTTTTCCCGTGGGCATCTAGTGCTAATCTTCCAACAGTTCTCTGATTTACTTCTAATTGCGAATGAACTTCAGCCCTTAAGCATAGAACCGCATTCCCGAAAGTAAGCCCCGGCATCATTATTCATTTCCAAATACCTCTGAGGACTTCATACCTGGTGTACCCCCACAATGCCCTATGTTTCATTATACCGGCATCTCTTCGCCCTTTTGCTGTGAGAGACTGTTCGTGCTTTTCCGTGTACATGTGCCCTTTGTTTGCCCATACCCCGTGATATTTGTATTCGGCCACTCGAGGTATTTCATGGCCTTGTATTGCAAGCTCCTGATCAGTTGTGCCGTTGAAAACCATCACAGCTGACTTAGGTGCGCTAAAACTGAAACCTAGACTGTCTCCTTCGTCTCCACAGTAATTCACCAAAGTTTGCAAATCTTCCTGCCTATCTGCCAACAGTACAATATCGTCCGCATGCATTAAACCCGGTAGTCGTTGCTCATCAACCTTTCCGCCTAATGTGTATGACAGATCATAACCTAGATTGCTTCTTTGTAGCCTTCTTTCCATACTTATATAAAGCATGAACAGCAGCGGTGATAGAGGACAACCATGCCTTAATCCTTTGTGTATCTGGACAGTTGTTGTACTCTTAATTCCTTCCCATGTTATTTCAACTTCATTTTCTCGATATATTTCCTGTAGAAAATTAATTACCTCATGACCGACACCTTCACCTTTTAATATGTTCCACAAGAGTTCCCTGTTCACGTTGTCGTATGCACCGCTTATGTCCAGGAAGGCTAAATACAGAGGTCTGTTTTCCGCCTTAGCCATTTCTATGCACTGGGTCAGCACGAACAGGCAATCATCTAAGCGCCTACCACTTCTGAACCCGTTCTGAAGTTCTCCGAGTATTCTATTACTTTCAACCCATGACTGCATTTTTATTTTCACCGCCTGCATCGCCAGCCTGCATCGCGGCATGATTCGCAGGACGCGCAACCTGTTGGCATTCCTGAGAAACGAAATGCAGCGCATTCGGCTCTTACGTCTGTTTTGCTCGGCACCTATACTCAGACCGATAGTATTTTCCCCGTCCTCAGCTCGCCGGGCTCTCAGTGTCGTCGTACGATAACGCCCACACTTTATTCATGCACCGACTTCCCACATGAACTTCACAGGCCACACCGCGACCGCGCACTTAGCAGCCTTGGGCAGCGTACGTAATGGGGCCCCGTGATGTGATCAGCAGTGCTGGCACACATTGCGGCCGCTGCTTCTCGATATTCCTGGAAAGCAGCGGGTGTCACGTGCGTTGCGGACTTTTTCTGCCCTCGGGCCAAATGAGCACAGTCATGCGACCAGGGGAGAAAGAGCACAGGTGTACGTAGCTTTCTCGGTAATCTACACGCGATTCCACAGTGCGGCGCTTGAGCGCGGTGGGAAATGCGCTTGCTCTTACGGAGTGGCAGTGCCTCTCCACTGTCTTTAGGCGGTCAGCTAACGGGGCGGGTTTGTAAGGTGTCATACCAATGGCTGAGAGTTAAGGCGAAATATAGAAACGGAGAGAAAAGCTGGGAGGCCGAGCAAGAGAGTTTTCACTTGGTCACCTCGCAATTAGCAATAGGAGAAGCGATGAAGGAAAAATAAGGGATGAATGAAGCAAAAAAAGGTTTCGTTTACGGGGGTTTAACGTCTTAAAGCGACTCAGGCTATGAGGGACGCCGTAGTGAAGGGCTCCGGACATTGCAGCCACCTGGGGTTCTCTAACGTGCTCTGACATCGCACAGTACACGGGCGTCTAGAATTTCGTCCCCATCGAAATGTGACCGCCGCGGCCGGGATCGAACCCGCATTTTTCGAGTCAGCAGCCGAGCGCCATAAGCTCTGAGCCACAGTGATGTCATAAGGGGACGCCCGTGCAGCGAAGCCGTAGTACGCAAGGAAACAAGAATGTAACAGTGCAGGACGAAGGTGACATTTCCTTGGGCTGCTTTACCCTTTTTCGTACATAATATAGTTCTCCAGCTCACAGCGTCAAATATACTGTGATCGCTGCCGTGAAGGGCTGGTCGATACAGAATGTTCCTTCTTATAGACTTTGCATGGTGCTTCATCTTGCCGGCAACTGGCAACAAAACGAATGTACTCTGGGATATTTGGCAGAAATAGCAGCAGCCTTTTGCGGCGATTTTCTGACCTACCTTTAAATTTCGTCACATTTCTAAATTTTGAAAAATCATTGCTAGGTTCACGCTTCGAATTCCGTTAGGAAGCATACTGTGAGTCGAAATTGACGTGCTTCGCTGGGACTTAGTAGTGCTTTTAAAAGGCAGTGCTTCTCCACTACCTCCCCCTCCCCTCCTACTGCGCATGCGTCATGTTACGGACAGGCGCGAGCGACAGATGGCGGCAGCTGTCAAACACACGACTGCATGCACGACTGCCGCTTCGCAGTCACATATGACGCTTCGTGGAATCAGAACACGCTTGCGTCTCCCTCATGCGTTTGTTTTTAATCAGTTCTCGCCCACTCCCTAGAGGGCGCCACGTCTTTTGAAATAAGGTTGTTTGCGAACACTTGTGAAGCGCGGCAATACTTTTCTCCTTTTTCCTCTCAGCATCACGAACGATGAAGTTCACAACACGTAAGCGATTTTCCCAATACTGATATGCCGCGAAAACAAGAAGGGCCCTTACGTGGCGCCAACATGGGATCATTTATTTATTTGTTTATTTATCACACACTCGAGGTACAGAATACATCCAAGAAAAATAAATACGAGACATAAATGCAAAAAAAATCGAAGAGAAAGAAAATACGGTGCTTCGCGCGAGAAAAGCAAAGAAGTAACCGCGCGAAGACAAAGCGACGTCAGCCGAATACCGATCCACGCACTCAACAAACGCTCCCGGTGTCCCGGAATAGCTCTCAAGTGCGCATAGCCAAAAGTGATTGAAACCATCGGGCCCCCGCTCCATGAGAGCTCCCCCTCTCACCTCCCATTACGGTGTGCCCCCGAGCTTGGCTTCTCTCTGCCTGCCCGGACAGACGGCCACTCTGCCCAGACGCCCTCCGCTTACTCTCACGGCGAAGTTTATGGGTCTGCGCTGCTGCTAAGCCGGCAGCAAAACTGGATCTGGTAGTAGGTGAATGCTGCGGCTGCTGCAGTGCGTCTCTCTTATCGCTCGCGAGCCGCTTTCTTGATTTCCAAAACGACGTCGCCTCGACGACCGAGACCGTCGCTGTGGATGTGTGCGTACTTTCCCTGCGGAGAGGCCGCAGGCAGCGCGGATTCTTTCTTTGGGCTCGCGGTCTTCGTTTTCCTTGGTCCACTGCCAGTGTGTGATGTAGGGCTTTGTGTCACATCTGCGCCAACGGGGGCATTTCTTACGCGCGCCAGAGTGGGTAGTAGCGTTTCTATCGGTAACCGCTGACGCTAGCTTTATGATACATCGTTCTGGCGCACGAAAAACACGGACGAAGGAAGAACGTGTCTGTTCTTCCTTCGTCCGTGTTTTTCGTGCGCCAGAACGATGTATCATAATGCGACTGTGAACCAACTAGCCCAGCTGTCTACGCTTAGTGACGCTAGCTTGCTGCCTGGGTGGCGACAGAAACGTTCCAGTTTTTTTTTTTTTCGGCGCGCGTAGCATAATACATCCATACCACTCAATACCGCCCAGCTAAAAGCGTTCACTTTGCCTCAGTGCTCAAATTTGGTCATAACTGTGCTAAGCGTCGTTCCTTAAGTTTTTTTTTCTCCCGACAGGAGCGCGATGAAGTGCGGCGTGGTTTGGAACTGTGTAGTCAAATGCTTTCACAGTTACAAATCAAGTCTTTAACCGACAATTTCCATGCTCGTGACGACCGTAAGCGGAATTGGGAGAAGGGTTCGAGCTATGATTGGAGCGCGTGCTTCATCAAGGAGTCGGTATCTCGAACGGTGTGCGGAGAGTTATTAGCGTCCTACGCTGTCGGAGAGCTCACGAAAAGGCACACATCAAATCATGATCGCACATGCTGCGTTCCTGAATACACCGTTTTTTTCCCTGCCCACCGAGATCACATTCTAGTTCTACCAGGGGGTGAATGCAGGAGCTTAAAGAGAAAAAAAGCTGACCTAACACCAATGGTCATGAGACTATACTTCATGTCACTTGTCCATGTTGGCTTCGCTCCGTGCAATCAACATGACTATAGACCAGCTAGTCAGAGCCAGACTTCTTAGCTAATAATAAATAATAATAATAATAATTGGCTTTGGGGAAAGGAAATTCCGCCGTATTTGCCTCATATATCGTTGGACACCTGAACCGCGCCGTAAGGGAAGGGATAAAGGGGGGAGTGAAAGAAGAAAAGAAGAAAGAGGTGCCGTTGTGGAGGGCTCCGGAATAATTTCGACCACCTGGGGATCTTTAACCTTGCACTGACGTCACACAGCACACGGGCGCCTTAGCGTTTTGCCTCCATAAAAACGCAGCCGCCGCGGTCGGGTTTGAACCCGGTAACTCGAACCCGTCGCAGCTTCATGGTGAACGCGCTTTTTTTGTTTTTAACGGGAAATTGGGCCCTGGACTGAGGGTCACACTGAGAGAGGAAGAGGCTAACACTTCATACATACTTTAAATAAGAGTTCTTTTTCTCCTCCTACAACTACAACAATGATGGCAGTGGAGGTGGATTTCTGTGCGGCCCCAGTGAAAATCCTCTGTGCAGCGGCCACCGCAGAACGATCTTCACCGCTCAGGTGCCTCCATCGCCCGCACGTCTTCCAGAAGCCGCGATCAGCGCAAGACTGGGTCACGAGACACATGCGCCCGCCCCAGCCGCTCCCACAGCTTTACTACACTGCACCGGAGAGCCGCCCACACCAGCAGACGCCGCGCACTGGGTCAGCAGCGCGCGACGCAGACAGCCCGCTCTTCCTTTTTGCGCTGCTCGCCCCCGGTATACCACGAGCAAAGCAGACGGCGCCGCCACCGAACGCCCGGCTGCCGGCGCACGCGGTGGAATGCAGACACGCATAATGCAGACGCGCGCGCGATAGCGGCTCGGCGGCCCATCCGGAAAGTTCGGCCTTTTCCGAACGCCAGCAGCAGTGCAACGCTGGGATGCCGTCGCTCCGTATATGGGGGAAAGTTCCGGCATGCAGTGCCTGTCGGCGCGGGAAAGACGCCTGGTCCTGCTCCAGGACTTTTTTATTCCGGCGTCTGTTCTTAGAAGGGAGATCGGCTGCGCGGACAAATAAAGACGCAGCCGGCGTCGATGTACAGATACAGCTGGCCAGCGCGAAGGAGGAAATACTGCGCAGAGGGGCGCCCACGGGCGCGCTGATGTACTGGACGAGTTAGCGTGTCTCGATGCAGCACGCCGCCGCACGCCGGCGCTGACATCGAGGCATCCTAGAACGAGTAGACTAAGACTGATGGCGTGACGGCATGCAATTCGGACTAGGAGCCGCACACAGAAGTCTGCCCTGACGCATAGTTTTCGGTGTATAATAAACGTCAGTGGATAACATCGCTAGCATTCCGAACGTCGCATGTGCCAAGGCGTCTTGCAGCAGCATGGAGGGCACAGTCCCGTCGTATAAGGGCTCTGGTAAGACCGCGTTACGAAACAGTAGTGACGTGCCAATAGGGGGATTGTATACTTGAGAAGAGAAGATTAATTTACTCACATGAGGAATGCTGTAACGTTGATTTGCCCCAAACGGCGTCGTGATTCTCGGCAGTCCCCCACAGTAGGCAGTGGCATTGGGGGGCGCCTGGGCAGCAGCAACATTCCGCAACTGCTAGTTTAGGGCTGCCTGCCCAAAATATTGAAAAATAATAAGCACTCGCCTGCACCGCTTACGCGCAACAGGCTTAAACTAATACAAAATATAAATGGATACGTCCAAGCAGCAATAATACAATTGAATGTGGAGGGTACCTTAGTCCAGAAACTTAATTATGATCAAAGAGAAAGGGAGAGAGAAATAGTTCGCATCGAGATGATTGGTGAGGAGATTAAGCAGTTTGTTAACACTGATAAGCCGTCATTTAATTCCGTCCACTCCTCTAACTTCTGGTGAGTTCTCGGACAGCGATGGCCTTAAAGAAAACGGCAATGGTGCAATCAGCTGTGCGCTCCTTGCGTTCTTAAAATCTGCACGGATTCTTCAAACTGAACAGAGAAATCTGAAGCGAACGACGTCAACAGCTTTTTGGTGGTAAATTGCAGACGCCAAGGCAGAAGTTGCTATTGTATTGTTGCAGCTGCTGTTTGTTTTCTTCACCAAACCACTGCACTGTGTTCGTCCAAGACACTGGGGCTACGGCCCACACAACTACAAGAAGCCACCGCGTCACTGCTCCACCGGCGGCTATCTAGGTTCTGTAGATACTGTGGCTGCTATGAAAGCAGGCACGAATAACGAGTGTCTCGTGGGATCGTCTATACGCATGCGTCGGCAAGCTACAGCCCATTCTGAGGTCTGCGCTGAATAGATGCTGCCAACGGCCGTGCACATTATACCACCCGCAATATTTCGCTAGTCCGTTATTCTCGGATGGTGTCGTCCAAAACTGACAGCCACACGTGCCCTCTGCGCATCTCCTCACGCGTTCGCTTCATTCCCTCGGCGGCCAGTCTAATGCCGAGGAACCGGAGGCGGCGCCAAGCAAGACCTCATTCGTGAGCCTCGAGGGTATCACGCACTAACTTCTCTTCTAGCTTATCAGGCCTGAAGTTCCGTGCGTTACAGTGAAAGCCGAAAGTACGAAAAGTGCGGTTTCTCCTCTTTTGTAGAAGTCAGTTACGAACATAAGTGAGTCTTGCAAGTCGTGCCCTGCAGGCGCGAAAGATTATCAAAGGAACGCTCTTTATCATCCGCGATGTAACAACAGGTAGTGCGCAGTGCTGTCACTGTGCTGTTCTTTCACCGTGCTGTTTTCTGCCCTGTGCTGTTTTGTCACAGTGCTGTTTTGTTACAGTGCTGTTTTGTCACTGTGCTATTTCTACCCTGTGCTGTTTTTGTAACAGTGTTCTTTTCTGTCCTGTGCTGTTTTGTCACGGTGCTGTTTTCTCCCCTGTCCTGTTTTCTCCTCTGCGTTGTTGGATCACCGTACCGTTTTTTGCGGGCTGTTGTGATGCCTGCTGTTTTGTCGTGTCTTCCGAACAAGGGCTCGGATATGAGGCGGTCAGGAACCGCACCGGTGAACTCAGTTTCGCGGCGGCCGGACGCGTTCCGTTTCTCTGCCGGACATAATATATTCTGTTACCGTTGCACGCAACTGCTGAAGCGGAGGGTGCGCGGAGAGGAGGAGGAGGATGCCGGGAGGAAGCCCCGTAGCGCATCGGCGGAAGAGTGGGGACGACCTTGGGGTCGCGGCGTCGTCACGAGCTGGGTCTTTGGGTGAACTCGTTCGACCGGCTCGCCATTTCACTCGCCAGCCGTGGCGCAGACCGCGCCAGCGCACTGCGGGAGGCGGAGGACGCGCAGCTGCGGATGCGTCCGCGGGAGGCGATTGCGGTTTATGGCGGCGGCAGCGCGTAATTAAAAACGGGGAAGGTTGAGGAGGAAAGAAACACAAATGGAACATTGTGCTGGAAGCACGCAGCGAAAAGGGAGCGAGGCCGAGGATGAAAGTTAGTTAAACGATGACAAATTCGTCAACCGACAATATCTCAGCGATGCGAACGAAACTACGTTGTGTAGGGATGAATGCGCTCTGTACTGAAGTACAAGAACGAACGAAGAGGGAGGGAAAACAAACAGCTACTTATGTTATGCAAGATTGAAAGCTCGGGATGGTAGGCGATTCATGATGAAAAACAAAACACTGTGTAAAGACAAGAAAAATGCTCACAACACATAGCAGTTTTAGTGCCTTTCTCTTGTGTTTGCAGCGCTCTTTTTTTTTTGGTAGTTGCCACTTTTTTCTCAGCAGTGGAGAGTGGCCAGAAGGCTGGCGTTTTTTTATTTTATTTATGTATTTATTTGTTTTAAAGCAAGGCCGGGGTAGGTTGGAAACGAGAGAGTCTCTTTAGCTGCAGGGGACATGACATGGTAGCTTGTAATAATGACGACAATATAAATTATTTTGCGGCACATAACGTGGGAGTCGTGTGATAGTTTACACTGAACCCTTCGCAAGTGCGGCCCTTTTATGCTGACGGCGTCTATCTTTTTTTTTCGAACAGAGGCACTTAGCCTTACTAACTGGGCTTCCGCTAATACCCGTTCATGAGATAGACCTCTCCTTATTGCTGCACCGCAGCGGTGGCCTAGTGGTTTGAGCACCCGACTCGCATGCGGAAGGTGTGGGGTTCGATCCCCAGTGCCACCGGGCACCCAACAGTGATGCAACGGGTGCAGTTAAGCTTCACCTTGGCCTGGTGCTCGAATTATGTGGGGTGAAATGCTCGGGAAATTGGTCTCTGAAACACCTCATGACATGGCCCTCTTTGGCACATAGCTCCCTTTGGGCCATTTAAATCTACCGCCACCTCCACCACCACGATCACCACCAACGCGACCATCATCACCATCATCATTTTGCTGCAGCAGCGCGCTTCACTAACCAGGGGCAGCCTAAGTCAGCTGGAGGAAGACAAGTCTTGCCAAGGGCACCTGCAAGACGATCCTCTTTAACCCACAGTAAGCACGCAAACCGACGCTGCTCTGCTATTCACCTGTCCACGAATTGGCAAGCAGCCGCGGCGACCCCACGACATTTAAAACGCCCCGCTATCGGGCGCTCCTTGTGAATGATCAAAATATGAACGCGCGCACACTCACGTACACACCACACGAAGAGCAGAACCACGCTGCGAAGTGCATTTACGCCCGAATAGACAAGTGCGGACGGCACAGTTTCCTGCAGCCCCTCTTCCTTCGTCGGGTCATCCATTCTGAGCTCGTATAAGAAGCGGTTTCCGCTTTGGATCGTCGCTACATAGGATCGCGTCCGACCGCCCCTGCTTGCGTGCTTTCAAGGCAGTCGGCGCTACCTTGAGATTCCTCGCTTTCCTGAGAATCCGGGCCGGCCGCGGCCGTTACGTGTACACTGGGGATCTCCTGGCACTCGGAGCTGTTGGCTGCAGCTGCCCTGCTTGGCCAGGACGCCCAAAACACAGCCGCGTATACGCGATGGGGTCGCCCGCTCCTGTTGGGAAACGCGGATATATTGTTTGTCGAAAAAATGTAATATATGTGAAAGAAGAAAGCGTCTATGTTTTCTTTTTTTTCAGCTTCGTTCCCTGGCCTTTCTCGGTTCTGGGTTGTGTCCACCGGAAGCGAGTTCTTTATCATCTAAAATGAAACGCTTTTCGTGTAAGTTGTCGCAAATATATATAATGTACAGACGCAATTCGTTCGCTGCGGGTGTGCGAGAGTCACAGGTATCAGTTGAGGTAATTGTCGACCCACCACCAGTGTGTACAGTAGTGCCAGGATGATAATGTGTGTTGTCAGCAGAGTGTCTCTAAATTGCCCAGAGGTTGCTGTTGTTGTTGCCTTAGTGACATGGCACTCACCCAAAAAGGGGATCGGCCAGCTTTAACTGAGGAAGGCCAAGAGAATAGGATAGTCTGGTTGCAAGCTAATGAATGTTATTAGTGTAAAAAGTCAAAGCTTAATCATATAGAAAAAAGTAGGAGACAAGATCAGGCAATCGAATGAAACAAAAATACCGAAAGGTGCTATTAAATTCAGAAAATTTTGAATACAGTGAGCAAGGGAATTGAGAGAGCAGCGATCGTCGCTCTCTTTCGCAGCTTTTCATGCTTGTTTGGCCATCGGCCATACCATGCTGAATACGCCGGTTCTCGTACACATTACTTATTGTGTAAATAGTTTGTACATATTACTTCTCCCCCTATCCTTTATTCCTGTCCCCTCACCTCTTTCATTTCATTTCTCCATTCTGCCTGCTGTCCTTTATTTCCGCTGCTCCAGCTCAGGTGCTTCAGTATCGATGGCAGATGCCGGGGCTAGTAAAAATCTTTTCCTTCCTTTTTACTATTATTTTTAATAAAACCACTACCACCCACCATGCTTGTTTGTCACAGCGCCTATTACTGCATTTACGTCTGGCAGTGCCGAAAACGGTTTCAACTAGAGAATAAATGCAAAAATGAGATGCGCGCGTGGTCGTTAAGGAGTTAACAGCAACTAGAATCACTTTCCCCTGAGATGTTACCTTAAATTTTGTTCTTTAGGCTCCGCGTTTGTGTCATTCCCTCTACACTGTGGTTTAAGTCAGTTGTCTGCCAATAACTTAGCGATAATTGATTTATTATAATGTAATATGCTGGTAATCTTTATTCGTGGTCAGATGGCGAACATTGTACTAGGGTTACGGTCGCATTTCTTTTCTTCCTATCTAAGCTGCACTTACTCGGTGCTTCCGATAACTCGTTTCGGCATGGAGTATGTGTAAGTGCTACATATTTCATTGCATTATTTTTGTTAGTAAAATTCCCACATGTCATCCTTGTTATGACGCAGCTGGCGCTCTCAGAAGTGTGCGTCTACGAAACGATACTGAGGCAATAAACCATTGCCTGCACCTATGCCAGTGTTTATCACACCGCTCACGTTTCAGAAAAGTAGGCTGCAGGTTCCCTTTATGCGTACTTTGGATTTCTTAACTAGAAGAGTTTAGCGCTTCGGGTATTCTGAAGCTATAAGTCGCCAGGTTTTGCACCCTCTTTATATCTTATCTTTCGTGGCATGACTAGCGGGCTTTTTTTTAGAGCTGAGGTATAAGCGGCACCGTTACCCACTGAATCCCTCTCACCGCGAAACAAAAGTGAAGGTCATACTGTATCGCTGTTTCTCATTGCTTCCGTTTGAGAGTCGCTTTCATCTACATCGAAACGTGCTTTCAATGTCCAACACAGCGAATTGTCGGACAGATAATGCCTTAAACTATAATAGATGGCGATATGAAGAAAGCGTGCCCGAATTTCGAGTATCGTCTTTGCTGGGGGAAAAAATAAACAAATGCTAGAAAAACTTGGCGGACGACGCTGAGTCAACACGGAGAGGCGCTACTTCGTCTGACATTCACGTAGAGCACTTAAAGTATCGCTGTTTTTTGTGTTTTTTTTTACACGGGCACTCCAGATGCCTCTCCCACCAGATAGCGCCGGAAATCCCTATCATTAGGAGTCTGATGTTGCCCCGCTTCCCTCTTTAATTTCTTCGTGCCTGGAGCGATAGTTTAGAAAAAGAGAAAAAAAAAAAGACCTTGTCCGACTAGTGTGTCGTCATCATCGACCGGGGAGGTTGGCAAGAAGCGGAATGGGCGGCCCCTTTTAGTTCACATAAGCGTGAGACGTCGAGTCTGAGGCCGACAACGTACTCCTATGGACATAACGTTGCCCAGAGCATGAAAAGTCACGTCATTTACAGATAGGCAAAGTGGCCAGGGAGAACGGAGAGGTGCACGTCTAGTGTTCTTCCCTCTAAACAGAAAGGAGTAAAAAGGGAGTAAACCCTGCTCTAGCACACTCCCTTTTGCAAGAGGCAGTGCGACATATTACAGCTTACCCCCTTTGTCACTCCCATATAGGCGTATTCTTGTTTAGAGTGATGCTGTTTGATGTTGATGCTGATTTAATGACGCAATGACAGCTTGGCCAAAAAGCTCCATGGCTAACGTGTTTTCAGTCTGCAACAGGGGTGCTGAATAACGTTTCTTTTTAATCATTCCACCCCGTACATGTGATCATCAAATGAACTAAAACTAAAGCAAAATTAAGAGTGGAGGCGGAGTAATCTAACGGAGTAATAAAAGTCTTAAAACGAACTGAACACAGATTGAAGTTGGCCTGTATGGATATTATTACGGCATTCTTACGACAAAAACTCCACCGCTCCTGAAGACGGCACCGCTTCTGAAGGAAGGGCCAAAAAAAGAAACTTGTTGATTAATCAATTGTAGCCACGCAAGTTAAGAAGAAGCTCTTTACTGTTGTTAACAGTATACATTCGTCTTGCATTACATTTTTTAGAGCGAAAACTCTACTTCACGACCAAAGCTGCAAAATCAGCTTCCCCGCTGAAGCCTGACCTTGTATTGACCTTGTGAGCATAAATAAAGTAAATAAATAAATGAAACCAATATTGCCGCGACTGAGTTCCGATCCCGCGGAGCCGTGATCAGCTTCGCTGGCTTGTGCTCGAGAGCGCTATGCTATCGCATCGTGTTTATCACGCGTCGTGTTACTTTCGCTGTGTGAATTGAACGTCACCGTCTACATCAACCAATACTGCTATGGAGCTAGTATCCCCGGCAGACGTGCCGACGACCCAGCAAGGCAAAACCATGAGCCAGCCAGGATAAACATGAACATTATTTCGCACATCTACTCAGTTTAACTACTTTCAGTATTTTTTTACTCGGGTCGTTAAACGAATGCGCAACAGGCCACAACAGCCTTGCATGTGATGTGCGAAAAATGTATGTGGTGTTTTCTTATTCTGTACGCACGCATTTTCATCAGTAACTACCGGGCCGATCTCTTGTCGTGATGCCAGTAAACACTGGGTTACGGTATGGGACGTCTGTTCCGTTCATGGTTTTGCACTCCCGTTAGCAGCACGGGTAGGTTCTAGTCTTTTGCAGAGAGCCATTAGCAGAGGGTATCGGAGAAGCCGGGTAGCCAGTCATGAGTTCATGGGGCTGGGATGTGATGTTGGCTAAAGGCAGGGGAATATGGCTGGTCTGCGTCACGTATGACGTATGCATCATGTAGTGCAGGGTTTGGTTTGGTGTTGGGGTTTTATGGCGCATAAGTGGGTGTTGCGACCCAGGTCGAACTTGCGGTTTAGTGGGGCGCCTCTGCAGGTTATATGTTGTATGGGTTGGTTTAGTGGTGAGGCGGCTGTGGAGGTTGTGTGCAATTGGGGTGCAGGGCTGCGACATGCACGGGTGGCGATGATGAGGACACAAAAGGACACTCATACAGCTGTAGCTGTTAAACAGAATATGACAGGCCTAAAAATTTCGCCTGCAAAGCTATATCAACCAGACCTGGGGACAGTAAACGCCACGTTAATTGTTGTTTTCTGTTTATTTTTTAAGCATTTCGCATGAGGTGACTTTATGACTGTTTCGTTTAGGACATATGTTGATATCGCAAAATGGAATCAGCCGTCGAGTAATGGTAATACGGCCTCTTTTCAAGTTTTAATAATGAACTGCGTACGTCGCGACGTATCTGCAGGAAAATCAGCCTGAGGTGCGGCTTAATTACGCACCCTAAAAGGTGCGGCGCGCGCAGCCCACACCCCGTTTTACGTCGATAGGTGGCACGCAGGTGATCGATTGTGCTTCGTTGAGGTCCGCTGGTGATAACGCTTCGAAAGTCTCGCTAACCGTGTCACCGCGACAACCGTGCCAGTTTTATGGGCCTAACTCCTTGTAAAATTATGCAAGAAAACGTTGGCCGTAATCTCGCTATACGGCCTCAATGCACGGGCCACTAGGATATTCAGATGACTCTTGCTTGATTGAGCTAACGCACGTCGCATGCGCCTGTAGCTTATTCCCCCCCCCCCCCGCCCCCCTCCATCGCTCTTCCTCCCTCTCAGCCCTTCCATCCTTTCCCTCGTTCAGGTGTCCACTCATAGAGAGACAGCAGCACAGGCCGGTAATTGGCCCAATAATGAAAATGTATTGGCAAATGCCGGTCCTACAATGGACCAGAGTGATACCATCCATTTCAATACTGGACCAATATTGGCACATCCCGCCTCTTTCTGCTCCCTAAGCTTAACTTAACACAACTTTACGCCTTGTCGAGCCGACGCGGAATGGATTTACTGCAGCCGGCGTCGACGAGTTATCACGTCCCATCAGGACGAACCGCTGTAGTTTGCATGCAGCCCGGCGAAAACAGAAGCAGTAGGAGCTGCGCATAGCACTGCAGGCTCCGGGGCGCTTAATTAGGCAGAATCTGAGGCTTTTACCGCCAGATGTCGCGACCGACGTGATTGTTCTCGGGAATTGTAGAACCGAACCACTTCTCTATACGGCCGACGTCTCGATTTGGTGCTATCAATGCCACCATTTGGCTCCAGACTAGGCAAATAAGGGCTTATTCGTGCGCTGGAAAGAAGTAAATTAAGATAACGCTTACAGTTAGATGCAACGTACGGGCAGCCACAGAGGACGCCTGCGAGGATGATTGGTTTGGTTTGGTTTATGGGGCTTTAACGTCCCAAAGCGACTCAGGCTATGAGGGACGCCGTAGTGAACGGCTCCGGATAATTTCGACCACCAGGGGTTCTTTAACGTGCACTGACATCGCACACTACACGGGCCTCTAGAATTTCGCCTCCATCGAAATTCGACCGCCGCGGCCGGTATCGAACCCGTGCCTTTCGGGCCAGCAGGCGAGCGCCATAACAACTCAGCCACCGCGGTGGCTCCCTGCGAGGATGACGCAGCTTCTTCTAATAAGGCCGTTTAATTTAAATACATATATCGTGTCGCGTCTTCACGTAAACGTGAAGTCAAACAAGATAAAAATATTTCTGATCATCCAAAATGTTGACCAGAGTCCAACGATTTGATCGCTCGACGACAGTGAGTGTATATCTAGTAAAGAATTAAATTGACTTTGCTTACAGTTTACATCATTCTTATTGGTCGCTTTTGTTACGGTTACTGTCGTTGTTTTCTGTGCTTCCTGCGACTAGGTCGTGTCGGTGGACACGGCTTTAATTGTCACGAGCGTTGATAAGGACAGACACTAAATGCAAGACATTATTTGCCGTTGTAACTAGAACCAGGACACTGCAAAGAGTTAACGCGCAGTTAACTTAGCGTTCTCAATTTTCTTTTTCTTTTTTTTACATGCATACCAGCCACATAGGTCTCGCACAAAAGGCCGGACTATGTAACAAGAGCGGGGCACGTCGGCACCCTTCGTGAGACACAGTAGCCCAGCGGGGGCGAGAAATTCGCAATAACGGGAACAACCACTACACCGAGTGCGTAGTGGCGAACAGCGGAACGCGTCGCTTTTCGCACGGGCCTCAAAGACGCTCGCGTGGACGCCGTGCGTGGGTCGTCCGTGATATCCGTGTTTTCTTTTCACCCCGCTGGGCTCCAAGCGGAAGAACACGATTCGTGCGTTTTCCGGCCGCAGCTTCCGCCAGTGGCGCAGCGGGCGATTGCGTGCGCGCTTCTATAGATGAACGCTGCTCGCGATCTCGTTTGCCGCCGCTTACAGATCGCCTCGCCCTTTCCCTTTTCACCTCTCTCAGTTCACTCTCACCTCGGACTGAGCGGAACAGAGCATTCCGTGTACGAAACATACCTGGCAAAAGTGTCTGTTCGCGCTAAATATGCGATACTTGGTCGCCACACCATTTTGAGCTTCCCAGCGTTGTCGCTTTCAGGTTATATCGAAGCGGCCGCGAAAACTTAGCTTCGTTCAGGGGAGGATTTATGGTTCATCTTTCGATTTGGGAGGGGGGGGGGGTCCTATTTAAATCATGTATTTCGCGGAATTTTATCGTCAGAAAAATGTCGCTCTGCGTGGTTTTCCTATGTGAAATTTCTCTCCATGGTAAGGGGGGGGGGGGGGGGGGGGTGGGCGTTCCGCCCTTTCCCCTTGCCGCCTCGATTAGTACGCCCTGGACTGCGAATGCGAATTCAGCGCTCAGCGCTGTAATATAGATCTTCACCTCCATGTGGATAACGTACTTCGCAGGCAGATTTTTCAGCTTCCATTCTTTTCTGATCACTGCCTGAATTATTTCTTCATCATCATCATCGTCATCATCGTCGTCGTCATCGTCGCCATCATCATCATCATCATCATCATCAACCTGACTACGCCCACTGCAGGGCAAAGGCCTCTCCCATGTCTGTCCAATTAACCCGGTCCTTTGCCAGTTGCGACCACTGTATTCCTGCAAACTTCCTAATCTCATCCGTCCACCTAACCTTCTGCCGCCCCCTGCTACGCTTGCCTTCTCTTGGAATCCACTCCGTTACCCTCAAGGACCAGCGGCTGCCTTGCCTTCGCGTCACATGCCCTGCCCAAGCCCATTTCTTCCTCTTGATTTCGACTAGGATGTCATTAACCTGCTCCCTCACCCACTCTGCCCGCTTCCGGTTTCGTCCACTCCTTTCGTCTGTCGTGTTATCCTGGTGTTGCAACGATGTCAGGATGTGGTCCTTTTGTCCTCTCTGTATCATCGTGGACCTCACTGGTCTTATTGCCTTGTGAAACAAGTCTGTAAGCAGTGTATATCCGTCAGTATTGTGTCTGTCGGTGCACTCATCATATCATTTTGTTACCTTAACGACCACCAGTTTGGAGGTATCAAATAAAGAGTGGGTGCAGGCATATGCAAACTTATGCACAAAAATATTAACTGTTAAATATAGCAGTTAAACTGTTCGAAAATGAGGACGGGCAGGTGGTTGCAGCGACGCCTTCTGGAAGGCGGTTCCAGTCTGTGCGTGAACGAGGGTGGAATGACGCAGCAAACGTTGCAGTATGAACATATGGACGGGCAACTTGCAAGGGATGGCCAGCGCGGAGTTAAATGCGTGCTGGATGGCTGATGTAGGGCAGAATACGAAGTGAGCAGCAAAAAAAAAAAAACTTATGAAGCACATGCTACATATACGGACAACATATAAAATATGTTGTTTGCATATTTCAGCCAACCATAACATAAATTTCAATTGCGTGGCATGTAATCTACACTTACTTCTTCTGCCGGTGCTTATCTGTTTTCACATTACCGTTTCTATGTCCGAGGAGGCATTCAGCTACTCATTCGGTTCACATTGATAGAGTCTCTGTGAATTTCAACTGAATTGTTAGGATGCTTTGTTTCCACAGCAATCATTTGGAACCGACGCCCACACTTTCACAGGAGGTCGCCGGCCATTGCGGGACGGGTCAACAAGCACCCTGCTATCGTCTCAATCGCAGGCTAATTGGCTGGTCCAACGATCCATTGTATGCGATGAACGATGACTGGAGGAACCCGCAGGTTGCCTGACGCATGCGAGAGATGAGGTTTTGAATTTCCCAGACTGCCTCACAACGGTGGCTCGTCGGGACGCTTCCTCCGTGATTCACGGCTTTCGACGTAGTGCGTCACTCGCAATCCAAAACTTTCTTGTTTTACTGTTCCCAGAAGAGAATGTTGATCAAGCGTGTCATAGCTTTTTTTGTCCAAAACTTTCTTGTTTTACTGTTCCCAGAAGAGAATGTTGATCAAGCGTGTCATAGCATTTTTTATCCAAAACTTTCTTGTTTTACTGTTCCCAGAAGAGAATGTTGATCAAGCGTGTCATAGCTTTTTTTATCCAAAACTTTCTTGTTTTACTGTTCCCAGAAGAGAATGTTGATCAAGCGTGTCATAGCTTTTTTTCTCGGGTGCTGGGGAGTTTCAGGGAACACATGTATTATCGACGCGGGTCACAGAAGTAAAGCCCGAGAAATGTGGAAGGCATATTATCGTCTGCGCC